>NC_045437.1:11933162-12084404 GCF_002776525.5 Piliocolobus tephrosceles
ATTATTTTATTTTATTTTTTGAGATGGAGTTTTGCTCTGCGGCCAGGGCTGGAGTGCAGTGGCGCCATCTTGGCTCACTGCAAGCTCCACCTCCCGGGTTCACGCCATTCTCCTGCGTCAGCCTCTGGAGTAGCTGGGACTACAGGCAGCCGCCACCACGCCCCGCTAATTTTTTTTTTTTTGTATTTTTAGTAGAGACGGGGTTTCACCGTGTTATCCAGGATGGTCTGGATCTCCTGACCTCGTGATCTGCCCCTCTCGGCCTTCCAAAGTGCTGGGATTACAGGCGTGAGCCACCGCGCCCGGCCAAAATCTTTTATTTTTAAATGTTTTGAGCCAAGATGGCCACCTAGACCTAGCCAGGAAGAGCTTCTTCCACGTAGAGGGACTAGATCATTAATTAGACTGGCACATTTCAAAGATACCTTCAGAAAGAAAGCACTGAAAAGGGACAGGGGAAGAATGCAGACTCTGGGTCGGAAGGGGATCAATCTAAGAACCCTGCATGACGTTGTCAAGCCCAAGGACTAGTTCCTCACCTGAGCGGCTCCTGGGGAATGGGTGAGTAGCATAGATACCGTTCACTCGGCCACAGACCTCCGGTAACCTAGGTACAGGAGACTCCATTGCGAGGTGACAGTGTGCTAGCAGCCCTCACTCTCAGCGCCTCCTCAGCCTCCGGCCTCAGCGTCCACTCTGGCGGCGCTTGAGGAGCCCTTCAGCCCGCCACTGCACCGTGGGGAGCCCCCTCCGTCTGCTTGCTGGGAGGTGTGGAGGGAGAGGCGCGGGCGGGAATCGGGGCTGCGCGCTCCGCTGGCGGGCCAGTGTGAGTTCCCGCCGCCGCGGGCTCCGCGGGCCCAGCACACGGTGTGGCAGGCCGGCGCCGGCCCAGGGCCGTGAGGGGCTTAGCACCCGGGCCAGCAGCTGCGGAGGTTGCGCCCGGTCCCCCAGCAGTGCCGGCAGAGGGCGCGGCACTCAAATTCTCGCTGGGTCCTAGCTGCCTTCCCGCGGGACAGGACTCGGGACCTGCAGCCCGCCACGTCTGAGCTCCTCCCCCTGCGTGGGCTCCTGGGAGGCCTGAGCCTCCCCCACGGGCACTGCCTCCTGCTCCAGGGCTGAAGAGTGCAGGGCCCGCTCAGGACTGGCAGGCAGATCGCCTGCAGCTCTGGTGCAGGATCCACTGGGTGAAGCCAGCTGGGCTGCTGAACTGGATGGGGACTTGGAGAACTTTTATATCTAGCGGGAGAATCGCATGTGCCCCAATCAGCACTCTGTGTCTAGCTCAGGGTTTGTAAATACACCAATCAGCACTCTGTGTCTAGCGCAGGGTTTGTGAATACACCAATTGGTACTCTGTATCTAGCTAACCTAGTGGAGACTTGGAGGACTAGTACTCTGTGACTCTGTGTCTAGCTCAAGTTTTGTAAATACACCAATCAGTACTCTGTGTCTAGCTCAAGGTTTGTAAATGCACCAATTGGTACTCTGTATCTAGCTAACTCTGTATCTAGCTAACTAGCACTCTGTGACTCTGTGTCTAGCTCAAGGATTGTAAAGGTACCAATCAGCACTCTGTCAAAAGGGACCAATCTTTTCTGTAAAATGGACCAATCAGCAGGATGTGGGTGGGGCCAGATAAGGGAATAAAAGCAGGCTGCCAGAGCTAACAGTGGCAACCGGCATCGGTCCCCTTCCACACTGTGGGAGCTTTGTTCTTTGGCTCTTTGCAATAAATCTTGTTGCTGCTCACTCTTTGGGTCCATGCTGCCTTTAAGAGCTGTAACACTCACCATGAAGGTTTGCAGCTTCACTCCTGACAGTGAGACCACGAACCCACCAGAAGGAAAAAGCTCCAGACACATCTGAACGTCTGAAGGAACAAACTCCGGACACATCATCTTTAAGAACTGTAACACTCACTGCGAGGGTCCCTGGTTTCATTCTTGAAATCAGTGAGACCAAAAGAACCCACGAATTCCGGACACACCATGACCACCATGGAAATTTCAGCAGACAGGGGAAACTGCCTAGAGAGTTGGCAGAGATAGAACCCCAGCCTTCCTGGAGGCCATAGGAGTAGGCCTGGGAACAGCTGTAGTGGAGCATGGCCAGAAGGCTTGCCATAATCCTCTAGGTGGCTTTTGCCTTTACTAGCTGTCTGACCGAAACAGAGCAGGGCTATCTTTCCTTTTGGATGGACCCAGGCTGATTTGAGCACCCTTTTACCCCTTGACTGCTGGCTTTTCCGAGGATTCCTGCCTGTCCACACGTGCTTGCGGCACAGCCTCAACTGCCAGCTGAGGTGCTTGCTGGTGGCCCCCACTGGCAACCACATGTCCACAGCTCTTGCACTACCAGTATGCACTTGCCTGCAGCCTCCCATCCACTGCTTCACCACCACTCTCACATGCACAAGGAACCTGCTTCTCCCTGTTGCTGCTGGCATATATGAACACAGGGACTCCCCACTGCCCACTGCCTCTCCACCAAAGTGCTTTTTGCCAGGACCCTTCATCAGAATGTTGTTGCCAGTGGATTGGGAACAGTTCAGTCCCCCAAGTACAGCCTGTACTTAACTTTAAGAGGACAGAGGAAAAAACGCTATGGGCCTGGACCTGCCCCCTGGATTGGGCACACAGCCTGAGAGTGCTGAGCTAAGCCTTGGCTCCCTGAAATTATTCAGAAATGAAGCCAACTGACTAAATCCAAATTAGACCACAGTAAAATCCTCGAGAGAATCGAAGAATATAAAAGCACAATGTTCCATTCAAAAGGCAGCAACTTCAAAGATTAAAGTAACATTAACCCCTACATATGAGAAAGAACCATGGAAGATATCTGGCAATTCTAAAAACCAGAGTATCTTCTTACCTCCAAACGATTGCAGTAGCTCTTCAGCAATGACTCGTAACCAAAATGAAAAGGCTAATGTCTGGATGGCAATGAAGATCATCAAGATTATGAGAAAGTTGAAAACCAATATAAATAATCTAAGGAATTTGATAAGATGATACAAGAGCTGAAAGATGAAATAGTCATTTTAAGATAGAACCAAAGTAATCCTCTAGAGCTGAAAAATTTACTATGAGAATTTTGTAATACAATCAGAATTATTAGCACCAGAAGGGACCAAGCTGAGAACAGAATCTAAGAGCTCAAAGACTAGTTATTCAAATGAACTCAGACAAAAAATACAGAAAAAATAATTTTCATTATTAACAAAGCTTCTGAAAAATATGAGATTATGTAAAGAGATCAAATCTGTGATGGATTTGTGTCCCAGAAAGAGAAGGGGAAGAGCAAGACACTTGGCAAATATATTGGGAATATTGTCCATGAAAATTTTCCCAATATTGCTAGAGAAGGCAAGATGAAACTATAGGAAATTCGAAGAAAAGACAAGAAAATGCTAAGGGAATTTATTACCACCAGACTGCCTTTCAAGAGGTAATTGAGGAAACGCTAAACATTAAAACAGAAGAATGTAACCAGCCTCCATGAAAACATGCTTAATACAGAGCACACTGGCAGTATAAAGTAACAATCAAGTGTCCATAATAATCAGCTAACAGCACAATGACATGATCACATCCTCACATGTAAATATTAACCTTGAACATAAAGGAGCTAATCACCCCACTTAAAAGTTACAGCTCTTAAAGGCAGCATGGACCCAAAGAGTGAGCAGCAACAAGATTTATTGCAAAGAGCCAAAGAACAAAGCTCCCACAGTGTGGAAGGGGACCCATGACGGTTGCCACTGTTGGCTCTGGCAGCCTGCTTTTATTTTCTTATCTGGCCCCACCCACATCCTGCTGTGTCTTTTAGAGCAGCAAGTTGGATAAAGAAGCAAGATAAAACTGTATGCTGTCTTCAAAAGACCCATCTCACATGCAATTACACCTATAGGCTCAAAGTAAAGGAATGAAGAAAGATCTATTTATCTAATGCAAAACAAAGAGAAAAGTGGTTGCTGATACATTTGGGATATATGTTTCCACTCAAACCTCATGTTGAACTGGAATCCCTGATGTTGGAGATGGGGCCTGCTGGGAGGTAATTGGATCATGGGGCAGATTTCTCATGAATGATTTGGCACCATCTCCTTGGTGGTGTCTTCAAGATAGTAAGTGAGATATCATGAGATCTGGCAATTTAAAAGTGTGTGGCACCTCCCCTTACCCTTGCTCCTGCTCTGGCCACATGAGGTGCCGGATTTCCCTTCACCTCCTGCCATGATTGTAATTTTCCTGAGACCTCCCCAGAAGCTGAGCAGGTGCCAGCATCATCCTTTCTCTATAGCCTGCAGAAACATGAGCCAATTTAACTTTTTCTTTTTTTTTTTTTGAGAGTCTCACTGTGTTACACAGGCTGCAGTGCAGTGGCATGATAACAGTTCACTGCAGCCTTGACTTCCCAGGAGCAAGTGATCCTCCCATCTCAGCCTCCTGAGTAGCTGGGACAACAGATGAATGTTACCACTTTTCATCTATTTTTGTATTTTTTGTAGAGAAGGGATTTTGTCATGTTGCCTAGGCTGGTCTTGAACTCCTGGGCTCAAGTGATCCCGCCCTAGCCTCCCAAAGTGCTGGGATTACTGGCATAGGACACCATACCTCACCTCTCTTTTCTTTATAAATTACCCAGTCACAGAATTTTTTTTATAACAATGTGATAACAGCCTAGTACAGATTGTAATTCTTATTTTGGACTAAACATACTTTAAACCAACCAGTACCAGAAAGTAAAAGAAAGTCACTACCTAATGCTAAGGAGTTCCATTTAATAATACTTACCTATCCAAAATATGTATGCACCCAACACTTTAGCACCCAGGTTCAACTTTTTAGAGATGTACAAAGAGGCTTAGATAACCACACAATAGTAGTGAGAGACTTCAACACCCCATTGACAATGTTAGATCATTGAGGCAGAAACCTAACAAAGATATTCAAAATGTGCAGCCAACACTTGACCAAATGGACCTAATAGGCATCTATGGAACACTGCACACACCAGCAACACAGCATACATTATTTTCATGTGCACATGGTGCATACCCTTAGATTGACCACACACTTGGACATAAAGCAATTCTCAAAAAAATTCATAAAAAGAAAAATCATACCAACCACACTCTTGGATCACAGTGCAATAAAGATAAATAACTATGCCAAGAAGATCTCTCAAAACTATAAAATTACAAAGAAATTAACCCTTTTCTGGTTGGCCCCAAGAATACTTGCCCGCAGTGCTTGTGGCTTGGTGTTTGCCCTGAGATAACTTTGCCATGAAACATTTCACTTTTTATTTTTGCATCACTGTAGTATATTGACCTTGGAAACAGAAGACATTGTTCTATTTATAGCATTCTGGTTTTAGTAGTGGTATTTCCATGTACAAAATATGGTAATTCTTGATAGCTGAAATACCAAATCCTAGAAAACATAGCATCCCCACACATGATGTTAACATTGTTCTCAAACAATTGGCCAAAGATTTGTTTGATGAATCCATTTTTTTTTTTTTTTAAATAAATGGCTCTGATGATTCAGGTGATTCTGAGGTTACTTCTGTTTAGAAATTACTTTAAGAGCAGTTTTTATATTTTATTTTCATATAGAAAATCTGTCAGATTTGATTCAGCCTCAAAGAGCATGTTTATGTAAAATTAAATGATTGCGGACAGTGAGCTGCATTTATTTTTTTAGACTGGAAAAGGGTTAAAGAACTGCCTCCTGAATGATTTAGGGTAAAGAATAAAATTAATACAGAAATCAAGAAATTCACTAAAACTAGTGAAAACAAAGACACAACATTTCAGAATCTCTGAAACATAGCTAAAGCAGCACTAAGATGAAAGTTTATAGTGTTAAATTCCTACATCCAAATGTTAGAAAGATCTCAAATAAACAACCTAACATCACATCCAGAGGAACTAGAAATACAAGAGCAAAACAACTCAGATGTGAGCAGAAGAAAACAATAACTACAATCAGAGCTGAACTCAATGAAATTGAGGCATGTAAATTCATACAGAGAATCAACAAAACCAAGAGCTTGCTGTTTGCAAGAATAAATAGAGTTTATAGACAACTAACTGAACTAATAAAGAACAAAAGAAAGAAGGTCCGAACAAACACAATCAGAAATGACAAATGTGACATTATCACTAACCCCACAGAAATATGAAAAAAATCCTCTCAGAGCCTATTATGAACACCTGTATGTACACAAACTAGAAAACTTAGAAGAAGTGGGCAAATTTCTCGAACACAGAATATTCCATGATTGAGCCAGGAAGAAATAAAATCCCTGAACTGACCAATAATGAGTTCCTAAACTGAATTGGTAATAAGAAATTTACTAACCAGAAAGAGGTCTGTACCAGACAGATTTGCAGCCAAATTCTACCACACATAGAAAGAGGACCTGGTACCAATCCTAGTGAAACTATTCCAAAATTTGAGAAGAGACTCCTTCTTAACTTCCTCTATAAGGCCAGTATGATTCTGATACCAAAACTTGGCAGAGACATAATGAAAAAAAAGAAAATTTCAGGCCAGTACCCTAGATGAACATAGACACAAAAATTACCAGCAAAATACTAGCAAATCAAATCCATCAGAATATAAAAAAGCTAATCCATCATGGTCAAGTAGGCTTTGTTCTTGGTATGCCAGTTTGGGTCAACCTATGTACATCAATAAATGAGATTCATCACATAAACAGAACTTAAAACTAAAGCCAGATGGTCATTTCAATGGTCATAGAAAAAACATCTCTTCATGTTTAAAACCTTCAACAAACTTGATATTAAAGGAACATGTCTCAAAATTATAAGAGCCGTCCATGACGAACCCACAGCAAACATCATACTGAACAGGCAAAAGCTGGAAGCCTTCCCATTGGTAACTGGAACAAGACAAGTGTGTCCACTCTCACTACTTCTATTCAACAGAGTACTGGAAGTTCTAGCTGTCAATCAGGTAAGAGAAAGAAAGAAAATACACACAAGTAGAAAGACAGCAATCAAATTATCTCTCTTTGCAGATGACATGATTCTATACTTAGAAAATCCCGTAGTCTCTGCACAAAGGCCCCTAGAACTGATAAACAACCTCAGTAGTTTCATGACACAAAATCAATGTTAAAAATCAGTAGCATTTTTATATACCAGGAACATCCAAGCTGAGAGCAAAATCAAGAATTCGATCTTATTCACAATAGCCACAAAAAGAATAAAATACCTAGAAATGCAAATGACCATGATGGTGAAAGATGTTTAGAATGAGAATTATAAAACATGGCTGAAAGAAATAAGAGATGGCACAAATAAATGGAAAAACTTTCCATGCTTATGGATAGGAGGAGTCAATGTTGTTAAATGGACATCTGCCCAAAGCAATATACAGATTTAATGCAATTCCTATCAAATTATCAACATTATTTTTCACATAATTAGAAAAAGCAATTCTAAAATTTATGTATAACCCCCAAAAAAGTCCAAATATCCAGAGCAATCCTAAGCAAGAAGAAAAAGCTGGAGGCATCACCTTATCTGACTTCAGATTTTAATTATAAGTCTATAGTAACCCAAACAGCATGATACTGGTACAAAAATGGGCACATATGTCAATGGAACAGAATAGAGAATACAGAAATAATAAAGACACATACCTATAACCTACTGATCTTCAACAAAGTTGACAAAAACATACAATTGGTAAAGAAGACCTTATTCAATAAATAGTGCTGGGAAAATTGAATTACTATATACAGAATAATGAACCTGGAACCCTATCAGTCATTAAATACAAAAATTAACTCAATCTGCATTAAAGACAAATGTAAGACCTGAAACTATCTTTTTTGTTTTGTTTTGTTTTGTTTTGAGACGGAGTCTTGCTCTGTCTCCCAGGCTGGAGTGCAGTGGTATGATCTGGGCTCACTGCAAGCTCTGCCTCCCAGGTTCACGCCATTCTCCTGCCTCAGCCTCCCAAGTAGCTGGGACTACAGGTGCCAGCCATCATGCCCGGCTAATTTTTCTATTTTTAGTAGAGACGGGGTTTCACCATGTTAGCCAAGATGGTCTCCATCTCCTGACCTTGTGGTCCACCCACTTCGCCCTTCCAAAGGGCTGGGATTACTAGGCGTGAGCCACCGCACCTGGTCGACCTGAGGCTATCTTAATTATGAAAGAAAACCTATGAAAATCTCATTTAGGCATTGGACTAGGAAATGAATTTATGACTAAGACCTCAAAAGCAAATGCAACAAAAATAAAGCTAAACAAAAAAGTGAGAACATATTTAAATTAAAACATCTTTTGTACAGTAAAAGAAATAATCAAGAGAATAAATATACAACCTCCAGAATGAGGGAGAATATTTTCAAACTATGCTTCCAATAAAGGACTAATATCCAGAGTCTATAAGGAACTAAAACAACTTAGCAACAACAACAAAAACAATAACATCATTAAAAAGTGGGTAAAGGACATGAACAGACATTCCTGGAAAGAAAACATAGAAGCAGCCAGAAAACATATGAAAAAATGTTGAGTATTATTAATCATCAGAGAAATGCAAATTAAGGCCACAAAGAGATACCATCTCACACCAGTCAGAATGGTTATTAAAAAGTCAGAAAACAACAAATGTTGGCAAGAATGCAGAGAAAAGGGAATGCTTTTTACACAGTTGATGAGAATGTAAATTAGTACAACTTCTATGAAAAATAGTATGGAGATTTCTCAAACCATTAAAAATAGAATCACCACTTGATCTGGCAATCTCATAACTAGATACTTACTCTCCACAAAATAAATTGTGATATCAAAAAAATACCTGTACTCCTATGTTTTTGCAGCACTATTCATAACAGCTAAGTCATGGAATCAACGTAAGTTTTGATCAACAAATTGTTGGCTAAAGAAAAGGTGGTATATATACACCATGGAACAGTACTCCAAGATAATAAAAAATAAAACCATGTCTTTGCAGCAACACGGATGTTGCTTGAGGCCATTATACTAAGTGTTTTTTTACTTGGAAATAGAAAAGCAAATGCCACATGTTCTCATTTGTAAGTGGGTGCTAAACAATAGATACCTATGACCATACAGAGAGGAATGATAGCAACTGGGGACTCCAAGAGCAGGGAGGGTGTTTGTGGGTGAGTTTTGAAAAATTAACTGTTTTGTACAACACTATTTGACTGTCCAGGTAATGGATACACTAGAAAGCCAGACTTTGCCACTATGCAATATGTCCATATCACAAAACTGTACATGTACCCCCCGAATCTATAAAAATTAAAAAAAATACATTTTAACATAATAACATGTTGATAGAATTGTAAATTTAAATTAAGTTTCATTCAAAAGCGACTTCTTAGAGACTGCCAATGGACTCTACATACTTGGCAAAGATTCTTGAAATACAGAAAAGGGGCAAAAGAAAGACCCAGGCATGTAATGCAGTTGTACAAATTAGAAATAAAAGGACAAGTAATGAGCAGGAAAAAAGGCAAATGATATAAAAGACATGTCATGAAATAGGAAATACATGTCACAGGAACATTATTAAAGATGCTGAGAAATCACTTAACAGGTACAACATACAGTGTTTGAGTGATGGTTACGCTGAAAGGTCAGACTTCACCACTATGAATATATCCATGTAACAGAACTACATTTGAGCCTCTTACATTTTGTTTAAAATACACTCAAAATTATTTATAGGTAAATTCCAATGAAGTCCACACTCATTCAGTTGGTAAACATTAAGAATGTTGCAATATCATATTCTGTGAGCACCTGTATCAGTCAGATGACTTGTATATTATGCTCCTGAGTTTAACATATTGCAATCCATTTTGTTAAATGGCTTGGCATTATATTGTGAAGATCAGTTTCCATATACAATGAGTCAATAAATCCACACACTTGTCTACACTCATGAGAATTTTTAGTCCTTGTATCCCAGCAGAGAGTTACAACAATACTTAAAATGGCACTGCATCAGATGTCAAAAGACAAAAAGAAGAGGAAATATAATCTGCCTTGATAGAGAAAATGAATAAATTGTAACACATTGCCACAAAGTAATCCACACATTACAGAAATAAATGATAACTACACTTAGCAATATGAATATCCTGTCCTAATCTCTAATCTCTAGTGAAGAAAAAGAAAGGCAGTTACAGAAAAATATATACCCTCTGATATTATTTTTGTAGAATTCAGCAGCCATTGTGTGTGTATGTGTTTTTGTGTACGTATGTGTAAGCACATTTATATGAAGCACTCACATAAATGATATAATATTTTAATAAGTGATAAAATGATATTTAAAATTTTATAAAAGGGATAACAAAAAAATGCATTAAGGGAGGGCATAAGTAGATGAACATGACTGTTAAAGTTCTAGAGCACCAAACAATGGCTGTTAGTTACATTATGAGAAACACAGATGGGTATGCATATGTAAATCTCTTACTGCACCAATAAAATCTAAATTGTTTCTCTTCTCATATCAATTAATAAGATCATCTGAATATTGCTAGCTGTTGTCTCTTTTTATATCTCTTTTTCTTCTATTTCTTGCAACACCTAGAATCTGATTTTTCTAAATTTCAAAGTGAAGCTGAAATAAACTTAGTTCCTTACATGGTGAGATAGAGCCCTTTAGGGAACAAGGAAATGGATTTCTTTGGCTACAACGACAAAAAGGAAATAAATATTTCACGACATCTTGTTTCACAGGGCTAACCTGGTCCTGGGCCAAACTGTCCTTGGGGAATTCACTGCTATGTTCAGGAAATCCAGTTTCCCTCTCAGATTCTTTTTGAGTTCTTTTTTACTAAGTGAATAAATTATGCCATTTTCTGGAAGAAAAATGAAGTCCTAATGAAATAATCCTCAGAAAAATCACCTACTTAAAATGTATATGTTACATATGTTATACATATTATAAATGTATATCAATGAATTTCTAACAGGTAAATATAAATAAGAAAAATTACAGTATCTATAAATGTCTTCTAAATGACTTTAGGCTTGACAAATCAGTGTCAATTGAGATTATTTTTCTGTTGCTTAACGGACACTTTAGCAAAATAGATAAACAATCAGACCCTGGATTTAGTACTGAAGTCTCGTCTGAGATCTAAATCAGCCATGTATAAAAGTTGTAACCCAAATCAAGTTATATATTCACTTGTGCCTCAGTATCCTCAACTATAAAATAGTAGCTGTTCCCTCACTGTATTGCTGTATTAATTAAATTAAAAAATAAGGGCCATTTTTTAAAATTCCGGTCAAAATAATACTATACATTGATTTGCTATTTTTTCCATAGCAAATCTTTTTTCACCCATCAGAAATTTGCATGCATTGTAATAGATTCCAGACATATTAATGACTATGCCAGACATATTCATTTCTTCCTGGATGGCTGTTATAATCTAGCAAGGATGACATTGTGAACAGTAAACATAAAAAGGCATTTGTTTCTCATGAAGGAAGATGGTATGGGTGAATAAGCACAGTTGGGAATTCAGGTACGGGTTTCTTGAGACAATAATATTTTAGATTGTACCTAAATAATAAAATGGACACTTTGGGAGGCTGAGGTGGGCGGATCACGAGGTCAGGAGATCGAGACCATACTGGCCAACATGGAGAAACCCCATCTCTACTAAAAATACAAAAATTAGCCAGGCATGCGCGCCTGTCATCCCAGCTACTCGGGAGGCTGAGGCAGGATAATCGCTTGAACCAGGGAGTCGGAGGTTGCAGTGAGCCGAGATATCACCATGGTTCTCCAGTCTGGCGATAGAAGTGAGACTCCATCTCAAAAATAAAATAAAAATAAAATAAAATAAAATGGAGTAAGCAAGAGGGACAAGATAATTCCCGTGAGAATTAACCAAATGGGCCAAGATGTGAGGCAAAAAAGGGAACAGTGGGGAAGATTAAGTGAAGAGCAAAGACTAACATAAAAATGAAAGAAATTACACTAAATATTAGCGTTTTAGAGGGAATAAAATAGGAAGCCATGAATTAGTTTCTGGAAAATAAAAAGAAAATGATCCGATTTACATTTTTTAAAAAATCTGTTAACATTTGGAGAAAGGGTTTGGAGAAGATGGCAAGAGCAGAAGGAGACTAGTTCACATGCCTTTGCATGATACTGTGTTGGGCTGAGCTACAGTGGTGGAGGTAGGAAAAAGAATTTAAATGACTTCAGAAACCAGTTAGGTGCAGAATCTATAAAACATGGCATGAGCATAGACAGGAGGAGTAGTGAAGAAGAGGAAGGTGTTAAGAATACATTGAGAAAAAAGATCGATTATTATCCTTTTTAAACATGGAGAACCCTTTGGATTTAGGAAAAAATATAGATATCAGGTATGAATTGCTGAGTTTCTGAATAAAATGAGACAATAAAGTAAATATGTCAGCCTGGGATTCAAAACAGTATGTAAGTGTGTGTATGCTTGCATGTTCTATGTTTGTAGGTATATATATATCTACATATATAAGGCAGATGCAAAATATAACATTTCAAAGCATGAGAATGAATAAAGTTGCCCAGCGGTAAAATTGAGAGAGATAATGTGTCCAAGACTTTATTTCTATAAAATTGGGGAAATTAAAATAGAAATTAAGGCCATGTGTTAAATAAAAAAGCCAATGTCTCTACAAGAAATGAAGAATCAACTATATTGAACATATCTGCAGTTCCAGGAAAGATGTGGACTCAAAAGTTCCATCTGCCTCGGAAATGGGTAATAAGTCTAACATTAGCAATAGTCAATTTCCTGGATATTAAAAACTAAATTAAAACAAAGACTAAAAAGACTTAGTTGCAGAGTGTGGGGAAAATGTGGGTGGGGACAAGTATCGTGAGAACATGAATGTTTTGAGCCATGTGAAAGAGACATGAGTGCAGTCATTGAGTGGATAGAGTGTAGGGTAGATTGGGGCACCATAGTACATTTTCAGGTAGAGGTGCATGATCTAGGAGAAGGATGTGAGGAAGGTTCAGGAAAATAGTAAGATAAAGAAAGTTCCTGAGAAAATGAACAGGGATAGGGTATTAGTCTGTTCTCACGAATAAAGACATACCGGAGTATGTCTGGTATGACTGGGTAATTTGTAAAGGGAAGAGGTTTAATTGACTCACAGTTCCATATGGCTGGAGAGGGCTCACAATCATGGTGGAAGGTTAATGGGGAGCAAAGTCGTATCTTTCAAGGTGGTAGGCAAGAGATCGTGTGCGTGTGCAGGGGAACTCTCCTTTATAAAACCATCAGATCTTGCAAGAGTATTCACCACCAGGAGAACGACATGGGAAAGACCCGCCCCCATGATTCAATTACCTTCTGCTGGGTCCCTCCCATGATGTGGGAATTATGGGAGATAAAATTCAAGATGAGATTTGGGTGGGGACACAATCAAACCATATCACTTGGGTTCCAAAGCTCATATGGAGAAATGGCCTTAGGTAAGTGAAGAGCAAACACCTTAGGAAGGAAAAATTCTACTCTCTGGTTTTAGTTTATTGCTTATTCTGGAAATATCTCATATTGTACTACAGTTGTTTTCTAATAATGTCTGTGTTATTACATGAAACTTTTCCCAAGCATGCTTGCATAAATGTAGGCTATTGTGTATTTTTTCTAATGTAGTCTCAATATTGGTAGAAAAGTTGATAGAAAACTTTTGTTTCCTTCATTCAACAATGTATAGTTTCAACATAAATGACTATATTTTAGGAAGGAAAATATATTAATGTATTGTCACTTGACATATCAGTTATAAATGACTGTTAACATTCAACATTTTAAAATTAGTTTTTTAACATTATTGCATTGTGAAACTCCTCAATTATCTTGAGGGAGGAAGATTCTATATACAATTTGACCCTAAACTACATTATTATTATTATTATTATTATTATTATTATTATTATTTATTATTATTATTACTATTTGAGATGGAGTCTCACACTGTCATAGGTGTTTGTGTGCAGTGGCACAATCTTGGCTCACTGCAACCTCCCCCTCCTGGGTTCAAGCAATTCTCCTGCCTCCGCCTCCTGAGTAGCTAGGATTACAGGTGCCCACCACCCCGCCTGGCTAACTTTTTGTATTTTTAGTAGAGATGGGGTTTCACTATGTTGGCCAGGCTGGTCTTGAACTCCTGACCTCGTGATCCACCTACCTTGGCCTCCCAAAATGCTGAGATTATAGGTGTGAGCCACCGTGCCCAGCCTATTATTTTTGTTTTTTTAATAATTATTTATTATTACATATATATAATGTTTTATGAGTCTCACATCTTTAAAGGACTATAGTTGACCAAATACATCTTTAAAAAGTTCTGTAATTCCCAGACAATATTATGCAAGTTAATAAAAATTAGTTTTGATTAGGGTACACAGACTAGTTGAAGATGGACATGATTTCTTTGTATTGTGAAATTAAGAATTTCAATTTATAACATATGTTCAGAGCTAATTATAAGATACCAAGCATTTTGAACAAAATTGGAGATGTATATTTGCAGATATCTGTGACTTGTATTTACTTCCACGAGGGTACACTGTGTTTCTGGACATGAGTGAAAGTTACAGATTCATGAGTATTTCATTGAACAGCGGAAGGAGGACAAAAAGTACTGTTGAACTGTAGGGAGGCTAAAGACACACCCTTCTTGGAGACCAGTCTCATAAAACACCACTGCATTCCCTCATTTCTTCATTCATTCATTTATTCTACAATTCTTTTTAGATTTTAATACATTCCAAGAACTATGTTAGCTGTTGTGAATTGCATAAATATTCTTATCCTGATCCTTCAAATACAAATTGAAGTATGAGAAAGACACACCATAATAAAACAATAACATTGGCTCATGGAACATCAAGCGCAGTTCCCTGAGAGGAGAATTGGGTAGAAAACATTTTGCCTGCCCCCTGCCCTTGTAAGGGGGTATTTTCTCCACAATCCTGGAAGATTTGGGAGAAATCTCATAGATCCGCATATATCCCAAATCCTCGAATTCTATGTGGATAAAATTAATATAAATATGGACCTCCCTCTCTGTTCTTTAATTTCATCTATGCTACTTTAATTATTTATCTGATTGAAAACTAAAATGAGAGAAATTGAAAAAAAGAGAGAGAGTGAGTGAAACTAGGTCAGCTTGACTCAGTTTTGCATTTCTTCCTTTTAGGAGAATACTGCACACTTGGGTTGGCAAGCTGCTCTGCTGTACTGTCAACAGGCATCCTCCTGAGGACAGGAAGTCTGGCATTTCTAGGATTGTGCCTAAGAAAAGGTAACAACTTGCCCTTCATCTTCTATTCTCTGCATCGTTTTAAAACTTGTTTAGAACCTGGGAAGGGAAGAGAAGTATTAGTTTTTTGATTCCCCTCAGAGTATCCCCAAGCGACTTCAGCATCCTTCTGGTTGGTTATTATCAGTAAAGTGAAATCTGAACCTAAAATATGTGTCTTCAGAGAATTTTAAGAATTTAGCCAAGAGTGTTTTAGTAGTGATTTGAGGAAAGAAGAAAGAGGAAGAGCTAAGTTGAATTAGCTCACTCAGATATATATAAATAGTATATATATGATCTATATATATCTGAGAATACATATTATATACAGCATATATATTATATATGACATAATCTTATATTTATGTGAACAATGGAGAAAATTTTACTTATAATGGAAAAAGTTACTACCAAGATTTTTTGAAAAATTACTCTAGGAAGCCCGGGCATGGTGGCTCACGCCTGTAATCCCAGCACTTTGGGAGGCCGAGATGCGTGGCTCATGAGGTCAGGAGATCAAGACCATCCTGGCTAACATGGTGAAACCCCGTCTCTACTAAAAAATACAAAAAATTAGCTGGGCATGGCGGCGGGCGCCTGTAGTCCCAGCTGCTCGGGAGGCTGAGGCAGGAGAATGGCGTGAACCCGGGAGGCGGGGCTTGCAGTGAGCTGAGATCTCGCCACTGCATTCCACTCTGGGCAACAGAGCGAGACTCACTCTCAAGAAAAAAAAGAAAAAAAAAAATTACTCTGAGAAACAGGGTATTTTCATTGTACAAAATTTTGAGGAATTAAGGGTTTAGAACTAAACATGAACAACCTGAAATAAAACCAAATTTAGAGTAAGTTGAAGACATACTTGGCAGAATGTTAAAAGGGAATCAAAAAAAGGAAAATACCATTGAGTGATTTATTATTATTTACATGGAAAAATAAAACCATACTAAATAAATTCTTTAGATAAAAAAACAACAGTATGAATAATGGGGACATATTGGAGAATATCATAGTCAGTGAAGGCAAATAGATAAAAATGAGTTCCAAGAATATTATTCCTCTGGACACAGACACTGTGATATAAAATGCCCATAATTGATGTATTTGAAAGTAGACCAGGAAAAATAAAACAAAATATTCCAAATAAATATAGGAACATTTTCTATAATAAAAGAAACCTGAATAGGTAGATTCAATGTATTTCAGTGACTCAAAAAGCATTAATAATGATCAAAAAGACTGAGACAGATTCAGGTAAACATACTGATCTTCAGGTTTAAAGAAGGAAACCTGCAAGCATCCAGGGAAAAAGACAGGAGGTCATTTAAAAAGGGAAATACAAAGATGATTTTATATTTCTCAGTAACTTTAGGTGACAGATGACAACAGAGAAACCTCTACAATGCATGAAAAAGAAATGAATAGACCCAGCAATCTTATGACCAGCTGGCATGTTATCCATTGTATAGCACAAAATGAAGATGTGTTTGACAAACCCAAGGTTCAGGAAATAAAGATTCACTAACTCACTGTTAAAGAATATACTGGTGGCCGGGCGCGGTGGGAGGCCGAGACGGGCGGATCACGAGGTCAGGAGATCAAGACCATCCTGGCTAACACGGTGAAACCCGTGTTATCTGTTAACTGTTCATCTCTACTAAAAAAAAAATACAAAAAAAAACTAGCCGGGCGAGCTGGCGGCTGCCTGTAGTCCCAGCTACTCGGGAGGCTGAGGCAGGAGAATGGCGTAAACCCGGGAGGCGGAGCTTGCAGTGAGCTGAGATCCGGCCACTGCACTCCAGCCTAGGTGACAGAGCGAGACTCCGTCTCAAAAAAAAAAAAAAAAAGCATATACTGGTGAATGTGTCCATTCATCAGAACTATAGCTAAATAACCATAAAAAGTACAAATATGAAATGGAATGTAAAAGCTACACCTAAAAAAAGATGCTTAACATGAAAAATACTATCTTTCTTATACACTGATTGAGAATGTATCCAGATATTTTCCACAGTCTCTTTTGAGAAAAAAATGACTAATTGTGGAAGTATATTCATTTATTTATGCCTAAATAAAACAAATTATTTACAGGCAGACTTTCTGGGACAGTAACCAGCATCTCACAAAACCAGATGCTCCACAGATGACAGGCAGTCTCTGAAGAAATGGTTGGTCTTGTCCATTAAACAGCGGTAGAGGGAGTTAAAATGTCTCCATTTGCTTCATTTTGGTTCATGTGACTCTATTTTCTCTAGAGAAAACAACAACAGCAGCGACAAAACCAACAATAAGAAAACCCAATTTTCCATGAAGTATTTCTCCTAATATTTATTTATTTATTATTGTGTGTGTTTTTGTTTTGTTTTTACAGATAGAATCTCACTCTGTTGCCCATGCTGGAATGCAGGGCATTATCATAACTCACTGTAACCTTAAACTTCTGGGCTCTAGTGATTCTCCCACCTTGGCCTCCCAAAACATTTGGATTACAGGTGTGAGCCACCATGCCCAACCTTATGCTAGCATTTATTTTGTATCCATAGACTTTCTTTGCTAGATTGAGTAAACCTTCTATATTTGATAGAAGGGAAAAGAGAATCATAAGGCAGTGTAGAGTTAAGAAAATTTGATGAGCTTTGGTGTATAGAAAAAAGTAATACATGTGCATTAAGTATGTAATTATTTAAGTGTATAAATATGTTACAAATGAGTGCATAACAGTATCATTGTTATTTGGTAGGGAAGTGGTGACACAGAGGACATTAATACTTTATGCCTCATCTTCTTAGAACACCTCTGATTTCCATAAACAATTTTGTGCAATATCAGCCTCTGCCGGTGAATCCCTTCTTATGCCTGGACTGAGAGTCTTACCATTTCCTATCCAGTGCCATCTCTAGGTCTTTTCCAAGATATGTAAGTGTTACCCATAATGTAGAAAGATTAAGGGACCCAGGGTCATTCCTTAGCCGTATGAATTAATAAAAGCTTTCCTGTGTTTCAGGAGGAAAATTCAGACAGGCATTTTATACACTGGTTGGGAAGTTTCCGCAGAATTAATTCCGGTAGCCACAATCGTGATCTTGACAAAACACTCTCCATATTGTCTTTTCCAACTTCTTTCCCTTCATCTCATCCTCCAAAACTGCCCCTCTCTGCCATCATCTCCCCTGTAAAATATGTCCACCTATTCTATTGACCTCAAGCTGTGCTTTGGGGAGGGAGTTATTAACCATATGAGAGTTTTTATTTCATAGGGAGAACTCTGTGTTTGCCAGTTGCTACATTTATATGCAGGAAAAGGGAAAGTTCAGTGGGCAGTAAGAAGCAACTGAAAGAGAACAAAATGTTTTGCAAGGGAAGGGGGTACAAGTTAATCTATTAAAGAGAAGACTGATTTTTACATAGTTTTATGTAAGGATGACTCTACTTATGATCAAGGAATCTCACAGATATTCTAATTTTTTTCTAAGTAAACATTAGTTTTCATGACAGATGATTTAAAATTTCCTTCCTTATGCTAAATAAAAGTCACTTTTTGGGGACAAATTTATAAATAGATTTATAGGGAATATAATTTGGAGAATAAGATAAGTAGGGACCTCAAGATATTCCACATAATCTGGAGGTAAAGAAAATAAAAGTTTGATAAGAAGTGTCTCAGGATATTGGAAATCAGAAGTAATACTTTTTTTTTTTTTTTTTTGCACAAAGTTATTTTAAGATGTAATGACACCTAAAGGAACATATTAACACAGACAGATTGAAGGAACTGCACACAAAGTAATTCATTGACGATTACTCAGGAAAGAAATATAGAAAGAATCCTGGAATCAAATCCCAGGAGAAACAAACCCAAGTCCCAATCATAATTTTAATCACATTGTGTGAATGGACACATTAGGTCATTTCTAATCTTTCTTATTTTGACTTTATGCTCAAAACAACCTTAGGCTTGGGAATGGAGAACAGAACCACTTTTCTCCAAGAATTAGCAGAAAAGAACTACTTTGTTACTATATTAAAACCTGATGGAAATTTTAAACATTCATAAAAGTAATGATATAAATTTGTCACACACAGGCAATCGTCTCATACACTTAGAAACAACTTTCAAGTTTTTATCCATTAGATATCAACGTGAAACAGTTAATACCAAAGAGCAGCAACTATTCCTTATAAAGAATTGCTTGAGTTTAAGTGAATCATAGTTTATCAAGATTATAGATTTAAGAAACTTATTTATCTTTTAATTTCAAGTTAAAAAAGTAAGTTTTATGTAAGATAGAATCAATCCATTTATAAGCGTGATTAATGTTTGCATGTATACATTTCTTGTAAATAAAGTAGTTCCATTTTTAGACTCATTTCATGATTTTCCTTTAAATATTTCAAACTGTATTTATTAATTTTCTAGGTTTGATTTTATTTTAAGCAGTTAATTGCTTCCTGATTGAACAAGTTTATGAGTTTACCAAGAAAATATTCCTAAGTACTTAAACAACATATGCAAATCCAGTAAATTAAAGCTGTAAATACAGTAAAAATAGTTTGATAAAATATTCAAACATTTTTTATGTATTTATTAAAATATATATTATATATTTTAAATTAAAATAATAAATTTGAAATCAATTTTATATTGTTAGATTGAGATTTTAAGGCTGATCTGTCAGGTTTTCTAATGAACCAAAGTTTTTCAAACATAACAACACTTCAAATGGTATTCAGATTTTTCCTAATAACAAAAATAGCTCTTGTGATATATCTGACTTACTGTTGTAAATCACCTCTATATATTTATCTTTTTTTAACACAAACTTGGAAAATCACTTATCTCTTGATAAAGCAGATTTTATGTTTCAAATAGTTGTAGTCTGCAGATCAATTATGTAGGACCAGGTAATGGTGAAGGTGTCAGGTAGATTGAGGTCACAATGAAGTCCTGGAGGCTGCATTCATTGAACTGAATTATTTTCTCCTGTACATGAGCATACCGAGGACTTTTCTCATTTTGATGGCATGAGGAATCTTCACTAAGAAGGCTTCTATGACTACATTAAGATTGATTTCAGGGCTGGGTGTGGCGCCTCACATCTGTAATCCTAGCACTTTGGGAGGTTGAGGGAAGAGGATCTCTTGAGCCCAAAATTCGAGATCAGGCTGGGCAACTTGGCAAAACTCGTCTCTACAAAAAATAGAAAAATTAGCCAGGCATGGTGTTGCATGCCTGTAGTCCTGGATACTCCGGAGGCTGAGGTGGGAGGATGGCTTGAGCTTGGGAAGCGGAGGTTGCAGTGAGCTAAGATCAAGCCACTGAACTCCAGCCTGGGCGACAGGGTGAGACTCTGTCTCAAAATAAATAAATAAATAAGTAAATACATGGATTTCAAAACATTAATTTTTTTTACCTGAAATACTTCACATGTACTGCATTCATCTAATTAGAATAGATATATATTTGCACACACTCTTATAGATAACTAATTTTACAACTTATTTTACTCTGCATTACAATAAAACAATGTTTTCTAATATTTTAAAATATATTGTAATTCTTAATTCTCATACATAACTTTATCTGACTGGTAACAATTTGAATGTCAGGAAAATGAAAAGACGGAGATAAAAATTGAATTAGAAAATCAAATTCTCTTCCTGAATTAAGTAAAGCCATTTCTCAATCATTTTAGATATGCTGTATCTATGTTCCCTAAAAAAATAATAATAATCGGTATTCTCATGTCTTTCAGCAGGAAAACAATTGAGGTCTACTAGTTGTCAAAAGAAAATGTAAACAGCCATTCCACTTTATATACGTTAAACTATTGGGTTTTGTGCAGAATCTCTGAAGATTAATTATGCAATTACAAGTGAAAAACAGAAAGGTAATTCCTAAAGTGATGTAGAGATAGGTGGAACATCCTTGGAGAAGGGAGATTCCTTAGGAGACTCCTTCAGAGGAGTAGGCATAGCATCATGCTGTGAACTGGATTTGGAAGAAGGAGACGTCTTGGCAGATGTCGAGGAAATCCAGTTGTTAGAAAATGTGTGTGAAAAACAGTTGGCTGTCTAGTACAGCTGTGAGATTTTTGGCTTGAGCTGATGGAGACAGTGTCAAAGAATGTCATCTTAATTTTGTGTTTCTCCTGACATTTGGTGAAAGGAATTGGGAGGAAGCCAGGAAGGAAGGAAAGAAAGATGGAAAGCAGGAAGGCAGGCAGGCCAGGCTCTAGGGAGGCTGAATGGAACATTCTGTAACCATAGCCACCCAGGAAAAGGTATTGAAGCTGTTAACTCTTGTGATTTTGGAGCTCAGAAATAAGTTAGCGACTAAGGAAAATGGTTAAGGAATTACCAGCCCTGCATATCCATGCAATTTTGAAAAAATCTCCTACATTTTCATGGGACTACAGATAAGTGGAAACAGTATTTAAGATAAAAACATGAATCTGTTTAAATAAACTGACATAAGAGGCTATGCATAGGAGGAGAAAATCTCGGCGATGACCAATTTTATGGAAACCAAGAGAGAATCACTTGCTATTGCCACTAAATCTATGTCACTATTGAACTTTCTTTCTCATTTCACAGGAAAACTAGTGAATGACTTTGAAAATGCCCATTCTCTGTCTATCGGGAGTACCCGCTCCCGATGTTTAACTTGGGTTCTTTTCTATTTCCTAAGTGTCTCGGCTGGGTTGAGAAATAAAGGGAAAGAGAACAAGAGAGAGAAATTTAAAGCTGGGTGTCCAGGGGAGACATCACATGTTGGCAGGATCGGTGATGTTCCCCGAGTGGTAAAACCAGCAAATTTTTATTCGCGATTTTCAAAAGGGGAGGAAGAGCACGAATAGGGTGTGGGTCACAGATATCACATACTTCACAAGGTAATAAAATAGCACAAAGCAAATGGAGGCAGGGCGAGATCACAGGACCACCAGATGAGGTGAAATTAAAATTGCTAATGAAGTTTTGGGCACCCATTGTCATTGATAACATCTTATCAGGAAACAGGGTTTGAGAGCAGATAACCTGTCTGATCACAATTTATTAAGTGGGAATTTTCTCATCCTCATAAACCTGGGAGAACTATAGGAGACCGGGGCTTATTTCATCCCTTCGGCTTCGACCATAAAAGACGGGATGCCTTAAAAAGGGGCCGTCTGTAGGCCTACCTTCAGGGCGCATTCTCTTTCTCTGGGATGTTCCTTGCTGAGAAAAAGAATTTAGTGATATTTCTCTTATCTGCTTATGAAAGAGGAGAAATACAGCTCTGTTCCATCCGGCTCACCTGCGGCCAGTTCAAAGTTACCTCTCTTGTTCCCTGAACATGGCTGTTATCTTGTTCTGTTTTTTTTTTTTTAAGATGCCCAGATTTCATATTCAAACACACATGCTCTACAAACAATTTGTGCAGTTGACACAATCACAGGGTCCTGAGGCAACATTCATCCTCCTCAGCTTACAAAGAAGATGACGGGATTAAGAGATTAAAGACAGGCATAGGAAATCACAAGGATATTCATTGGGGAAGTCATAAGTGTCCACGAAATCTTCACAATTTATGTTCAGAGATTACAGTAAAGACATGTGTAAGAAATTATAAAAGTATTAATTTGGGGAACTAATACATGTCCATGAAATCTTCACAATTTATGTTCTTCTGCCGTGGCTTCAGCCAGTCCCTCCGTTCGGGGTCCCTGACCTCGCGCAACATCTGTCCAGCCACGTTACACATTAGGGATGCTCCTGCATCATTTTTCACAAAGAAAATAAAGGCAACGTGTATTCATTCCGCTCATTCACAAACCTACACATCACTCTGTGTTTGCTGCCTTTTCCTCTTTCTTGCCTTCTGTGTAATGAAGGAATCAATACTCCTATTTATCTTCTACTTTCATCAACCCCTTATTGTCTGGGAGTTCGATCTCTTGCAACTCTGTCTGTTGTGGATCATGATTCTCTCCCTTTCTTGGTTGGATATATATCCCATTTCAATTTTTAAAGTGACTAAATATAATAGAATTTCCTTTAGTTGTCCCACTAAAAATTCTGAACTTAAAATGGTTTTAAAAATTGCATAGTGTTTTTCTATCACATTAAGAAGTCTGGAGATGAACTGTGACTACCACTATTTCATGGTTACACAAGTTCGGGACCATTAGCTCTGCAATTCTTTTGTACATTAATTAATCCTTGTTCTCCTGTGATCACGAGATGCATCACGCAGCCCCAGAAATCATTTTTAGGTATAAAACATGAAGAAGGGTAAATATTTGACATAGAACACTAAACTGTCAGATGAAGTTGTTAGGACGATTTGATGTGTAAAATTTGTAAAGCACTTGAAACAGTGCTTGGTATAGAGTAACCACCATAGAGCATAGTAAACAAATGAAAAACAACAAATACACATAGAAGCAGCAATTTCTACTCTATTTATCTTTTAAAGTGATTTATGAGTCCATTCCTCTGCTCTTTTTCACAGAGTAACTTCAAAAATAATTGCATAATTATCTTCTCTCAATTACATCACCTTCCTTTTCTTCGTTCAATTATTTTTAATCTACCTCATGTTATAACCACTCAATCAAAACCGATTTATCAAGTTTTATGATAAACTTGATAAATTTCATCATTTAAAATTTAATGAGATTTAATGAGGAGTTGAGTAAAACCTCATTTTACTCAACTCCTCATTAGTAGACCTTGTGCTCTCCTCTGAAACACGTATGTCTTGGCTTTCTTGAGACTGCAGTTTTCTGCCTCACAAGGTACTCCTTTGCAATCTCCTGTGAGTGTACATTTGTCCTCTAATTATAGATAATTTTCAGACTTTTTGTTTCTATACTCATTCAGTTCTTTCCCTGCAAGGTCATATACAAGAAAAACTTGAGATCTGTGTAATTTTCTATGTCTCCACTCATTATCGACACTAACATGATGATCAGAATTTGCGCTTGCCCTTCTTCAACCACCTACATCATGCTAAACATACACACAATCAATGGCTTCCTTTATAGTCTCTGAACATGGTTAAGTCCTTGTAATTTAGGGCTTATTTGTTTGTTTGTTTGTTTGCATTGCACCTTTTCAAAACACATTCAGCCTTAGCTCAAATGTGCTTTACCCCCTGTTTTGTTCATTTTGAGGTTGGCATCCTGTTTGTTTCCTTCACGGTATGTGTCACAATTTTATTTGTGTATTTCCTTTTCTTACCCCCTCTAGACTTTATGCTTCATGAGCTTAACATAGCCTAAATTCTCATTTGGCTTTAGACAATACATTCAGATGTGATTTGCCTAGAGTCACGATGTTAGTTAGTGGCAGAGGAGGGCTAAGTGAAAGGTTTCTATTGCTGCTGACCACTCTCCTTATTCTTTCTTCTCTACTCACAGGTACTGAATATTTAGGGGAGTGGGCACTGCAAGGCATCAGTAGATTATTCTTACTCTTCTCAATTTAATATCAGAACATTTAGATTTCCACAGGTGGACCTATTTGTAATTTCAACATATTAAAGAGGGGAGGCAATAATATATTTGAGAAACACGTGAAAGCTCCTCACATTCATCCAGAATTTTTGGCCCTGGCTGTATTGCATTTCTCATAGGATTTTATTCATATGTAACCTCTCAAAACAACCCCCCTCTTAACTCACAACCCTGATCATATTTTAAATTTGATTTGTATTCTTTCATAACAGCTTGTGAAATCTCAAGTCCCTACAGAGTGGAGCATTAATAAACAAGTGGTTATGGGAAAGGAAAACTTGCCAGTTTATGTTCATAGCTATTATTTATGTTCTACAACTTTATCTATTTTATGTAAGAAAAAGAAAAGCTATTGTACATGTTAACGAGTAGCAATACAAGAAAAATTTTAAGTCACTATCTTATATTAGTCTATTTACTTGTGTTATTTTATATGCTGATTCAGAAAAACAAGATATTTTCATTTAAAAATGTGTGTATAAATTAAATGATATGGTGGTCATAGAGGAAGTTATCTAGTAAAATAACTTACAAAAGTTATTTATGCATCGTTTTTTCAAGAAAATATATTTTATTTTACTGCTTGACTGTTTTAGTTATATATTTCATTATGTGAATGTGAGGATTATAATGTTAGGTTTCACGAATTCCATGGAGACTGACATTTGAATTTAAAGATTATTTAATAGACATTTATGTTTATATTTACATATTAATACTTTTTTAAGAGTAAAACGTCTAATAAAGGAAAACGATGGTATGTAAACCTATTTTTTAAACAGAAATTTAATCTGAATCAACAATAGTGCTTTTGCACAACTAAACTCGTTATATTGCTATGCAGCTTTGTTGACATGGAACACTATTGTCAATTCCAGGCCTTAAGGGCCTCTTATAAAATGCAACACTGCCATTTGCCACAAAAAGCACTTATTTATTATGGATTTCACATCTTGGATATAGATAAAAATTATAATAACAGTATCATCATCATCATTGTCATCATCATTTGAGCTTCGTACCTGGCCATTACCATGGATATTTTATATATGCCATTTTCTTTGTTTCTTATTTAACTCAATTTGGGTTGGGTATCTGTAGCATGTAAGCAATAATACCACATCGAAACTCATCTAAGGCATGCACACTATACTTCACAGAAGCCATTTTTGGAGTTGTATATATGGGAAGATAAATGTATGTCTGGCAGCTAACATACAAAAAAACAACTAAGGAGAAAGATTCCCAAAGGTGTTCCACTATCTCAGTAGAGCACTTAAGTCCCTTTGAATGTCTTTTCAAAGTTTCTTAAGTAAAACTTCTCTCATTCTATAAAATAATCTATTATTCTTTGTGGAAATTTTCCTTTTCCTGTGTTAGGTAATGCTAAGTTTATGTTCTTGACAACAAAAAGACCTGACTAATTCAAAAAGGTTGTTAAATATTTTGTCAAGATAATTGTCAAGATAATTTCCTTCATGGTATGTGTCACAATCATATACACACATGCATATACACACATATGTATAAGTCCATGTGAATGAATTAGATATAATAAGTGCCTTTATAAATAAACAGATGAAAACAGGAATTGGGAAAGTTGTGATTGTAAAGTAACATAATAGAACAGGATGTGTAAAATGCATTTACAAATAACACTTGTTAAATGTTAAATTTCAAAGTAGAAAAACAAAATATCTTTAAGGACACTTATGATGAATGAATGAGAACTGGTGTTAATTCAAGTTGAAACACAAAACAAGGAGAAAAGATCAACTTTTTCAGACCCTAGAATGTAAAAATACATGATTATAATCTTAGAAAACAAGATAAAATTATGGAATAATAGTATTTTAGGGTTATATAAGCTAATACAACCTCACCTGCTTACATTACAAATAAGGATATTAAAATTCTGTAATGTAACATGACTATTACTATTATTAGACACATGTATATTTAACACCAAATATTTATAATATAAAATATTTGAGAAAAACCCAGTTAGTTCTTTTTCTGATGTAGTGATCACCAGAACACACTGTAATGACAAATTCAGTATGCAGGGTTAATATGCATATGGCAAGGGAATGTCTAAGATGCTTCTATATGTGTTAAATTATTTAATAACTGAGGGTCATGGAAACCTTCAGTCTTTGTCAAGTCATTCCAGTTACCAGTGTTAATTAAGAAGTTATTGAATAAGTAGTTGATGTGCAATAGTATCTCTCTACAAAATCCACACTGTCACTTTTTAGAATGGAAATGAAAAATACACATAGATGTGCATTTCAAATTTTATTGACTTTGTTTTATTGGAATCTAGAAGAAACACTTTTTAAAATTTAATGAAGTTTCTCCTCAAACCTATTTTGACATGATCTTTGAAAGACCATAATTCCATAATATTCTTTTAGACAGGAGATAATGTATCAATTATTCATATAACTATTATATTACAGATAAATGTAAAGGGCACAATAACACTCTTAATAATGCCAACTAGAAATACTTTTCTTATAATTGAAGATTTATATAAAAATATTTAAAAAGTAGCTGATACTTTGCCTATGATACATAAGTACATAATTTTTATTTATACTTAGGCTAATTTGAATGACTATATTTGACTATATTTGAATGACTATTTAATTTGAATGACTCTGCTTAATTATTAATTACAATCGATTGTCAAAATGTATGTAAAAATTCACCCAAAAACTAGTGTCTTAGTTAATACGTAAAACAAAACTTCAGTATGAAACTTTTATCTCATTAATATTTATTATTATTATACTGTTTGCATATCTCAAAGACAATGGTGTGTTGAATAATAGAATAGAAAATTATCTCAATAAAGAATACTACTGGGCTGGGTGCAGTGGCTCACACCTGTAATTCCAGCACTTTGGGAGGCTGAGGTGGGCGGATCACGAGGACAGGAGTTCAAGATCAGCCTGGCCAAGATAGTGAAACCCCATCTCTACTAAAAATAAAAAAAATTAGCTGGGCATGGTGGTGGGCACCTGTAATCCCAGCTACTCAGGAGGCTGAGGCAGAGAATTGCTTGAAATTGGGAGGCAGAGTTTGCAGTGAGCAGAGATCACCCCACTGCACTTTAGCCTGGGTGACCGAGAGAGACTCCGCCCCCCCAAAACAAAACAAACAAAAAAAGACTACTACTTCTGAATACTACTAAAATTTTCAAAATGATTCTAGCTATTGAGGTGTATTTTGATCTTTTAAGAAAGATACAGGAAGCGGTTATGTCTTCCCTGATTTGAAGAGTCTTCTAATGTAAAGATTAAGTAGGCTATGCATGTTTTCATGTAATAAGTATCATTAAATTTGTTGTCACAAAAGGCACTGGTGACAATATACATTCTTATTTTTTATTTTCCATGTTAATTAATTTTCAGTTATGTGTGTATGTGTGAGAAATAAGAATTTAAAAAATTTTAATATTCTTTTCTTTCCAAATATTAGACACCTTCTTTCATGAAAATTACTTTATATAGCTTTAAGTGTTCTCAAATGTTGCATACTAACTTATAACATCTAAATTACACAGACACTTTTCCTGCACATTTACTTTAAGCTGTCTAATGTTGTTATTATGTTCCTTTTTTTTTTTCTGAGAGGAAGTATCTCTCTGTCGCCCAGGCTGGAGTACAGTGGCATGATCTCTGCTCACCGCAACCTTTGCCTCCTGGGTTCAAACAATTCTCCTGCCTCAGCCTCCCAAATGCCTGGGATTGCAGAAACGCGCCACTGCACCTGACTAATTTTTTTGTATTTTTAGTAGAGACTGCATTTCACCATGTTGGCCAGGCTGGGCTTGAACTCCTGACCTCAGGTAATCTGCCCGCCTCAGTCTCCCAAAGTGTTATGATTACAGGCGTGAGCCACAGTGCCCAGCCATGTTACTTTTTGCATAACAGAAATAGTTATGCTGATAGTCTTCTGAGAAGGAAAGTAGGAAACTACAAATCTTAAAAGTATAGACATTTTAAATGGCATAAAAATTATTAATGAGGAATATATTTTTAAAGTTATTTTTTACCTAAATTGAAAATATAGCATTAAGAATAGTCAAATGCCAACTTATATGGACATTGGGTAATTGATTTTGTGATTTCATATTTTGTTTAGTTTAGCATTCAAAGGCATAGATTAGTTGTTACTCAATTTCATTTTCGGTACATTAGGAAACTGAGAAACCTGACGTGCATGTGTTGATTTGTGTTGATAAACCATGGACTTTGTGTGTGATCATTATATTAGCTGGTCTAATGGAAATTGTTACACTCTCAATGCTCTTTCAACCTGCAGTTTCAAATCTGTCACAAATCATTGTGGGTACCCCTACTGTAGCTAGATCACCTCATCAGTGTTAAGACAATTGCAAGGCACAGCCAGTATCTGGAATTTTGTTTTCACCTGCTGCCCATAAACATTATTTTCGTATTATCTACTCTCTTCACAGTCAGAGCCAAAACTTAATCCTAAAGTACTACATTACAAAAATTTTAAATATCTTAATTTCTGACTATATTGACAAATATATCCAGCCTGCTAACTCACCTTGTTTGTTCAATCGATCTCTCTGTTTGTCATGTCCTGATTCTATTTATATTTCTATCCAACTTAGATCTCTTGGGCCATTATTTCAATATTTTATTGCCACTTCCAGAAGGAATTTTGTTCACTTTCTTCTAACACAACTATAATTCTGGAAGAGAGCATGTCATCCAGTATCAATAAATGCTTATAATTGCACATGATTTATATCAAGCTTTTCTAACCAATAATTTTGAAAGGTAGGCCTGGCTACGTAATTTCTTAAGACCAGTTCAAAATAAAAATGAAGGTCAAAAGCTTTATTTTGGTACAAAGAGCTGTACTTAAAGGCACTAAAATATGTAGCTTTCCCCATTAAAAATATTTTACAACTTATAAAATGTAATAATGATACATGAAAACAATATAAAATTGAAAATTACAAAAAAGTATTACAAAATACAATAAATAATAGCACCTTATTAATGTAAAATCTTGATTGATGAAATATTTTCCTGAATATTTATTTATTAGGACATTAAAAGTTACGTATTTGTCAATTTTATTTTTAATTGATACAAGTAAACAGTGATGTTATTCACTCTAAAAATGCATGGTTGTAAATAATTTTTGATACTTTTTGATTCTAAGAAGGATCTTTCTGCTGATGCAACTGCTATAGAAGCTGTTATTTTGTAGGCTTAATATATTTAGATAAATCTTTGATAAATTCTTTTGAAGTATAAATTTTAGTACTTCTAGAGCTAATAATTTTGTGGAATGAAATATTTTTCTCAAAAGATTTAACTGTATACAAATCTGTTTCATATAAATATGAATTTAGTTTTAAATATAAATGTATTCAATAACATTTTAATATTCTCTCTGACATTTGCTGTGTGGTGGTGACAAAGAAACCAAAGTCACTTTATGAGTTGTATCTAACTTTAAATTGTTACCTAACCACCAGAGGTTTGGTCTAGGTCCTGGTGCCCACTGCACCAAAAGCCTGTGACTGAGACAACAGGTATTACCAAGGAAGAAGGCTTTAATCAGGCGCTACAGCCAAGGAGATGGGGGCTCAGTCTCAAATCCGCCCTCTGAGGAGCCAAAACTAGGAGTTTATGTAGCAGGGAAGAAATGTAACAATGTGTAAGAAAACAGGAACTAGGGAGGGGCAAGGAAGCAATCATGATAAATGAGGGATCTAGCATTTCATCGTTTGAATCGTTTGAATGTGGTGATCTGGTGAGTTTCAGTTCTTTGATAAGTTTTTTGGGGGACCTGAACATCATTTTCTGAGGAAGCAACTTGGATAAAACAAATGTAAGTTTTAAGTTTTAAGGACAGAAGGGTCCATTTCAGTTTATCAAAAACAACAACAACAACAACCCTATCTATGGGACTGCTGGGTCAGTTTCAAAATGGCTGTTTGTTTCTTAATGCTATATTTTCAATTTAGGTAAAAAATAACTTATAGCCTTGGTGTATTTAGTAGAATGACACAGATGAAATGTGGATAAACAGTAGTATGATGTATTCTTCCTCCTTTCACCCCAGGATGCATCCCCTAGTCTTCAGATTTCAAAGTTGACTGAGATAGATATTGATATAGAGAATGCTTTTGTGGATTATTTCCTGTTTGCTCAGTGAATTCCGTATCCTACTTTTCTAAATGTCGCTCAGATTCATTCCCTGGAAAGCTGACTTATATAAACTATATAATCTAGGCAACTTTCCTCTGTGGGTTGAATCTAGATTTGAAAAATGGCAGGAGTTGCTCAGAGAGAAATTGTTTGTGAAATTTAAGTCAGGCTAATTTCCTAGTTAGCTGTTTTCACAGTCACCCTGATTATCCTAAAGTGTACAGATCCTGACAGATTGCAGTTTTCTTTATATGTTTAGATACATGTTCCTTATCAGATATATTATTGCAAATATTTTCTTTCATTGTGTGGTTTGTCTTTTTTTTTCTCTTGACTTTTATTTTAGGTCCAGGAGTACATGTGCAGGTTTGTTAGATGAGTAAATTGCATGCCTCTGTGGTTTCACGCATGCATGACTCCATCACCCTAGTAGTGAGCGTACTACCCAACAGGTAGTTTTTCAACTTACTCCCCTTCCATTCTCCCCAATAGTCCCAAACGTTTATTGTTTCTGTGTTTGTGTCCATGTGTACTCAGTGTTCAGCTCCTGATTCTAAGTGAGAACAGGCAGTATTTGAATCTCGGGAGATTCGATCTCAAAATAGTTTCAATCTCGGGAGATTAGTTTCAGCCAAACAAGAAACATAATGGGTCACAAAACTGAGGACATGGGTGATTTTGCTTTAATAAGATGGATTAAGAGACTCTATGGAATATTGCAGACACTCTTACTATCTTTAATCTGTGCTATTCCTGAATTCTTATTGCCCCATTTAAGAGACCAATAAGAGGGTGCAGCTTGGATGAGGGTAAAGTGACTGCAGTTCTCTCCAGACACCTTTTTGAAGGGAGATGTGGCTACCAGATGCCCTGCTTTCCTTACTGTGTGGCATCATAGACATGTTATGGTTGTTTTTAAATTGTATATGAATGGAATCATAGACATTATTTTGTCTTTTTCCTAAATAATATGTTTGTTAAATGGACCTATGCTCTTGCATAGAGTATCTATGTTAATTGTTTCTCCTATAGGCTTGTATTAGTCTGTTCTCATGCTGCTGATAAAAACCTACCCGAGACTGGGCAATTTACAAAATTAAGACACTTAATGAACTTACAGTTCCACATGGCTCTGGAGGCCTCAAAAGTATGGCAGAAGGCAAAGAGGAGCGTATCACGTCTTACATGGATGGAAGAGAGAGCTTGTGAAGGAAAACTTCCTCTTATAGAACCATCAAATCTTGTGAGACTTATTCACTATCATGAGAATAGCACAGAAAAGACCTGACCCTATATAATTCAGTTACCTCCCACCAAGTCCCTCCCACAACAGTGTGAATTCAAGATGAGATTTGGGTGGGTACACAGACAAACCATATCATTCCACCCCACCCCCTCCCAAATCTCATGCCATCACATTTCAAAATCAATTATGCCTTCCCAATAGTACCCCAAAGACTTACCTCATTTCAGCATTAACTCAAAAGTCCATAGTCCAACGTCTCATCTGAGACAAGGCAAGTCCCTTCAGCCTATGAGCCTGTAAAATCAAAAGCAAGTTAGTTACTTCCTAGATACAATGTGGCTATAGGCATTGTGTAAATACATCCATTTCAAATGGGAGAAATTGACCAAAAAAGTGGGGCTGCAAGCCCCATGCAAGTTTGAAATCCAGCAGGGCAGTGAAATATTAAGGCTCCAAAATGGTCTCCTTTGACTCCGTGTCTCACATCCAGGTTATGCTGATGCAAGAGATGAGTTCCCATGGTCTTGGGCAGCTCCACTCCTGTAGTTTTGTAAGGTACAGTCTCCTTCTCAGCTGCTTTCATGGGCTGGTGTTGAGTGTTGGTATTTTCCAGATGCACGGTGCAAGCGCTCAGTGGATCTACTATTCCAGAGTCTGGAGGATGGTGGCCCTCTTCTCACAGCTCCACTAGGCAATGCCACAGTAGAGATTCAGTGTGAAGGGCTCCAACCCCACATTTCCCTTCCACACTGCTTTAGCAGGGGTTCTCCATGAAGGCCCCATCCCTGCTGCAAAATTTCTGCCTGGGCATCCAGGCATTTCCATACTTCTTCTGAAATCTAGGTGGAGGTTCCCAAACCCCAATTCTTGATCTGTGCACTCGCAGGCTCAACACCATGTGGAAGCTGCCAAGGCTTGGGACTTGCACTCTCTGAAGCCATGGCCCATGCTCTACATTGGCCTCTTTCAGCCATGGCTGCAGCAGCTGGGATGCAGGGCACCAGGTCCCTAGGTTGTACACAGCATACAGATCCTGGGCCTGGCCCAAGAAACCACTTTTTCCTCCTAGGCCTTTGAGTCTGTGATGGGAGGGGCTACCATGAAGACCTCTGACATGCCCTTGAGACATTTTCCCCATTGTCTTGGGGATTCACGTTTGGCTCCTTGTTACTTATGCAAATTTTTGCAGGCAGCTTGAACTTTCTCGTTAGAAAATGGGATTTTCTTTTCTAGCACGTCTTCAGGCTGAAGAATTCCCAAAATTTTATGTTCTGCCTCCCTTATAAAACTGAATGCCTTTAACAGGACCCAAGTTACTTCTTGAATATTTTGCTGCTTAGAGATTTCTTCTGGAAGGTACCCTAAATCATCTCCCTCAAGTTTAAAGTTTCATAAATATCTAGTATAGGGGCAAAATGCCACCAGTCTCCTTGGTATAACATAACAAGATTCACCTTTGCTCCGGTTCCCAGCAAGTTCTTCATCTCCATCTGAGATCAGCTCAGCCTAGATTTCATTGCCAATATCATTATCGACATTTTGGTGAAAGCCATTTCGCAAGTTTCTAGAGAGTTCCAGTTTCTCACATTTTCCTGTCTTCTTCTGAGCCCTCCAAACTGTTCCGATTTCTACCTGTTATGCAGTTCCAAAGTCCCTTCCACATTTTTGGGTATCTTTTCAGCAATTTCCCACTCTATTGATACCAGTTTACTGTATTAGTCAGTTCTCACACTGCTGATAAAGACATACCCAAGACTGAGCAATTTACAAAAGAAAGAGGTTTATTAGACTTACAGTTCCACATGGATTGGGAGGCCTCACAATTATGGTGGAAGGCAAGGAGGAGCAAGTCTCATTCTACATGGATGGCAGCAGGCAAAGGGAAAGCTTGGTCAGGGAAACTCCCTCTTATATAACCATCAGATCTTGTGAGACTTGTTGATTATCATGATAACAACATGGGAAAGACCTGACTTCATGATTCAATTACCTCCTACAAGTTCCATCCCACAATATGTGGGAATTCAAGATGAGATTTGGGTGGGGACACAGAGAAACCATATCAAATATCAATGCTATAACATTATATCAATATTCTGTATTACATTTATGCATTTCAGTTTGATATATTAGGTAGTTCCCAGATTTAGGATATTATGAAAAACATTGTTATTAATATAGCATTACTTTTTTTGGTGCTGTGTGGTAGACATGAAGACATCCCACCTAGGTCACTCTTCAAGGAAGACATCTATGTAGAGCTTGGAAAGCACCTCTTCACAGAGCAGTAGGTGATTGAATGAGTGCATAAAGGGGAATTGCCAGACGCTTATAAAACCATCAGATCTCATGAAACTTACTCATTATCGTGAGAACAGCATAGGGGAAACTGACCTCTTGATTCCGTTACCTCACCTGGTCCTGCCCTTGACATGTGGGGATTACAATTTAAGGTGAGATTTGGGTGGAAACACGGAGCTGAACCATATATAGAATCTTTTGGATTATTTTTATTCATATTATTTTGAATGAGGAAACACCATGATGTTTATGAATATATTATATATTGAATTTTTGGGGGTTTTTTTGTGTTGTGCTATCTTAGGTCACTGGCACAAATTTGAACAGAAGTAGTGAATGTGGGTAACAATGTATTTGTAATAATTCATGATAGTTTTCTCTATACATGCATTAAAAAGGACATTTTATTTTTTTTAATTTGCTTTTAAAAGTTAGTATTTGTTAAATTTCATCAAATGTTTGAATACATCTATAAAGATAGTCATACATATTTAATTTCCTATGTGATGATGCAGAAAGATTAATGTTAATTCTACATTGTCTTTGCATTCATGATTGATTGATTGATTGATTGATTGATTGATTTTTGAGACAGAGTCTCACTCTGCAGCCCAGGCTGGAGTGCAGTGGCACGATCTCGGCTCACTGCAAGCTCCACCTCCTGGGTTCACGCCATTCTCCTGCCTCAGCCTCCCGAGTAGCTGGGACTACAGGCGCCACCACGCCCGGCTAAATTTTTGTATTTTTAGTAGAGTCGGGGGTTTCACTGTGTTAGCCAGGATGGTCTCGATCTCCTGACCTCGTGATCCGCCTGCCTTGGCCTCCCAAAGCGCTGGGATTACAGGCGTGAGCCACCGCGCCCGGCCGCATTCATGATTTATAAAACAGACATCTGTAATTTAATACTAATCTTATTTGTTTCTGGATTTTTATTTACAAATGTTTCATTTAATTTGTTTTTATGTGTATACATAAACTATGTTCTTGTCAGATTTTATTATCATGGTTCTGCTGGCTTCACAAAAATACTTTTTAAATACTTTCCCTGTTTCTTCACTTTAGAATAATATGTGTAAAGTTGCTATTATTTTGGCTTTAGCTATTAGGAAAAAATCACCAATAAGGTAATCTGTTTGTGGGATTTTTTTGGGGAAAAATAATACTTCAATTTCTTTAACTGGCATAATATAAGGTACAAGTGATTTTAAGTTGCCACACAATAAAAGGAACACAGAACATAGGCGAGATGCAAACTGTGACAGCATCATTTGCTTATCGGCCTCCTAAACTCTGGCTTCACTGAGCATGTCATTCCTCTAGACTTAGTGGCTCCTGCCTGTAATCGCAGCATTTTGGGAAGCTTAGGCAGGCAGATTGCTTGAGCCTCGCAGTTTGAGACCAGCCTGGGAAACATGGTTAAATCTTGTCCCTACTAAAATAAAAGAGTAAATAAATAAATATAGAAAAATTAGCCAGGCATGCTGGCATGCACATGTAGTCTCAACTACTTGGGAGGCTGAGGATTACTTGAGTTCAGGAGGCGGAAGTTGTAGTGAGCCAAGATCACACCACTTCACTCCACCCTTGGTGAAAGAGATAGACCCTGTCTCAAAAAAAAAAAAAAAAAAAAAGTCTAATTTTTTGGTTCTTTTGCTTATCAGATACCAAGAATTAGAATTGAGAATATTTATAGGATTTTAAAACAAAAATGTGATGTAGTTAGTGAGTTGAATGATATCTTCTCAACACGTATGTTCACCTGAAACCTCTTATTTAGAATGAGTGTTTGGAGATGAAATGAAGGATCTGAAGAAGAGTTCATCCAAGATTTAACCAGACCCTAAATCTAATGATGAGTTTCCTCATAGGAGACAGAAAAGAAGACACAAAGATACACAGAGAATGAGTGAATGTGAAGATGGAGGCAGAGATTGTAGCAATGTGTCTCAGTCAGGGAACGCTACAGATTTCAGGAAACTACCAGAAACTAGGAGAGAGGCATGCACAGACTCTCCCTCAAAGCCACCAGGAGAAAGTCATTCTTATTTTGGAGGCATCTAACCTCCTGAACTTGGAGATAATGAATTACTTTTGTCTTAAGTCACAAAGCTTTTGGTAATTTGTTATAGTGGCCCTAGGAAACTAAAACATGACCCTTCATGTATAGACGATAAAAGACAAAGTAACTTTGAGGGTCTACGATATTGAAAAATGTGATTAGTTTTTTTTCCACCTAGTTGTCTCTTGACAAATCCCTGAAGGCATTATATCTGTTCTCTCCTTCCACAGAGAAACTATTTGCTTTGGAGGAGAGTTTGTTTTCTTATGAAGGAAAATAATCCATTGAACATGTAAGCCTCTGATCCTTTTTTTTAATCCACAGGAGAATCAGAAGATGATTTTTCCACCCTGCTGATGAAAGAAACAAATGCCCCTTAAATTCTTATATTCTGTCTTTAAACAATTGAAATGCCTTTGACAATTGACCTGTACCGCAAAGTCTGTTTTCCACTCTTGATTCTATCGATCAGTAAACAAAGCCAGAGCCAGACTCTGTGCCTTTTTCTTGCTTAGAAAGCCTCAGTATAATCCTTGACCATTTGGAAAATAAAATAATTGTGAGCACTGAAAATAATTGTGATTTTTAATAGGTAATTCACCAGTTTTAAAATTTTCATTTTATAGAATAGTCTTGGCTTCAGGCACATAGAAAACTTGTTTGATTATTCAAGTTACATATTGTAATTAGTTATTTTTGTTTAAATGAGCCTGGTAAATTCTGTTTAATTATTTTTTAAAACATGGCCTGGAATTAAATCTTCTCTGTTTCAGAATACCTTCTCTTTATTATCTCAGAGTAGCATTAGAGCGTTTGATCATTCTGACTGTTTGTAATGCATAAATGATGAGTCCAGTGATGGCTTGTACACTTTTATTAACTGAAATTACATGGACCCGATAGAAAAACCAATGAACCTAACGAAGCCTATGATATTTTGAATATTTTTTGTGCAATCAAGTGCATGTGTGTATGTTCATTTTGCTGGTCCAAGGGGTATCTGAACCTCAAAAGGCAAAGAATCCCATTAATACTAGATGCAATTTGAGAACAGAAGCATAATCTTTGTTACTGAGATTTCAGGTGGAGCATCCCACAGCGTCAGACTTTGTTAAGCTCAAATAAGAGAAGATATACCAAGATAATTGAGAGCATATATCGTAGAACCAGAAAATTGTTATTCTACATTTATACACCCTATCATCATCTCTACCTCTACCATGATAGTAATACTCTGAATTCTGGAATTATGTTGATGGGAAGTGTACTTAAATCACACATTTTCCTGGTGTATCATGGTATGTGCACTTTGCATCAGTCTTTAAATCTTCTATTTTTCAAGCGGTTGCAGTTCTGAAATGGGAATCCTGTAACCTGTTCGGTAAATGTTATAGTTACTAACTTGCACAACTAGTAAATATGGACAATGCAAATGTCAAAATAAAAATTGATAGCACAAATTCTATAAAGTCAAAGAGAATCAGAGAAGATATAGGACACAACTATTTCATATGTCCTTGAGAGCAAAATGCCCTCATTCATCACAAATATTTGAAGTACATTATTCACCACTAATATTGAAGTACCAATGTGAGGTAAAATTTGTGGTTTGAGAAAAAGCAAATAACAAAAACAATGAAACAATCTTTTGATGTGTATGCACCTGTCTTGGTCTGTTTCATGCTATCATAACTGAACACTGAAGACTGAGTAATTTAGAATAAACAGACATTTATTGGTTTACAGTTCTGGAGGCTGGAGTCTATTATCCAGGTGCTGGCACCTGTGAGGGCCTTTTTGCTGCATCATCAAATGGCGGAAGGTGAGAAAGCTAGAAGCGCAAGAGGGGGATGAATTTCCCCATTTATAATGGCACAAATCCACCCATGATGATGGAGACTTCATGGCCTATCACCTCTTGAAGGTCTCACCTCTTAATACTGTTAAATGGCGATTAAATTTTGAAATGAATTTTGAAGGAGACAAACTTTCAAATCATAGCATGCACCCTTACAAGTAATAATTGCACATGTTGTCATTTAGTATTCATAAGGCCCTCATTCTATATCCTACAGCTGCCTTTTCTATATATGGCAATGTGAAGGTAGGGGTGTGGGAGGAAATAATTTGTTGTCTATGAAGCTTGAAAGGTTTAGAAAAACACTTTTCAAGCAAAGAAATAATACAATGGCATAAAAAATAATAATTAAAAATGTAAAGAATACACAAGGACAACCACCACCACAAACATGTAATACCTGTAGGCTATGTCATTTTTTTTACTTTGCTAATGGGAAATTAGATATATTTTATGCAAAGAACTAAGTATTCAAACACAATATGAGAGAAAAACTAAAATGTTTTTAATTGTTGAATTTGTCCATATTTTACAAATTCAACATGGTTGGTTATGATTTCTGAAAAGTACCTAGGGCTCTGAATAATAAGCATTGCCTAGTATTCACGGTAATACATATTCGCTAGACTCAAGAGTCTAGCATAGTTCCTGTAAATAGCATTTCTCCCCTTCAAAGGAAAGAGTTACCATGCTGTATGAAAATCGTGTGATCCTTTAACTTCTCTCTGCATTGAAGTAATTAAGATTGATTTGAGAGTGAGTGTGGTGACATGCTGCACTTGCATGGTTATTCATTGGATAATGCTAGAGCAAAGCCCATAAGGCATCATTTATTATTTTCTTATTTTTTTATTTTTTATTATTATACTTTAAGTTCTAGGGTACATGTGCATAACGTGCAGGTTTGTTACATATGTATACTTGTGCCATGTTGGTGTGCTACACCCATCAACTCATCAGCACCCATCAACTCGTCATTTACATCAGGTATAACTCCCAATGCAATCCCTCCCCCTCCCCCCTTCCTTTAATAGGCCCCAGTGTGTTATGTTCCCCTTCCCAAGTCCAAGTGGTCTCATTGTTCAGTTCCCACCTATGAGTGAGAACATGCAGTGTTTGGTTTTTTGTTCTTGCGATAGTTTGCTGAGAATGATGGTTTCCAGCTGCATCCATGTCCCTACAAAGGACATGAACTCATCCTTTTTTATGGCTGCATAGTATTCCATGGTGTATATGTGCCACATTTTCTTAATCCAGTCTGTCACTGATGGACATCTGGGTTGATTCCAAGTCTTTGCTATTGTGAATAGTGCCGCAATGAACATACGTGTGCACATGTCTTTATAGCAGCATGATTTATAATCCTTTGGGTATATACCCAGTAATGGGATGGCTGGGTCATATGGTACTTCTAGTTCTAGATCCTTGAGGAATCGCCATACTGTTTTCCATAATGGTTGAACTAGTTTACAATCCCACCAACAGTGTAAAAGTGTTCCTATTTCTCCACATCCTCTCCAGCACCTGTTGTTTCCTGACTTTTTAATGATCACCATTCTAACTGGTGTGAGATGGTATCTCATTCTGGTTTTGATTTGCATTTCTCTGATGGCCAGTGATGACGAGCATTTTTTCATGTGTCTGTTGGCTGTATGCATGTCTTCTTTTGAGAAATGTCTGTTCATATCCTTTGCCCACTTTTTGATGGGGTGTTTGTTTTTTTCTTGTAAATTTGTTTGAGTTCTTTGTAGGTTCTGGATATTAGCCCTTTGTCAGATGAGTAGATTGCAGAAATTTTCTCCCATTCTGTAGGTTGCCTGTTCACTCTGATGGTAGTTTCCTTTGCTCTGCAGAAGCTCTTTAGTTTAATTAGATCCCATTTGTCAATTTTGGCTTTTGTTGTATAAGTCATCTTTTAAGGACAAGGAGCTCCACATAGGCAGACGAGCTATTTCTATAGGACATTATTTTGCTTTCTAAATTCAAGAGAAATATTTTAAGAAATTGACATTTTGTTTCTCTCTTGAGCACTTACCATGTTCAATGAAATAAACCACTGTTTGTTTCTATTGCTTACTATCTTCCTATGAGTTCTTGCATGAAAAAAAGCTGAGATTTGCCTAGTTTGAAATTTTAATTGTGAATATAATTGTTTTCCTAATTCTAATTTAGTTAGAATTCTGCTAATTCTGACTAAATTGTGATGAGTCAAAATCATTTTAAATTGAGAATATGGAGGTTGCGTTATTTTTTGTAGAAAATGAATCCACAGAGGACATGTAAATCCTATGAATTCCAGTTTGTTATGAATTGCTTACAAAGTAGAAAGACTATAGAGTCAGTAATACTTAGCAATGATTACAAATTTCAGATGGTTTATGCTAATTTCCATTATTTGTATAAATGTCTCTATCTGGGCACATGTACAGTTGGAATCCTTGTAAGTCATAATTATTTGCTTCAATTCATAGGTGGGTGTTCACATCAAATGTTTTTTTCCTGCTTCAGTGAACTTCCTCAGAACTTATTTATGTGATTAAAAATAATCTGGTTCTGAGTTCTCTTGAAATGGTTTATTGTTTTTCTCTCCAATATAAGTGTAATATGCAGTCATCAGCCATCCCTAAGAAACTAAAATTGTTTGATTTTTTTATGTGCTAACAGAGGACAAAGGCAGCACAGGCCATGTCTGTCTTCAATTGGATGTACAATTGGTAGGGTAACAATAGACTGCTCTTGAGGTAAGCAGTAAGAATAAGAAATTAAATCAAAAGTCATTTTGCTTAGTATACTACAACAATGGAGAATTTTTTTTTTTAATATGAAGGTTACTTAATTTTCCATAGTAACTCTATTGCATCCAGTGGTGTAATTCACAATTCATAAGGATGAAGCAAAGTTACCTATGACCTATTACATAATGTATAAACCTCTTCTTACAGAGAATGATGTGTCTAAGAGGAATAAAAGTGAGGCATTACATTTTATTTTCTTCAAAATTAAATATTAACAACTTTCTTAACCTGATCATGGGAAAAGTAAGCTGCTACCACCCATTCCAATCTATATGTGGTACTTTTATTTAAGAATTAAAACTAATGATTCAAGAACTAACTTAAGTCCTATTTTATTTACAATGGTTCCTGAATGTAAGAACACGTACTGCATTTGCTCTATATCCATGTAGGACCTAATTAGAAAGCTGGGCTTCATATAGAAAAACCAATGAATATTTTTTGATTGATAAGTGTCCAAAATGACAGAGTTTTCCATCTGTAACCATACAAACATGCATTTTATTTTGAACTTTCATTTTGTTATAATTCTTTATGATTTTATTGGCAAAACCAACAAAATAATACATTGTTCTTAAAGATAAAGGAACACATGCTAAAACACAGGTACATTATATATGTTTACCTAAAGTACTGTAGGGCTGTTTTCACGTTGAAAAACACATTTGTCTGTATACTTTGTAAAATCAAACTGATCTAATACAATTTCATTAAGTCTTTAAACAAAAAATTCTTTAGAAATGTATGCAACTAACAAATGGAAGCACATTTCATGCTCATGGATAGGAAGAATCAATATCATGAAAATGGCCATACTGCCCAAGGTAATTTATAGATTCAGTGCCATCCACATCAAGCTACCAATGACTTTCTACACAGAATTGGAAAAAAACTACTTTAAAGTTCATATGGAACCAAAAGAGAGCCCACATTGCCAAGACAATCCTAAGCCAAAAGAACAAAGCTGGAGGCATCATACTACCTGACTTCAAACTATACTACAAGGCTACAGTAACCAAAACAGCATGGTACTGGTACCAAAACAGAGATATAGACCAATGGAACAGAACAGAGGTCTCAGAAATAACACCACACATCTACAACCATCTGATCTTTGACAAACCTGATAAAAACAAGAAATGGGGAAAGGATTTCCTATTTAATAAATGGTGCTGGGAAAACTGGCTAGTCATACGTAGAAAGCTGAAACTGGATCCTTTCCTTATACCTTATACAAAAATTAATTCAAGATGGATTAAAGACTTAAATGTTCGACCTAAAACCATAAAACCCTAGAAGAAAACCTAGGCAATACCATTCAGGACCTAGGCATGGGCAAAGACTTCATGACTTATGGCAACAAAAGCCAAAATAGACAAATGGGATCTAATTAAACTAAAGAGCTTTTGCACAGCAAAGGAAACTACCATCAGAGTGAACAGGCAACCTACAGAATGGGAGAAAATTTTTGCAATCTATCCATCTGACAAAGGACTAATATCTAGAATCTACAAAGAACTTAAACAAATTTATAGGAAAAAGTCAAACAACCCCATCAAAAAGTGGGTGAGGATATGAACAGACACTTCTCAAAAGAAGATATTTATGCAGGAAACAGACACATGAAAAAATGCTCATCATCGCTGGTCGTCAGAGAAATGCAAATCAAAGCCACAATGAGATACCTTCTCATACCAGTTAGAATGGTGATCATTAAAAAGTCAGGAAACAACAGGTGCTGGAGAGGATGTGGAGAAATAGGAACACTTTTACACTGTTGGTGGGAGTGTAAAATAGTTCAACCATTGTGGAAGACAGTGTGGCGATTCCTCAAGGATCTAGAACTAGAAATATCATTTGACCCAGTGATTCCATTACTGGGTATATACCCAAAGGATTATAAATCATGCTGCTATAAAGACACATGCACATGCATATGGAATACTATGCAGTCATAATAAAAGGGATGAGTTCATGTCCTTTGTAGGGACATGGATGAAGCTGCAAACCATCATTCTGAGCAAACTATCACAAGGACAGAAAACCAAACACCACATGTTCTCAATCGTATGTGGGAATTGCACAATGAGAACACTTGGACACAGGGTGAGGAACATGACATACTGGGGCCTGTTTTGGGGTGGGAGGAGGGGGTACAGATAGCTTTAGGAGAAATACATAATGTAAATAACAAGTTAATGGGTGCAGCACACCAACATGGCACATGTATACATATGTAACAAAACTACACATTGTACACATGTACCCTAGAACTTAAAGTATAATTTAGAAAAAAGAAATATATGCAACTTCGCATAAAGCAAGAACTTTTAATTCTGAGTTAATGTAACTGTGTTAATGCTCAATGTTTTTTACATTTAAGTGAATAAAAATTTCCCTACAAAACTGTAAAACAATTTAAATTTACACACACCTCTAACATTTGTGAGGCTCAGGGAAGGAGTATAAGTGACGATGTCTACATTACATGCCAAAAATTTAAGGTTATAAACCAAGCTAAGAAACAATTAAATAAAATATGCTTGTCCTCCTACCTTAGCAAATGAGACTTCAGTGTTGAAACTGAAAAATGTATATAAAGTTATCTGTGCATATTACTGCTAGACAACTATCAAAAATAATTGAATGTAAATTTTAATGCCCATGGTTCTACTGATAGCCAACAATGTGGTGGAGGATGTAATTTATAAATCATTTTATATTTATAGTAAGCATAATTTTTCTTGCCTTCCTTTCCAGATAAACAATAATTAGGTTATTAAATTTAGGCTGTTTTCACATGTTTTCTTCTATCTATAGCACATATATAAGTGCTTAGACTACAATTGTATTCAATTGTATTAGAGGTGTACAATATTTTCCTAAAATACAAATGGAATGAAATATTTTTAAAAATATAAGAAACGATGTACATTTTTATAAAAGCCAATATTCTTATAAAATACCTAAATTGATATTAAAATGTAATAAAATAAAACTAATTTTAACCAAATATCATTGAATGTTTTTGTAAAATAAAACTACAATTTCACCCCCAAAGTCTCTCTGATTTTCAACATAAGTTATTAGCATCAAGCTTTACACATTTTACATGTAAAATTATATATACATAGATTTCAGAGAATCATAAATTGTTGAAAATTATGTATGTTCCTTACTCTCCAATTCCTACACGTGATGCATTAATTTTTGAATAATGATACAACTAAAATTATAGCAATAAAGCGATTCAAGATACCCATGTTAGCATTATTAGATGATACTACTTAACAAAATATATCTTTCATTGTTGCAATTTCAGTGGAAGGAAATGACAATTATTATTGTTTTTTCTTCCTTCCTAGTTGCTTCTGCCACTAATATCCTCCTCACACTTTGAATCAATATCCATCTCTAAAGTCTGTCGGGGGCACAAACCACACAAATTCACAGAATCTAGATGAGATCTTTTTTTTTTTTTTTTTTTTTTTTTTTTGGAAGATACCGGGCAATATAGGAGGAAGAAAATCCTGTGGGTGGGACAGAGTGAAACATGACTTTGTTTTTTTTTTTTTTTTGAGACAGAGCCTTGCTGTGTTGCCCAGGCTGTAGTGCAGTGGCACGATCTTTGCTCACTGCAACCTCCACCTCTCGGATTCAAGCAATACTCCTGCCTCAGCCTCCCAAGTAGCTGTGACTACAGGTGTGTGCCACCACACTCAGCTAATTTTTTTGTTTTTTATATTTTTAGTAGAGACGGGGCTTTCACCATGTTAGCTAGGATGTTCTCTATTTCCTGACCTCGTGATCCGCCCACCTCATCCTCCCATAGTGCTGGTGTGAGTTACAGGTGTGAGCCACCGCGCCTGGCCATGATGTATGTTTTTAGGGCTAAAGTCACTCTGTGTCAGTGTTGCATGTTAGACACCTAGTGAAAGACTGTGCTTGAAAAATGTATTTTTTTGAGTTTGTGATATATAGAATCATGAAATCCAAGGCAGAGGTACCTCTTGTTTAGGTTTAAACAATTATTAACTACATATATTTTATTGAGCAAACGTTGAACAGAGGGACACTGGATTTTTACTCAGGTTTCTATAGGTGATTAAGATTCACTAACATGGTAAACAAAGAATAAACATATATTAGAAATGTTCTTACTATCTTCAAAACTGGCTTTAATGTGATAAGAACTCACTCCAGAAAACATGGCAGTAGCAAGTCAATTTTCAAAAATATGACGCCAAAAACATTCAAGTTGAGAGCCAAATATGAAATGCAATCTCGTTTACAACAACCACAAATAGAATAAAATACATAAGAATACAACTAACCAAAGGGGTGAAATGCCTCTATGAGGAGAATTACACAGCACTACTGAAGGAAATAACAGATGACACAAATAAATTAAAAAACATACCATGCTTATGGATTGGAAGAATCAACATCATTAAAATGGCCATACTGCCCAAAGCATTTTAAAGATTCACTGCTATTCCTATGAGACTACCAATGCCATTTTTTACAGAATTAGAAAAAAAATTCTAAAATTCACAAATAATTGAATACCCAAAAATGAAAACATGAGTACAAGGACATTTTCTGTGTGGAACAGTGGAATTGTTCCACAGTAAGAATTACCAGCATTCCTACTGGATTACCAGCAGTAGGAATTTGAGACTCATCTTAATCCTGGTCATGAAATAAACCAGAACATGCCAATATCAAGGGAAATGTTCTGTTCTTAGAAATGTTTCCACTGACCTGTTTACAAATATCTTCTCTTTTTGCACAAATATGTTTATTGCAGCATTATGTATATATGTGTATGTATTATGTATATATATTATATAAGTATAAAAAATGAAAAAGTACAAATATCTATGCTATATGGGTGACATGATATTTTCATCTACAGATTTCCATACAAAGGTTGCAAACCAAAAAATGTAACTTGTATAATGAAATTTTTAATCTTTGGAAGTACCTAGAAGTTCCCTTGGAAGATTCCATGCCCATCTGACAAATAATTAAACAGTTAAATTTTCATCGATTGTTTAAATTTTTATTTTATTTATACTTGCACTACTATTTAAGGATGGTGGCAATAGCAGTAGAAGTAACAACTTTGTTTTGAAATCTAAGTGGCTTTATTCTACATTGTTTTGTAAAACATTCTTCCTTTTACCTACTATATCATGAACATACTCTGATGTAAACACACACATACAAACACTGTTTCCTCATACGTAATACCCCTTTTCACTCTCTATTCTATCATGTATTTATGTGTGTGTGTGTGTATGTGTCTGTGTGTGTAGCTATGGGTGTAATTCTCAGTATCCAAATATTTTACATATGTATACCTTCTGATGTGTGCTTTTGGTGGATTGAGGGTGGTTAGTTGTGTTTTTATTCTCTTTTTGGAGTCTTTCTGTTTTTAGAAGTGCCGGCTTTTTACTCCATAATCTTTCATTTGTTTTATTAGTAAATTAGTGTATTTGTGCTGGTACCTAGTGAGAAGAATCTCTTGAATGCATTTAGTTTAATTTTATCTTTGGAATAACATGGATTTCCCTTTTGGAGCTTAATAAATAACCTGAATTATGAAGAATGTTCCTTTACACATACTAGATGCAACTACTGCTCCATGAGTGGTTTTACAGAAGCATTTCATTATGTCTGCAAACATCTTTACAATTATTGAGACACTATCTCCCAAAAAGTGCTCTTCTGCCTTTGAGTATAAGAAGATTGGTAGTTTTGCACACTTTACACCATACTTTTTATGTATATGCCTTTTGTTTGGGGGGATGATACCATTTTTATATGACTCTTAATAGATACATTACACATAGAAAATTGTGTGTGTGTTGCTGGCCACTTTGTGTTTCTGACAAATCAAAGTAACTTGGAATTGAATCATGGAAGTTTTCAGAAGTCTCTAAGTTTTTAACCTGACAAATCTAGATGTAAATCTCTCAACTATAAGCTTCCAAAAAAATTTAGGTTGTGTTATCTTCTAAATTTATGGAAGTTTGTTCTTTAGTAACACTTTTGTCTATGTTATTATCCATTACTCTTTATTTTTCTCTTTTTAGTTTGTGAGTAGAAGAGCCGTGACATTTATTTTCAATCCTAGTGTGAAATTCCTTGGGCCTCTCAATTAGTACTAACTAAAAATGTGCTTTATTTATCCACTCAAAAGGTACAGTAATGGCTAAGTAGCTAAACCAACCCATGTTCTCCTTGGAGTTTGATGCTAAACCAGCAAAGCTGATTATTTTCTTGAACCACCCCCCCTTTTTTTTGACACTATTGACTATTCAAGAGCATTCCAGTGAACAAGACTTCTTGTTTGTTTTTAGATCACATTTTTATAGGTATGTTTAAAATGAGAATGTAAAATGTGTAGATGGGAGATTTACTCCTCCTCTCGTTGATTAGCCTTCACTTTCTTGTAAATATTCTTTTTCTCAAAAGCCTGTGGGAAATCACAGGAGATATTTCTTATTGGACATGTCGTATGTATGTGGTTTAACTCACAACTGTCTGAGGCATGTTATGACAGCAAAATTATATGGCAGAGGGCAGGCAAGTATATACAAAGATTGAGAAAGTAAGGATTTTTAACATGCCACATTGTGAAAATTTACATATAGGAGGCTAGCAATGACCAGTGATACACTCCAATAGGTAGATTTCAAATTTATGAGACTATTTTGAACACATTGTTCTAAGTACTGCACACTTATTCTTCTGGAAAGTAAAGCTTTTGTTATTTAATCCATGAATTAGACAAATTGTTTGGAAATTGTATTACTTTTAAAATTTAAAAATCAATCATAATTTTATATTCCAATCCTATCTGAAATTGAGTTAGATCATTTCTGTATTGGTTGCTTTTTATGCATCTGTTTTTTAAAGTATTTTGGAGACAATGACCTTAACAACAGATTCTAGATTGTTTTGCCATTGTTTTCCAGTTCTCAAATCCTAATCAGTCAGTTGAGAGCAGGGGTCATACTACATCTGCATTTGTGACTTGAACATATAACAAAATGGTCTATAAATATAGAACAGGTAAAAAGCAAGTAAATAAAACAAGCAAAACTTTGGCTTAACTAGATACGCTTTTTAAAAAACTTAAGATATCATGGAATGGTTCAAATACTGATTCATTAATATATTGAAATCTAGAAAGATAAAAAGATGAAACTACTAGTGTGTTTATTCTGTTTCAGTTACCAAGACACATGGTAAAGAAATTAGTTTTAGTAAATTATCTTTTACAGGTGATATTAAGATTGTGTGATTACAGAGTTTTTTTTTTGAAGAAGTACCAAATATAATTAAACTTTAAATATTTAATCATATTTTGTTCAATATCAATGTAAAATTTAATTAAATCTTAAAGTTGAAAGCCATATTACATAAAATATTGTTTATGAAAAACCATTATAACAATATACTGTGAAACATTTGCTCTTAATTCAGCTATATGAATTATTTTTTCCATTTTAAAATAAATATAAAGCATTGTCACCATAAAATATTTTTCAGCCAGGTGTGCTGGCTCACACCTGTTATCCCAGCACTTTGGGAGGCAGAGGTAAACAGATGTTTTGAGCCCAGGATTTGGAGACCAGTCCGGTTAACATGACGAAACCCATCACTCCTAGAAATACAAATATTAGCCAGGTGCGGTAGCTCACCTCTGTAGTCCCGGTTATTCGGGAGGCTGGGGTGGGAGGATCACTTGGGCCTGGGAGGCAGAGGTTACAGTGAGCTAAGATTGCACCACTGTACTCCAGCCTGGTTTCATAGGAGACATTGTCTCAAAAACACAATATTTTTCTCTGAAAAGTTTTATATTATATATAATTAACATAACTATTTTATATATTTATGGGATACAGTGTGATGTTTCTTTTTTCTTTTTTTCATTTTTACTTTTTGTGGGGACATAGTAGACGTACATATTTATGGAACGCATGAGGTGTTTTTATACAGGCATGCAATGCACAATAATCACATTATGGAAAATGAGGTAACCATCCCATCAAGTATGTGTCTTTTGTCTTACAAATAACCCGATTATATTTTTTAAATGTACAATTAAATCATTGTTCATTATAGTCACCCTGTTGTGCTATTAAATACTCGGTTTTATACATTCTTTCTAACAATCTTTTTTTGTAGCCATTAACCATCACCACCTTCCCACCACCTCACATCCTACCTTCCCAGCGTTTGGTAACCATCATTCTACTCTCTATATCCATGAGTTCAAGTGTTTGGAATTTTAAATTTCACAAATAAATGAGAATATACTATTTTTGTCCATCTGTGCCTGGCTTATTTTACTTAACATAATGACTTTTTGTTCTATCCACATTGTTGCAAATGATAGGATCTCATTCATTTTTACGGCTGAATAGTACTCCATCGTGTATACGTGCCACATTTTCTTCATCCATTCATCTGCTGATGGACACTTAGGTTGCTTCCAAATCTTAGCTATTGTAAACAATGCTGCAACAAACCTGCAACAAACAGGAGTGAAGAGATCCCTTCAAGATATGGATTTTCTTTCTTTTGATTTATAGGCTGAGCAGTGGGACTGCTGGATCACATGATAGCTCTATTTTTATTGTTTTGAAGAACTTCCAGACTATTCTCCATAGTGATTATACTAATTTACATTCCCACCAGCAGTGTACAAGGGTTCCTTTTCTCCACATCCTCGCCAACATTTGTGTTATTATGTGTCTTTTGGATATAAACCGTTTTAACTGGGGTGAGATAATGTCTCATTGTAGTTTTGATTTGCATTTCTCTGATGCTCAGTGATGTTGATCACCTTTTCATATGCCTTTTTGCCATTTGTATGTCTTCTTTTAATAAATGTCTATTCAAATATTTTGCTTATTTTTAAATCAGATTTTTAGATTTTTTTTCTCTTGAGCTGTTTCAGCTCCTTATATGTTCTAGTTATGAATCCTTTGTCAGATGAGTAGGTTGTAAATATTTTATTCCATTCTGTGTGTTGTCTTTTCACTTTATTAACTGCTTTGTTTGCTATGCAGAAGCTTTTGTACTTGATATAATCTCACCTGTCCATTTTTGCTTTGGTTCCTGTACTTGTGGGGTATTACTCAGGAGGTTTTTGTCCAGATTAATGTCCTAGAGATTTTTCCCAATGTTTTCTTGCTGCAGTTGTATAGTTGGAGGTCTTAGATTCATTTTGATTTGATGGTTTTTTTAATATTGCAAAAGATTCTGTAGGTATGTGGCATTATGGTTTATGCTTTTTTCTTTCATCTGCTCTGTGGATTTTCAAAAACAGCCTGTTTTCAGTCTCACTAATTATTTCTTCTGCTTGGTCAATTCTGTTATTAAAAGACTCTAATTCATTCTTTAGTATATCTATTGTACTTTTTAGCTTGAGAATTTCTGCTTAATTCTTTTTAATTATTTCAATCTCTTTGTTAAATTTATCTAATAGAATTCTGAATTTTTTCTCAGTTTTACCTTGAATTCCCATGAGTTTCCTCAAAACAGCTATTTTTAATTATCTGCCTGAAAGGTCACATAGCTCTGTTTCCAGGATTGGTTCCTAGCGCCTTTTTAAGTTCATTTGGTGATACTATGTTTTCCTGGATTGTCTTGAGACTTGTAGATGTTCCTATGTGTCCAGACATTGAAGAGTTACGTATTTATTGTAGACTTTGCAGTCTGATTTTTTACCTGTCCTTCTTGAGAAGAATTTCCAGACATTCTTAAGAACTTGAGTGTTGTGGTCTAAGCGGTATCTCTTTTTATGGGAACCCCAAGTTCAGTAGTATTGTGGTTCTTGCAGACTCCTAGAGTCTACCATCATGATAGTCTTTGATAAGATCAAGAAGAATTCTCTGTATTACCAGGCAGAGACTCTGTTCTCTTCCCTTCCTTTCTCCCAAACAAACACAGTACCACTCTCTGTTCTGAGCTACCTGAAGTTAAGGGTCAAGTGACACAAGCGCCCCTGTGGCCACCACTATTAGGGCTGTGCTGGGTCAGACTTGATGCCAACACAGCACTGGGTGTCACTGAAGTCCTGCTGTAACCATTCCTTGGCTACCTATGCTCACTCAAGACCCTGGGCTTCTACAATCAGCAGGTGGCAAAGCCAGCTGGACCTGTGTCCTTGCATTCAGGGTGGTGAGTTTCCCCAGAACCTGGGTAGGTCCAGAGGTGCTTTGTGGGAGACAGGAGTTAGACTCAAAACCGTAGAAGTCTGCTTGTTCAAAGGTACATGGCTGAGCTGGCACTCAAACCAAAAGATGCAATCCTTCATATTCTTTCTTCCCCTTTCCAAAGGCAGAGGAGTCTCACCTCACGGCCACTGCCACCACAGACCCACAGGGAGTACTGCCAGACTAGTGGCAATGTTCCTGTTCCTCTTCAGTCATCCTGTGGTTAATGCTGCCTGCGTGGTCTAGGACTCACTCTTTAGGGAAGTGGTCTCCAGCCCAGGGCTGGATCAGAAATGCTGTCAAGGAGTGAAATCCTGGAATTGGGGACCCAATGAGCTTGCTTGGTGTTCTACACCTCTGTGGTTGAGCTGGAACCTAAGGTGCAAATGAAATCCCCTTTACTTTTCCTCCACTTTTCTCAAACAGAAAGAGTCTCGCCCCATAGTCACTACAGCGTGGAATGTGCTGAGTCTCACCTGAAGTCAGCAAGTCTCAGAGTTTCACTCAAGACCCTCAACATAGTATCTGGTTATCACCATTCTTCACACAATTAGACAAAAACTATTTAAAAATTCACATGGAACCAAAAAAGGGCCAAATAACCCAGGCAGTCTTAGGCAAAAAGAACAAACCTGGGGGCATTATGCTACCAGAGTTCAAACTATACCACAGGGCTACAGTAAACAAAACAGCATGGCAATGGTACAAAAACATGCACATAGACTAATGAAATGGATTAGAGAACCCAGAAATAAGACCACCAACCTACATCTGAACTACAACAAATCTGACAAAAACAAGCAATGAGGAAAGAATTCCCTATTCAATAAATTCAATAAATTGAATTCCCTATTCAATAAATAACTGGCTAGCCACATGCAGAATATTAATACTGGACCCATTATCTTCTAATACTGCTCCAAGAAATTGTATGAATCAATTAAAAAAAATCTCTAATCAAAGTCATCATTTTTCATAAACATTATTTAGTAGAATTATTTTCCCCTGTTGGAGGAATGTGATAGCATTAATACAATTCAATTGTTTGTGATGGATATCTTCATTTTATCTTAATGGCATAGCTTGTCATAATTTTAATGACATACCTTATTTTTTAAAACTCACTTGTATCAATTTTTCATCATTACTTATTATGAATGTGATTATGTTTTTGATCTCTTTTTTCAACTTAATTTCTAAACAGTCAATTTAGTAAACATAAAACAAATTTATGAAACATTTGTATATAAGCAAAAATGAAAATAACATATCACAATTGCTCATTGAAAAGGATATGTTTAATCTAGAAATAAAATAAAAATGATGTGCTAACATTTTTTGGAATAGCCATGTCATTATTATCAATGTCTGTAACCTATAGCATTTTGCTTGTACATCTATGTATTAAATAGCCCAGTAATGCCTATATATGCATTAAGTAATCATATTTACACATATGATAATCATATGTTATATGCAAAAACGTACAAATATATACACACTCAAATAAAATACAACATAAACCGCCCTTCAAAATGACAACAACTTGGTTTTCAGTTTGTTTTCAATAATCTTTGAAGAGAAAATATATTGTGATATATCCATGCTTAGTAACTTTTATTTTGAAACCTTTTATTGATAGCTTTTTAGGACATTTTAGAGAACCCAGGGAAGATTTCTTTTCAGTACTTTGGAATCAGTCAATAAAAATTAATCAACTGTGATTAACTAAATGATAATGCCATTCTAGGAGACATCCTGCTTAGTGACTGCAAAATAGATGTGTAATTAATGAGGACAAACTTTTAATAGACATCACAAAGATAAGCAGCTTCTAAAGTCTAGATACCAGGATATCTTAGATTCCCTTTACTCCCAGTCCTGACACTCAACTTTTTATCCCAATTTCTCTACTCCCCCCTTATTTTTTACTCTCTTCTTCCTGTTAGTTTTTTGTCAGTCTCATCCAGCTCACTGCCCTTGCTAAATTTTTGAAAAGTCTATTTCAGCTCTTTATTGCCTATATCCCTAACCTAGGATTTCTTCTAATCATGATTTAGATCCCTATTAATCCCCATTTATCTTTATTTCCAATGGGCAGAGAATTTTACCTTTAAATTATTGAGTGTAAATAGATAAGTTATATTACTGAGAGATGTTTGGTTGGAGATATATCTGTATTTTTTTTCTGAATGTATAAAAGAGAAGAATAGTTTAGATTTATAAACAGAGGTAAGAGTAATTTATTCAATTGAAACACAATACTGATACATCAACCTTTATTTACTCTCTACTGTTATGTTTCCAGCTATACATGTTACAAATATAACATACAATTCCTCCCCAGAGTGCTAATAGAAAAATAATACATACATATACAAAGGCAGCTAACAATATTGTTGGATTATCCAAATATGTATCATATTGACTTGTGACTTTAAATGCTATAAAAGTTTAGAAGAGGGTAAGAGACTACTATACATTTTTTTCCTTTTCAATCACAGTTAAATTGGAACATATTTTAGATTATCATAATACCACCTAGAGAGGCTTAAGAAAAAATTATTTCAAGTTCTCAGGTTTGATAATTTGTATTTCATCTTCCACAGTTTCTCAGAAACTCTGTCAAATAGTGTTTGAAAATCTTGAAATGTCCTATAATCCTAGTACTTTGGGAGGCCAAGGCAGGAGGATCGCTGGGTTCAGGAGTTCAAGACTAGCCTGGGCAGCATAGCAAGATCCTGTGTCTACTAAAAATTAAAAAAATTTAGTCAGGCATGATGATGTGCACCTATAGTCTCACTTATTTGGGAGGCTGAAGTTGGAAGATCGCTTGAGCCCGTGATGTCAAGGCTGCAGTGGGTTAAGGCTGCAGTGGGTTAATATTGTTGAGCTTATTCTTAGCATTTTTCATGAAATTCTTGTGCAAGCTCCATGGTAGCTCAAAACAGAGTGGTTCACTATCTTAGGTATAAGTCATCCTGTCCAGTGTGAGTCAATGCTTCTTCTGCAGTGGATGCTCTTTGGTGAAAATTAACATGTGATATAAAGATTCTTATACCTTCTGCTAACTCTCATGTGCCCATTCATTCATCATGGCCAAAACTTCCTTTGGATTAAGATCCCTTGGCATTTTTTTTCTGGCCTCTCTTCCCATTGTTCCATGTCCTGGGATTAAGTTACTCCATTCACCAGCTGCTCTTCTGGATTTCTACTATCTCCATTGTCACTAGGATCTATAATAGCATCCCCTACATGAGCTGCACATACCTGTCACCTGAAGAGAATAGTTAGGCACTAGTGAGCATGTCTATGCTACCATCGCCTTTTTGGTAACATAGTTCTTACTATATTAATTCTATGAACATCTTCTGAATCCTTTCAAGAAACAGAAGCATCTGTTGCCTTCTCCATTATTGTACACTCAATTTGTTTGAGCATGCTGGATATTTTATTCTTTCTTCAGAATCCTGCAAAGACATTTTTGGTATTTACAACTTGTTTAATATGGGGCATAATTTTTCCCAAGGTTCCAACAGCCAGGCCAGTGGCATGTTAGTGTTAGTCCCACTGATAGCACATTTTATCATGGCTAAAGGAGACTTCGCAACATCAAAGAGCTCTCCATTACTTAACGTTAAATTTTATCTCCTGGTTTATAGCCCTCAAGGTCTCCTCTCAGGTATGCTCTCTCAGTTCCCATAGGTATGTATCTATGAGGTCCCAAAGCTCCCTTGGAGAATAATTCCCTTCTTAGTGTGGTCAGAACATTCCTGATTACTACTTTTTCTAATTAACTAACCCTAGATATTGGTATTAGCCAAAAGCTAAGGTCGGGAAAGTCTCAAGGAGGGCAAATACAGTCTTGTAAGTCATCTGCCCCTATTGATGCCTCTGAGAAAAGCTTTTTGGTAGTCCAGCTCTAATTCTCTAACAAAGGAAGGAGTTCACTCCTGTTTGCCCAAATTTTTCAGGAAAATGTGACGTGTTCATTGCTGTAGATTTGACAAAATCCAGAGAGCCACATCCCAACTTCAGTGTCATACTCTTGTAAAGAAGACCGGCTGAAGACAAAAGTCCACATTTACCTGGAGCTCTTCTACTCATAGAATGAGTTATGATATGATAGGTATGAGGTCTGGTTTTCAACATGATTGCAAATCTGGCTAGTGGAGATGATTGTCTCTCTAAATGTTAATGTGGAAGCCTAGTGACTTTTCCAATATACCATATAATGGATTATGCTGGCAGTATCTTTTTTATGTTTTAATGGAGTTCAGTAATAATTACCCCATTTCGTAGACCTTATAGTGACAGTTTACCTTTTTTCTCCAGACCATATCCACTGCAGGAGCCAGTGCATCTCCTTCCCCTGTACTGCACCCTGATTCCCTCAGGCAATCTGTTGGCAATCAGTATGCTACAGTATGCCAGGGACTTCCAACTATCTATTTATCAACAGCCCTGGTTTATTTGTTGCCATATTACTGGCAAGCAATATACCTCAGAATCTCAATCTTAATTCTTACAAGATATGAGTTGTCTAATGTGACACCTGCAAGAGTTATAGATTAAAAATTCATGTCCAGGAGATTAATTAACTCCTCCCAGGAGATAATGGTAAAGTCCTGAGGAAGGCAGGCCAGGGGAGGAGTGGAAGCCAAGCAAGGATAAAAGTTCAGGCAAACACCCACAGAAGCTTTAGCTCAACTACATGAAGGAAGGCTGGCATCAAAATTACATTCGGAATTGTAATGACATGAAACATCCAATAATGTGCAATGTTCATGAAATTATATGCCTTCTTAAATGTCAGTATTACTATTTATTTTATATTACATGCAATTTGATATTTTATTTCAAATTGCATGACAATACTAGTCTTTTAATATATGGCACAATCTAATCGTATTCAATAATTATATTTTAGAATATATTAAGGATTTTTCACATGTCTATTTTTTCTTTTAAAATAAAACAATCTTTTTTTACATCTTTGCTTTGAGAATGTCTTTATTGTTCTTTTTAAGATGCAATAATTTAATATTAGAAGAGTGATATATTTATAGAAAAAAAAAGAAATGGGTCTATTTAATCCAAGGACCACTAGTTCTCCTTTAAATATCACATTATATGCACATGGACAGAGCTAAAGAAAGCTGGAATAAACAGAATGTTAGAGTTAACTTGTAGTTACATTTCATTCAGAATGCATTATTTCTGAATGCATGGATTTCCCTTCTTTTAATTTCTCTATCATTTCCTTACTTTTAGAAGATGTTTTTAAAACAGCCTCAGAAAAATAAAAAGCAGTTGTGCAATGATTAAAAAAAAAACCTCAATTTATGCTATTGTGCATTGAGACTAAATGAAGTGATATTTCAGGGACCAATTACTTGCCTTAATGACAACCAAGTTTTATTTACTATTAAAGCAAAACAAAACACAAAAACACTTAGCTCATATATACCATGGCTACTATGATAAAAGACAATAAGGCATATAGTTCCATCTAAATCTGAAAGTTGTATACTTTACATAGAAACTTATATAAAATAATGCAATAAATTAATAAGGAAAGTAACCTATTAGTAATTTGGAAAATAAGTAAAATTTGGGATTTATTATTATTTTTTGAGATGGAGTCTTGCTCTGTTGCCCGGACTGGAATGCAGTGGTACAATCTCAGCTCACTGCAACCTGAACCTCCCAGTTTCAAGCGATTTTCCTGCCTCAGTCTCCTGAGTAGCTGGGATTACAGGTGCCCACCACCACACCTGGCTAATTTTTATATTTTTAGTAGAGACAGGGTTTCAGTACATTGGCCAGTCTGGTCTCTAACTCCTGACCTCAAGTGATCCGCCCTCCTCAGCTTCCCCCCAAAATTTGGGAATTTGTCTGAGCAAGTAGTACTCTAGAATTGTTTTTCTCATCTAATGGGTTCCTAGTTGGTGAAATTCAATTCAACCTTCAATGTCAAATATGTAACTTCTTACTTGTTATATTCATAATGTATGCATTTTGATAGTTTGTACACTAGAGACTATGCAGGCAGTTAATTTGTAGATGAGAAAATTTAAACACAAATAATTTAAGTGACAATCATTTGTGATAATTATAAATAGCGCCTAAGACAAAAGCCAATTGAGTGTTAGCCCCATGATGTCTTCTTGCTGCTTCACAGATACACTGAAGCAGCAGGAAGCTCTGTAGTTTGTACCCGTGATTTGTTAAAGTTATAAAATGTTAGAAAATGTGTTGTTGTACAATAAGTAAGACAGATCTCCTAAGAAATTTTACTCTGGCTACTAAAATATGAACTATGATCTTGCTTCACGGGAATGCTTCTGACAGAATTCTTGAAAGTATTGCTCTTCCTGAAGATAAGTGCTGTAGAAACACACAATTGTGCCCTTCATGAAAGTCAAAACCTTCCCTTCTATGAACCAATATACTTCTCTCTCTCTCTATCTCTTTTTTCAAGAGAGTGAGTCACTGTGTGAAAACTTAATGAATACAAGATTCTTATGAACTGGAGTATTTTTAACCTAAGTAAAATTCAGTTTTACTTTCATGGTCAGCCTTCCCAGAGAGCAACATGTATATAAAAACTGAACTCACAATTAGAATGGGCAACAATTTTATGGTTGATAGTCCAAAAAGGAAAAGTATTAGAAAAGTTTTTTTTTCTTTTTGTTATTTAGAGGAGACAGCAAAATATTTCTTACAAGAATCCTTCAGAGGCAATGAAAAGTAAACCAAGAACACTTAAATACTAAAGGAAAAAAAAAAGTAATCCCTCTGGGCAATACATCACATATAGTAGATTGTAACACAAAAAACAATGAGACATAAATGAATGTAAATTCCCTATGAGATTTAGAATATTATGTCAAAATGCATGTATAGATCATCATCCACATGTTACAGAAGCACCAGCACCCTAATTTGTCTTTCAAAATATTATAACAAAATTATGAGTCAACATGTATTACATTTTAGATGCTTAAATATTTCAAGACACAATTAACATTGAATACATGTAACAAATGTTAGCAATTTTTAACAAGCTAGGTAATGATAAGGTCATATATCAAATTTAATGTAATAGAAAGCCCATTTTATAAAGAATGAAATTTGCAAGTGTAGAGAAAAGTTATTCTCTTTTTGACAATTTTAGTTGATAACAAGGCACTAGAATATAATTTTCTAGGAATAAAGTAGAAAGTAAGATGAAGTTTCATTATCTATAAAACCATAGAGGCTATGACAAGCAGTTTAACAAAATCAATAATTGAGATTTTTGTTGAAATACATTAGAGACTTAGAAAAAGGAAAAATGTAAGATATATATGTATAATCATAATGTATTCATTTTCTTCACTTAGAAATTCAATACTTTGCAAAGAATAATATGTGCTCTCAACTTCAGTTACATTTATTTTGTAATGTCTCAGTACAATATTATATATCTTAAATATACATATGGCTTTCAAAATACAGCAAAAGGGATACAAGTTTAATGAGTTAGGAAAATGAACTATAAAAAAGTGATGATTAAATAGAAGAATTTACAAGGATTGTAACTATGAGTGAGAAAGCATACACAATAAGATCCATCAATTACTTCTTCCAGGAAAACCAAGCTTTAATTACAGAATGAGAGAGTACATCTTCATTTAAACTTTTTCTCACATCAATGTTCAGTTGGGAGAATGTTCCTGCATGGATTTTTGTGGCTTCTTTCTCTATTCCTAAACTAGAAAGTAGTGTAAGAGTGCGTGTGTGTGCGTGTGTGTGTGTGTTTTAATCAAGATTATTTGAAGAAAAGAACAGTACTACATCTAAGGAGAAAACTATGTCAAGGAGAGGAGAATTATTAACAAAAACATTGGACACAGAAGAAAAAACAAAAGACAAAAGCTATATGTAAAAATTTCACAAGAGCTTTATCACAAAACATAAAGAGACTCAGAGTTTCAAGATTATATGATAATTTTCAAAACTCCATTAAAGACATAGGAACATCTATTTTCTACAGAAAGAGTCAACTTACTCTTTAAATGAAGTAAACATGGAATAGCAATTTCTGAAGGCAGGTCATAGCAACTTGAGCATGAACTTATATGACCTATTACAAATAATTAATTACATACATTTTATTTTTTTGTTAAATTCTATGAGATTTACAGGTTATATGAAATGCAATTAACTCTATCAAATTGATATAAACGGTTACTTTTGTAAAAACAGTTCAATGATTTTAGCTTTTAATGTTGAATAATTTTTAACTTTGTAAAGGAAACATTTACATTAGAATTTTAAACAGGATTCAAATTATGTGACCACTACTAGTTGTTTTATTTCTCAGATTATCTAAAATTAATTGGGGGGAGCCCATAAAATGTATATGGATATGAGATAAAACATTTTGTATTAGTTACCAATCTAAGAAACATTGGCAGATGCTAACAAGCTTTTACAGTTTAGAATCCACAAATATAAAATCTGAATAATAATTGTAAATACTTCAGTAACATTGAGAACTCCTCTTTATTATTCAAATAAAAGAAAATAAAAACTCTGTAGAGTGAATATTGAATTAGTTCATGTTTATAAAATTGGAGCATTCCCAGTGTATTGGTTTTCACACTGCTATAAAGAACTACCTGAGACTGGGTAATTTATGAAGAAAAGAGGTTTAGTTGACTCCCAGTTCTGCAGGCTTAGCTGAAGCATGACTGGAAGGCTTCAGAAAACTGACAATTAAGGCAGAAGGGGAAGCAAGGCCCTTCTTCACATGGTGGCAGGAGAGAGACAGAGAGCGAGTGGGGAAGTGCCACAAACTTTTAAACCATCAGATCTCCTGAGAACTCTATCACAAGAACAGCAAGGGGGAAGGTTGCCCCCATGATTCAATCACCTCCCATCAGGACCCTCCTCCAATTTGACATGAGATTTGGATGGGGACTGAAATCCAAACCATATCACCCAACATGCAGTACATGTTTTTATAATTCTTTTGCTATTATAATACTGGGATATGAGAAAAGACATATACATCATGTATTCCTTGACTTGTCTACAGTGTCTCTAGTTTAATCATTCTGGGAACTGGTAAGTAAAGCAAATTCAACTGGTCTCTTTGCTCAAGGTTCCTTCAAATATCCATATTAATTGTTAATATCCACTGTAAATCTTTGAATGGTATACGTTATCCATGTGCAATGCTTATTTTAATCTAGCTATCCTTTTTTTAAACATCCAAAAGCCTTTTGATATAAGCACAACTTACCTTCCACATGACACACAGAGTAAATTCTTAACTCTCTAAATACTGGTTGTTAGCCTCAGCAATGACTTTAAAAGCTTTGAAACAAATGATTAGTTAAGAACTGTATGTTCATTTTGTTTTAGCAAAGGTAAAAATAATCTAAGTCATAGCCCTGTTATTCTTAACCAATGTGAAGTAATAGTAACTTGTTATTTTAATTTGAAAGGCAATGATTTATGAGAGCCTGTTCAGTTCGTAGAATCTCAGTTTACTTCAAATCTAAACCAAAATTGAACGAAATAGCAAATGGATTTTCATAAATAATGAGAGATTTAAAAGGTGTGATCTAGCTATGATTAGAGAATATAGAGTATCTAGTTGTTGTTCCTGTTCTTTTTTTTCATTTTTTATTTTGTTAAAGACAGGGTCTTGCTCTGTTCCCCAGGCTGCAGTGCAATGTTGTTATCATAGCTCACTGCAACTTGGAACCCCTGGTCTCAAGAGATCTTTTAGCCTCAATCTTCCTGGTAACTAGAACTACAAGCAAGTGCCACCATACCTAGCTAATTTTTCTATTTTTTTTTGTAAAGATGGAGTCTTGCTATGTTGTCCAGGCTAGCCTGTAAATCCTGGCCTTGAGGGATCCTCCTGCCTAGGCCTCCCAAAGTGCTGAAATTACAGGCATGCCACCATGCCAGGCCTGTTCTTGTCCTTAAGTAGGTCCACTGTAAGTGATTCTGGGCAGACATTTATCTCACTATGACTGTCAGCTTTAGAAAAAGTCACTTAGGTAACTTTGGGCTGTGAAAAATTGTGTAATCAGTTCAGGAACCCACTTTGGTTTTCTATCTTGATTTATTTGTCCATAGCACTTTGATTAGAATTGGGTACTTAAATCAATTCAAGAAAAATATTAAGAAAGCCATTATCTCATTATATAACGAATGAAGCCAGGAACGTTGGCCTGTGCCTACAGTCCCAGCAACTCAGGAGGCTGAAGTGGGAAGATTGTTTGAGCCCAGGAGTTCAAGGCTGTAGTGCTCATGATCATGCCTGCAAATAGCCATTACACTCTAGCCTGGGCAACGTAGTGAGACTCTGCCTCTAAAAAAAAATAATAACAACATAAATTACTTCTATAAAAGTATATTGTATGATAAAATGTGAACATTGAATTGTGTTTTATAACAGGGGTATGCAGTGTTCATTTGCTGTATCTTCTTCACTTTCAAAACCAATCTCCTATCTTTATAGTACAATAATGTATCTTTATGTTAAATACAATTGGGTATTTTTCTAATAAAGGATTAAGCAAATAAACAGTAGGAAATTTTTTAAAAAATATTTAATTCTATGTGTGACTCATTTTCATCAATACCTGTCTGTAATTCAAAATTATTTTAAAAACAACATAATATTTTGTTGAGATGTTCCATATTACTTGTTATTAAATTGCGAAAATCTAATCAGGAAAATGCAAATGATTTGCTTTGTGTTCTGTTTGTAGATGTTTGTTGTTTATTGGAAATATTTAGAAAGTGGAATAATTCTTATTCTACCTTCCTTGATATTTCTTACTTGCTCATTTCCTTTGATTCTATTTTCAATGATAAAAAAATGTTTCTGAAATATATAAATCTATAACAGTAAGTTTTAGAGAAATGTAGTAACTATACTGCATCATCTGAAGAGAGCTTGTGTCCTTTTTTATTATTTATTTAGGAACGTTTAGCCCAGAGTGTAGTAGATATTAATTTTTTTGTGAGTGTATAAGGGAAAAAATTAATCAATGAAATGTATAACTTTTTAATCTGTTGGAATCACCTAGTGCTTTTTTGTTATTCATTTACATTTCTAGTTAGAGCCAGTTTATGTGCACATCTTTCATATATACTAAACACCATCAATTTTTTTTCTGTCATTACACGATCAGCATATAAATTGTACAAGGTTTAAAATTAAGTATTTGATTGACTAAAAATGCAAGCATATTTACTTACGACTTTCTTCAAAAGGAGTATGCATACCTCACAAAACTATGCATCAGCCCATAATATTCTCTTAGTAAAACCACTTATTTTTAAAAAGAAGTGCTTTGTCCTCAAAAACACTGAAGGCTTTCAGTGACAATGGAAAAACATAGATTGTTTACACTTTTTATCTTAAAGAACCAAGTGTGAGAAGCCTTTTACATGTTGTTTCTTTTAATATTTGTTGTGAATGAGCAGATAAGGTAATTGAAATTATAGGGCAGCTCTACGCTACTACGCTGCTAAGCTGCTATGCTAACTCTAAACTAGCCCCTGTTACTTACAAGCAACAGCTTGACAGACAGTGTAATAAATTATTTTGTCTTACTGTCCTTATATAGACCTGACCTGAGAAAATATCACTCTAGTTTCACACACATGTTTCATGTTTTTCCATGTTTGATAATGGCTCTCACTTTGATAAGATTCATGGCCATGAATTGGGACAATTGGAGTCCCCACAGTGTCAAGTGATCCTGTTATTTCTTCCTTGCAAGAGTTCTATACACCCAAAGTTTTCCCTTTAAAACTTCACTAACTTTTCTCCAAAGAACAAAATCTCGCTTTTCACTTGATACAAATGGCTCTTCCACTCAGATCACATATAAAAGGAATAAAAAGTTTTGTGTATCTGTTTGTCTGTATTGTGATATCAGATTGGTTTGCATAGTGGTCATGAAAGTCTGTGTGACCAGGAGAATTCTATGGTTGAGTGTGGAAGTGTGGGCAGAGATAGGTTTTGCCCTCTGAATCCACAACTTTGGCGTCTAGTCCATCTGTGCTCTTCAGGTTAACTTGACCACTGAGATCTGTACTTTGAAAGGCACAGGAGCAATAAGGACCCAAAGTTAACATCATCTTGTTAAATTAACAAAAACATTCCAAAAAAGAAAGATTGTGAATCCCTTTTATTGCTGTCAAATGTATAAATATTTATTACTTTAAATGGAATATAAATGACACTAGGCATTGACTATCATTCAGAAGGGTTTCCTTGTGTTTTCGTTTGTTATTTTTACTTTTCCTTTAAGGTTTTCTAGCTCACAGTTGGGAGTGGGAAACATAGTACTTGTGAGACTGCTTGAGGCACATTAAAGCATTAAGCAGCCATTGGGCAATCGAGTCTTAGCTCCCTTGTGAACAAATACGTACAAAAAGGGGACAAAGAATTCTGAAAGATTTCATGCTGAAAAATATATAGAGAATGAGAAAATAATTTATAAATCTGGGTTTTTCTACCATTTGTGAGTTTTTCTCAGAAAAGAGATAACTCATCTGGAATTATTTCGGATTAAATTACTTGGACAAAAACAAGGTACGTTTTGTTTCCCATTTTAAGGGCTCATTAGAGTCCTAGGAACCTTGCAAACCCCACTGCATGTTAGATCAGACACACAGCACCCTCTTCTGTCACTTAATTTTAGAGCCAGTATACTTTTCTCTCAGATACCAATTTCATAGGATTTTGAAAAGTTCTTATGAGGTATCATGACTAAAAGTGCTTAATTGACAAAATAGTCCTGAATCAAATCCGTGGAGTCTTCACAAGAGTGTGGCTGTTTTGGGAAGGTGTTTTTTTAATCATCTTAGAGATTCCGTTTGATGTTCAAAATGGCTTGTAAATACCACCATGGGGTAAGTGATTGTGAGCTTCTGCGCATAAAAAAGCCCATTCATGACAACTACTGCTTCTACATTAAATACATTACTGGCTGTTGTAACGACTCTGTCCTCACCACAGCAAATACAGTAGATGATGCTTCTAGTGTCAGGAAATAAGAAGTCTGAGCACTGATGGTTGTACATTTTTATCTTGGATTTATCCACAATACACCAGAAACTTATATTCTCATAACATTTAATCTACTTATGTAGTATCTATCAGTGCCTTTTTTTTCTCATTTGAGAATTTGCGCTTTAGAAATGATACCTGGTTATAAGTACTATGATGTGAATTTATCCAGGGAAATTCTAAAACTAGACTTAGAGTATTTGCATATTGGATCCCCTGTTTTCTTTCTGATTTAACAAGAATTCTACTTTAGAATACACGAAAACATGTGTGTGTATATATGTATATATGTAAATATGTATATAAGTATATCTCTGTGTGTATATACATATGTATATACTTATATACATATTTACACACACATGTATTTACATGTTTGCATATATGTAAATATGTATATAAGTATATATACATATACATATATACATACACACATACTTTTATAAATATTTACGTATTTGTGTATTTACATGTGTTTATATTTAAATATGTATATAATTATACACATATTATATATAAACATATACACACATATATATTTATATACATATATATACACACACATTCTCCCAATAAACTACTAAGCATATTTTGTATTTATCTGTGTATTTATATCTCTGGCATTTCCCTAAAATGGGTTTACTAGATGATAATAAAATAACACAAAATTTCAAGTATACATTTTAAAATATATGCACAATGCAACATAATAGAGTTAATTCTTCTTGAATCGAAAGTTTCAATGATCACTTCTCAGACTACAAATATTTCTTATATTTCTTACTTTTCATAATTCTGCATTCTCTTGGTTCGTTTCTCATTCAATTACTTTTTTTATTTGAATCATTCCTTTTTTTACAATATTCTTTTCCGGACCCAAAATATATTATAGAAAATATGTAGGACTGAACTCAGCTCTACTATTTGTACCCTGTTATTCAAAAACCTCATTTACTCCCAAGACTTTGTCCTGTCACTTTATGTTTTTCTATCTTCAGGTGGCCTTTCTCCTGAGTTCCATTAGTTCAGACTGCTTGTATGTAGGATGTCTTCATGTTGGATACCCTTCAATCAACTTGAATCCATCTTTGCTCCAAAAGCTACAATTTATCTAGACTTTTCAATTTTAATTTTTTTTTTTTTTTTTTTTTTGAGACAGGGTCTCACTCTATCACCCAGGCTGGAGTGCAATGGCATGATCACGGCTTACTGCAGCCTTGACCTCCCCCACTCTAGTGATCCTCCCACCTCAGCCTCCTAAGTAGCTGGGACTACAGGCATGCACCACCACTCAATTTTCATTTTTGAAAGGATAATTTTTCCATATCCCAAGATTAAATTTTTGTGGCTACCTTTGTCTCCCTCCTAGCTCTCAGTTTTCTACCTACTCACATTTCTACTTACTAAGTTCTTTTCATTCCCTCTGAAACCAGTTCAATGCAGAGCCCTTAGGACTTGATAGCAGGAATTTCTATTATTCTTCTAAAACCCTCTCTGCCCCTTTCTTTATTTCTGCAAAGAAATTTCAAAAACACATTATTGAAACTTTACTCTATGTGTTTTGTTTCCTAAGTTCTCACTACCAAAGCTTTCAGGAACAATTTCCTTGTAGAAGATCCCATATCCTGCTGTGCTTATAACCAATTAGTTCAATACTTACACTGTTATACTTCTGCCAGGCTTCCAAGTCCCTCAGGCACCTGTGTGACTAATCCCTGGCTCATCTGAAAGTTGACCAGGTACTTTATAATAGGTTAAATGCCCATGTTAACATGGTCTTTCCTCCTATGTAGTCACGCTTAATTTTGGAAATTTGTTGGTCACTAAAAAAAAAAAAATAGTAATATTTATTGTATTAGTCTATCATGAAATGTTATTTCATTGTTTTATTAGGACTTTTCTGACACCTAACACATATTCCCTTAGCACATTTCCTAATACTTCTCATTCTCATTCAAATTATCTGTTTAGCCCTAGTTTGGACTCTCTGTAGAGGTCAGTGGGATCCATGTGATCTTTGCAATATATGTGATTAGGCAATTGATTTTTTTAAAACAAATACTCATGCTTAGTACAATACTCTTCATTAGGAATAGAAAAAAATCATAAATACAGAATTAGTGCTTTCTCCATATTTCCAAACTGGCTTTTTTGACATTACATATTTCTTATCCTACCATAAGATATTCTTATTCTCTTCTCTATTCTATAATGAAATTTCTTCTCATTCTATTCTATAACTACTGATTTATAAATAAGATTTTCTCTAGTTTAATGTATTTGTTTACTCATACATCAGTGACCACTGAGTACAGTATCATATTCTAACATTAAGCTTGATTAATATCACCATTTCAGATTGTTTTTGCAAGCATTACTCATTTTACCTTGAATACTATCTTAGAGGTAAATGACATAATACTATTGTAACCATTTTACATATGGATAAAATGAGTAGCACAGTTTCAAAGCAAACTGATGATTTGACACACATGGCTGGTATTCTTACCACTCACATTTTGTTTTCCTCCATGTGTATATGTGTGTAATGACTTGCTCATTGCTATAAACTGTTAGCTCTTATTATGATAATTTTTCCTATAGTTTGATCACATAAACTCTTTTTATCCCCCAGAGAATGTAAACAAGTCAATAACCACACAAAGATTTTCATTCTCAAGGGCAGCATATTTCATTTGCATGATTCAGAAAATGTTTAATCTTGGCAGGGTGTTCTTAACATCTTGAACATGAGATATGTGAATACAATTTTCTGATATTGTTTTAAAAGTACACATTTTAAAAGTGGTGCTGAGATGAGATGAAAACTGAATGCATTGTGGATTACCCAAAAATAATAATAACTTTGGTTAAAGATATAATTTCTAACGTTTTGCCTAATCGAAATTCAACTCATCTTTAAATCAATCACTAATTAGCCTTTATGTTGCCTAGAAAATAAAAAATGTTTTAAAACATATTTTCTTCTTCCTAAGGTGTAACATTTCTTAAAGAATGTGTGGTATTTCTCAAAACACTCAACTCACTGAATTTTATTTGTACTCTACATAGAAAAACAAAATTGAACACTCGTCTGTATAGAAAGGTGTTGCTGCCGGGCGCGGTGGCTCACGCCTTTAATCCCAGCTCTCAGGGAGGCAGAGGCGGGAGGATAGCTTGAGCCCAGGAGTTCGAGACCTGCCTGGGTAATACAGCGAGACCCCGTTCTCCACAAAAAGGAAAAAAAAAAAAAAAAAAAAAAAAGACAAAAAAAAAAAGAAAGGTGTTGCAGACACCCATTCCTGATGTGGATATACAACATCAACTGCTTTTCTTCCACCTCTGAGTGATCATTTTATGCAGTTTTAGAAAATAAAATAGATGTGGATATCTGTTGTCTTTTCTCTAATTTTTCATCTTTTTCTGCCTCGTACATAGACATGTTTAAAGCCATTGGAGCTATGAATTAACAAGTATGTGGGGGAAAAAACAAATCAATTTCTCTGCACCCATCCTGCTACCTGCTACCTCTCACCATATATTTACATAAAATAAGTTCTTATTTAAGTTGCTATTAATTGCTTTTTTAAAAATGTATACAACAATAAGCATTTACAGCAGATACAGAAGGGTATCACTATACAGAAAAATGTTGTACATCAAAAACAAATTGTGGATTCAACAAGGAATATTATTATAGTAAATAATCTAAAAATAAGATTGATGCCTAATTTTAGATATATACTTATATTTTGTATCAAATAAAATTGCAGTGTAAAGTAAGAGGTATATTTTCAGTGGCATGAGTTTGAAGTTTTTTTGTTTAACTTTTGAATATTTTTTCTTTAGGAAAGCTCAGAAAATAACTCGGTGTCTCTATATATTTTCACTTAAAATATTTTAGAAGTGGGACAAAATCCTGGTAAACTATCTCTAGGTAATGTAGTGACATATGGCTAGCTATTTAGTTCGGTCTAAACTTTATATAAAATTACAGTCTTTGCAGAAAGTTTTGATATAAATTACATGAAGGCATCACCTCTGATTTGCTCCAGTTGGTTTTATATGGTATCTTGACGGCAAAGAGAAATTATCCATGATTGATAGAGACTTGGAGATACGGCATCTACTTGAAACATTAGAAAGAAGGAATATAATCAGTGTGGCGGAGGAGAAGCTGAAAGGGAGAAATGTTTCTGAATGATTTTATTTTCAATGTTAAAAAATGCATGCCAAACTTTAATAAGTAATAATAGCAGTTACATAGTGCTGAGACAGGTCTGAATTTAAATGCATGCCAATGATGTGAGACTCTGTTACACACGTTCTGTTTAACAGTGTGTTTCTGATGAGAACACAGAAGGTTTAAACTCTTGGAGCAAGAGTATACCTAAAATAGACGAGCCTTAAAGATGTTTGTATAATTTTTCATACAATTTTTCATACATAATGTCTGGTATACAAGTAAAATTTTTATAAAAAGCAGGAAAAGAAACAGTATCAGAAGACACTGAATCACAAAGAGATGTGATGAAATAGTGAACAAATTCTGGAGATGGTTGGTGGCGATGGTTGCTTAACAATGAGAATGTGTACTTAATAAAGGGACATTGGATTTCTAACATTGAGTCTGAAAGAAGAGAGAAAGGAGATAGAAGCAATATTTTTAAAATTACTATCTGATAATTTTCTAAAACTGATAAAGGGTATTAAGTTTTGAGCAAAAATCAAGGTTAAAAACATCCCCACCACAAAACAGTCACACAAACAACATAAACCTTAGGAAAAAAAAAAAAAAAAAGAAAATCGGAGTTAAGCTTTTGAAAAAAAGAAATAAGAAACAGAAATACAGTTACAAAGACAGAGACACAATTCAGCTTACCTTTTAGAGGTCAATGTTAAGACAGACTGAAATTCTCAAGAAAGTTCCAAGAAGCCTGTTGATAGAATATACTGGAATGACATCCTTAAAGTGCTAAAAGATAGCAAATATCAGCTTATAATTTAACATCCAGCTAATATATTTCAAAAATGGGGTCAAAATTCATAGGTATTCCTAAAAAATGTTGTGATATTTAATTGTTAATAGTTCTATATTAAGGAGAAATACTAAAGAGAGTTCTTTAAAGTGAAAATATGTCATCACAGATGGAATTGCAGAAGAAAAAAATCAAACCTTCTGAGGGCACATAAATGTAAACAAATATTAACTAGTGATGTACTTGGGAGACTAAATGTATGTAGAATTAATGTACATTATAATTATATATAATCAAATCAAAATCACAAGATAAAACTTCATATCCATCAGGCTGATGGTTAAGAAAAAAATAAAAAATAACAAGTATTGGTGAGGATATAACAAAATTGGAATCCTTGTGCATTGTTAGTGGGAATGCAAGATCGTACAACTACTGTAAAAAATAGTACAGCAGTTCCTCCAAAATTAAACATGAAATTAACACATGATCCACCAACTCCACTTCTGGGCACATACTCAGAATAAACAAAAGCAGGGACTAGAACAGACATTTGTACACCAATATTCAAAGGAACATTATTTATAATAGGCAAAAGACGGAAACAACTCCCAAGTGTCCATTCACAGTTAAATAGGTGAACAAAGTGTGGTATGTGCATGCAATGGACTATTAATTAACTTTTGATAGAAATTATGTTTTGACACATGCTACCACATGAATGAACCTTGAAGACATCGTGCTAAGTGAAATAAGCCAGTCAGTCAGAAAAGGACAAATGTTGTATGATTCCACTTATATGAAGTACGTAGACTAGTCAAATTCTTAGGGACAAAAAGTAGAAGGGAGCTTACCAGGGGTAAGGGAAACTGGGAATGGGGGATTATTTTTTCATGGGTAAAGAGTTTCTGCTTTGTATGATGAATGGATTCTGGAGATGATGGTGATGATGGTTACACCACAGTTAGACTACTTAATTTTTCTGAACTGTTTACTTAAAATAGTTAAAATGATAAATTTTATGTTATATGTATAGTTTACCTTAATTAAAAATAGTATACAAGAATGGATTTGGGCAATCAAAATGTTATAAGTTTTTTGGTTTTTTTTTTTTTTTTTTTTTTTTTTGCCAATAAGTGGTAAAAATACCACTTATCAACAAGTCAAGGATATCAACAAGTCAAGGCTGTGTGTTTCAGTTCAGGGTAAACAGTAAAATAATAATAATAATCTGTACCAATCAAGAAAATAGAAGGTACATTTGGCTACTGAAAATAAGTTTGAACTTTGGGAGGCCAAGGCAAGTGGATTCCTTGAGCTCAGGCATTTGAGATCAGCCTAGACAATACGGCAAGACCTGTCTCTACTAAAAATACAAAAAATAGCCAGATGTGGTGCTTTCTTGTCCCAGCTACTCAGGAGCCTGAGGGGGAAGGATTGCTCGAGTCCCAGGGGCAGAGGTTGCAGTAAGCTGAGATTGTGCCACTGCACTACAACCTGGGTGACAAAGTGAGAACCTGTTTTAGAAAAAGTTAGAAATCCAAAATAGGTTACAAATATTAAAGAAAGAAAGAAGAAACAACTAGAAAACAGAAAAAATGGTATTACACATATACATATACAAATATATTATTTACATTATATATAAATGGAATAATTTTTTATTAAAAGATAAAATTACCAGACTGAATATATAAGCAAAAGAAAACAATATCATGTAAAAAGGTTGATATCAAACAAATAAAGAAACATGTAGGCATCATGTAAACACTAACCAAAAGGATAAAGGATTCTACCATCAGAAAAAATAGATGTTAAGAAATATTAAGAGATCTAAAAAGGGTTTTTTCTTAGTAATAGCAAGTCTTAGTTTGAGAGGAGGTGACGATTTAAGAGGAGTTTGTCCCTGCTGCCCACTGTGGAAACCCAGAGCCCTTGTTCCTCAGCTTCAGGACTGGAACCATGGAACCATGCACATCCAGACCATGCTGGACCCTGTTCTTCAACTCAGACCTCGATATTGGAAAGAAATGTTAAAACCATGTACCACATTTAGCCCATTACCTGTTGAGATAATATTCTGGTCATTCATGGAAGGTGTGTACACATAATATTAGAAAGTTACTCTCAAATTCTCTCTGCACCCAAACATTTTACAAGAAAACATATTGTAATATCCAGGTGTTCTGCATGTAAAGGAGTTGCTGACATGTAATAGAGTTACAAAGTTACAAGTCTTATAAAAGCAAAACAGCATGTAAAAGAAATGTCTTCTGAAAATAACTTTCAGAACCTTGAGAAGCCAGCCTGAAGCTACACATCCATTTGTTCACGGGTTAGAGGAGTTGGAGCAAAATGTCCATAAAGACAGAAAGAGGAAAGTTCTTTGGCAGACCAGTAGTATTTAGAAGACATTTCGCAATATAATCATTGTTTTGCATGTGCATTTTATTCCTCACTGCTGTTTGTATTGACAACACTAAGTCTTAAGTGCTCAAAGTATTTTAAAAGTAGAAGTATTAATCTCTATACAAATAAACCTCTTTATAAACCTCATTTAGTTTCTATAAAGGACCGCCTTCAGGGGCCGACTTTGTTAATCCAACTCTTGCGAGCTAGCCTTGTTTCTGTACATGATTGAGATGGTGTAGTGAGGAGAAAAGAAAGAGTGAAAGAGGGGCAAGGATCTATTTGGGTTTCTTTCTTTTCTTCTTTTATTTTTTTTTTTTTTCTGTAAAGTACTTGCATTTATTGTGGACCAGGTTCTTCATTTTGCAACATCTAGGCTTTTTAGATTTACTGAGTTGACAATGTGAAATAAAAAGTAGAGCTAGTAAATAAATTAATTTGTAAATACCTTCTGGTAATAACTATTAGAAAATAAACATCTCAAATGCAGAATTTGTAAACCACCTCTGAGCAATATAAATCAGGGTTTGATCATGGGGTTAGCAGTAGAAGGGTGGAAAGAAGTTCTGGACAAAAAAAGGTATGCAAATCTGTTCATATTTGTGTTTGGATTATAAGCATTTTGTTTGTGTATATATTTTTGGCCCTATATAAATACATTGTTAAATAATTCAATGGAAACGTATCTTCCTCCTAACATTCTAATAATATAGCTTTGATAATGAATTCTCCTGAAAGCATTATACTTATCACATTCTTGTTATGTCTCACTTTAACTTGAACATTCTGGGAATTAACCCTGACAATATTTTTGGCCAGTGGCCTGTTGTCATTTTTGTTTGTACAAAATTTTCATCCTCATGAAAGGGAGGATTGCGTTATTTTCTTGATTGAGGTGGTGTAGTATCTGCTAAGTTATCAAAACATTAATGGCTTTCAGAATCTAAATAGGTAAACATTTATAATGTGTAAAAAACATGATACATATTATGTTATCTCAATCACATAAAAATGTATGCTGTTTTAGACATGAAGTCCTTGCCCATGCCTATGTCCTGAATGGTACTACCTAGATTTTCTTCTAGGGTTTTTATGGTATTAGGTCTAACATTTAAGTCTCTAATCCATCTTGAATTAATCTTCGTGTAAGGAGTAAGGAAAGGATCCAGTTTCAGCTTTCTACTTATGGCTAGCCAATTTTCCCAGCACCATTTATTAAATAGGGAATCCTTTCCCCATTTCTTGTTTTTCTCAGGTTTGTCAAATATCAGATGGTTGTAGATGTGTGGCATTATTTCTGAAGGCTCCGTTCTGTTCCATTGGTCTATATCTCTGTTTTGGTACCAGTACCATGCTGTTTTGGTTACTGTAGCCTTGTAGTATAGTTTGAAGTCAGGTAGCGTGACGCCTCCGGCTTTGTCCTTTTGACTTAGGATTATCTTGGCAATACGGGCTCTTTTTTGGTTCCATATGAACTTTAAAGCAGTTTTTTCCAATTCGGTGAAGAAACTCATTGGTAGCTTGATGGGGATGGCATTGAATCTATAAATTACCTTGGGCAGTATGGCCATTTTCACAATATTGATTCTGCCTATAAGCAACGGCAGCAAAAGCCAAAATTGACAAATGGGATCTCATTAAACTAAAGAGCTTCTGCACAGCAAAAGAAACTACCATCAGAGTGAACAGGCAACCTACAGAATGGGAGAAAATTTTTGCAATCTACTCATCTGACAAAGGGCTCATTTCCAGAATCTACAAAGAACTCAAGCAAATATACAAGAAAAAAACAAACAACCCCATCCAAAAGTGGGGAAAGGATATGAACAGACATTTCTCAAAAGAAGACATTCATACAGCCAACAGACACATGAAAAAATGCTCATCATCACTGGCCATCAGAGAAATGCAAATCAAAACCACAATGAGATACCATCTCACACCAGTTAGAATGGCAATCATTAAAAAATCAGGAAACAATAGGTGTTGGAGAGGATGTGGAGAAATAGGAACACTTTTACACTGTTGGTGGGATTGTAAACTAGTTCAACCATTATGGAAAACAGTATGGCGATTCCTCAAGGACCTAGAACTAGATGTACCATATGACCCAGCCATCCCACTACTGGGTATATACCCAAAGGATTATAAATTATGCTACTACAAAGACACATGCACACGTATGTTTATTGCGGCACTATTCACAATAGCAAAGACTTGGAATCAACCCAAATGTCCATCAGTGACAGACTGGATTAAGAAAATGTGGCACATATACACCATGGAATACTATGCAGCCATAAAAAAGGATGAGTTTGCGTCCTTTGTAGAGACATGGATGCAGCTGGAAACCATCATTCTTAGCAAATTATCACAAGAAGAGAAAACCAAACACCGCATGTTCTCACTCATAGGTGGGAACTGAACAATGAGCTCACTTGGACTCGGGAAGGGGAACATCACACACTGGGGCCTATCATGGGGAGGGGGGAGGGGGGAGGGATTGCACTGGGGAGTTATACTTGATATAAATGATGAATTGATGGGTGCTGACGAGTTGATGGGTGCAGCACACCAACATGGCACATGTATACATATGTAACCTGCACGTTATGCACATGTACCCTAGAACTTAAAGTATAATAAAAAAAAAAAATGTATGCTGTGTTGTGTATTTATACATACAAGGACTTTGCAGGACCGTTTGAACCATAAACTGCTTATAATTAGAGATGATTGCTCTTTTTTTCTAAAATGTACATATTAACTTTTTAAGATTAAAAAACTATAAAAACAAAAGAAACATTATGAGGATTATTCAGAACATTTTAAAAATACAAAGTACATTTTCTGATAATAATGGAATTAAGCCAGAAATCAATAAACAAAAGACCACTTGAAATTTCCAAAATGTTCGGAAATGAGGTAATACACATATATATAATTCACTTATTATAAAGGAAATCACACTGGAATATTATAATTTGCACCTGAATAAAATAAAATACAATGTAGTCAAATGAATTGGATATAGTTAATTTGTGTTTAAGAAAAATTATTACTTTAAGTGTGTGTATATATATATATATATACTTAAGTATATTTATATCTTATAAATATATTTTATTTATTTAGGCGTATATTCAATAATTTTATTCAAATATAAATTTGAATGAAATCAAATTATACAAACATATATGCTATTATTAAAAATAGAATATAAAAAGCCTAAAGAAAGTAGGAGTATTAAATATGACTACAAAGATCAATGGCCAGCAAAAGAGAAAAAAATAGAGAAAACTCATGAGAGTTAAAATATTAATGGAATTTATTTTTTAAAAATAAGATACCGGAACTTAAAGTAAAAAAAGAAAAGAAAAAATAGTGATAAAATTACAGATAAAGGGGAAAATGTTACTTTCAGGTGTTAAATATATACATTTTCTAATACTACAGATTAAATACAATGAAAAATAGTTGAAGATACTGCTCTATATTATGTACATTTGTCTATGTTTATTTTTTGATGTATCCTGCTATCATTTATTTAAATTTTGTTTATTCATTTTGATAACATATTTTAAATAGTTCCTTATTTCTGTATTGTCTATTGCACAGCTTCCTAGTTATTTAATATACAACTTCCCTTTTAGACTGAAGACTTGATTTACCTTTGATTTCTCATTTCTAGGCAACAACTATAGAGCAATGCAATCTATAATGTCTTCTTGAATGAATGAATAAGCACTTCTACCCATTTAGTGAAAAAAGGGGATTTATATTTTTCAAAAGTACTTTTCTTGGAAAACAAACTGGAATCAGGGCTTTTTTCTCTTCATCTTACAACTAAGAGTTGTTTAAACTTTATTTATTTATTTATTTATTTATTTATTTATTTTTAAAGTTCTGGGGTACATGTGCAGGACGTGCAGGTTTGTTACACAGGTAAACGTGTGCCATGGTGGTTTGCTGCACAGATCATCCTGTCACGCAGGTTTTAAGCCTAGCACCCATTAACTGTTCTTTCTGGTGCTCTCCCTCTCCCTACACCCCGGACAGGCCCCGGTGTGCACTGCTTTCCCCCATGTGTCCATGTGTTCTCATTGTTCAGTTCCCACTTATATGTGAGAACATGCGGTGTTTGGTTTTCTGTTCCTGCATTAGTTTGCTGCAGATAACCTGTTCCAGTTCCACCCATGTCCCTGCAAAGGACATGATCTCCTTCCTTTTTATGACTGCACAGTGTTCCATAGTGCATATGTAACACATTTTTTTTATCTAGTCTACTCTTGATGGATGTTTGGGTGTATCACATGTCTTTGCTATTGTTCATAGTGTTGCAATGAATATATGTGTGCATATATCTTTATAATAGAATGATTTACATTACTTTGGGTGTAGACCAAGTAACAGGATTGCTGGGTCAAATGATAGTTCTGCCTCTATGTCTTTGTGGAATCATCACACCATCTTCCACAATGATTGAATTAATTTACATTCCCACCAACAGTATAAAAGTGTTCCTATTGGTACACAATCTTTCCAGCATCTGTTTTTTCTTGACTTTTTAATAATTGCCATTCTGACTGGCGTGAGATGGTATCTCATTGTGGTTTTGATTTGCATTTCTGTAATTATCGGTGATGTTGAGCTTTTCTAAAATATGTTTGTTCGGTGCATGTATGTCTTATTTTGAGAAATGTCTGTTTATGACCTTTGCCCACATTGTATTGATATTGTTTTTTTCTACAAATTCCTTGTAGAATGATCATTCTAGCTTTTTGATGTGGGCACTTAGTGCTATAAATTTCTCTCCTAACACTGCTTAGGTTCATCCCAGAAATTCTGATATGATGTACCTTTATTCTTCTTACTTTCAAAAAAACTTTGTATTTCTGTCTTAATTTCATTATTTACCCAGGAGTCATTCAGAAGCAGGTTGTTCAATCTCCATATAGTTGTGTGGTTTCAAGTGTGTTTCTCAATCTTGAGTTCTAATTTGATTGTGCTGTGATCTGAAAGACTATTTGTTATGATCCTATTAAACTGCCATTGACATCCTTCACAAAATTAGAAAAAAACTATTTTAAAATTTATATAAAACCAAAAAAGAGCCCAAATAGTCAAAACAATCCTAAGCAAAAAGAACACAGCTGAAGGCATCATGGTAACCAAAATAACTATGTTATTTTGCATTTGCTGAGGAGTGTTTTACTTCCTATGATGTAATCAATTTTACTTAAGTGCCATATGACAATGAGAAGAATGTATATTCTGTTGTTTGGGAGTGGAGAGTTCTATAGATATCTATCAGGTCCACTTGATCCAGAACTGAGTTTAGGTCTTGAATATCTTTGTAAATTTTCTGTTTCAATGATTTGTCTAAATATGTTCAGTTATGTGTTAAAGTCTCCCACTATTATTTTGTGGGAGTCTAAGTCTCTTCATAGGTCTCTACAAACTTGCTTTATGAATGTGGGTTCTCCTATATTGGGTGCATATATATTTAGGAGAGCTAGATTTGCTTTGTAAATTGAACCCTTTACCATCATGTAATGCCCTTTTTTGTCTTTTTTGATCTTTGTTGGTTTAAAGTCCATTTAGTCATAAACTAGGATTGTAACTCTTCTTTTATTGTTTTCCATTAGCTTGGTAAATTTTCTAATTGTCTAATTTTCTTTGTTTTGAGCCTATGCATGTCTTTGCACATGATGAGATGTGTCTCTTGAAGGCAGCATACTGATGGGGTTTGACCTTTTATCTAGCTTGCTATTCTGTGTCGTTTAATTGGGGCATTTAGTCCACTTACACTTAAGGTTAATATTGTTATGTATGGATTTGATCCTGTCATCATGATGTTAGTTGGTCATTTTGCAGACTTGTTTATGTAGTTGCTTCATAGTGTTGCTGGTTTGTATACTTCAGTGTGTTTTTGTAGTGGCTGGTAACAGTTTTTCCTTTCCATATTTAGTACTTCCTTAAAGAGCTCTTGCAAAGCAGGCCTGGTGATGATAAATTTTCTCAGCATTTGCTTGTCTGAATAGAATCTTATTTTTCCTCTGCTCATGAAGTTTAGTTTGGCCAGATATGAAATTTTGGGTTGGAAAATTTCTTCTTTAAGAATACTGAATATTGGCCCTCAATGTCTTCTGGCTTTTAGGGTTTCCACTGAGAAGTCCACTGGCAGTCTGATGGGCTTCACTTTGTAAGTGACATGTCCTTTCTCTTTGGTTGCTCTTAACATTTTTTCTTTCATTTCAACCTTGGAGAATCTGATGGTTATGTGCCTTGGGGTTGATTTTCTTGTGGAATATCTTACTGGAGTTCTCTGCATTTCCTGAATTTGATTATTGGACAGTGTTGCTAGGTTGGAGAAGTTCTCCTGGATGATATCCTGCAGTATGTTTTTCAAGTTGGTTCCATTCTCCCCATCTCTTTCAGGTGTCCTAATAAGTCATAGGTTTTGTCTTTTTTACATAATTTTATATTTTCTGGAGGTTTTGTTCATTGCTTTTTATTCTTCTCTATTCTTATCTGCCTGTCTTATTTCCAAAATACAATATTCAAGCTCTGAGATTCATTTCTCTACTTGGTCTGTTTATCTATTGGTACTTGTGATTGCATCATGAAGTGCTTGTGTTGTGTTTTTCAGCTCCGTCAGATTGTTTATGTTTCTCTATAAACTGACTATTTTGGTTATCAGTACCTGAAATGTTTTATCGTGATCTTAGTTTCTTTGCATTGGGTTAGAACATGCTCCTTTAGCTCAGCGAAGTTTGTTATTACTCATCTTCTGAAGCCTACTTCTGTCAATTCATTCATCTCAGCCTCTGCCATTCTGTGCCCTTGCTAGATAGGTGTTGCAATCATTTGGAGGAGAAGAGGCAGTCTGGCTTTTCAGGTTTTCAACATTTTTGCATTGATTCTTTCTCATCTTTGTGGGTTTATCAACTTTTGATCTTTGAGGTTGCTGACCTTTCAGTGGAGTTTTTGTGGGGTCTTTTGTTTATGTTGTTGTTATTTTTTTCTTTGTTTTTCTTTTAAATGTCAGGCTCCTCTTCCTTAGGGCTGCTGCATTTTGCTAGGGGTCCACTCTAGACTCTGTCACCTTGGACCCTTCTGCACCAGAAGTTATCATCAGTGAAGGCTCCAAAACAGCAAATACAGCAGCCTGCTCCTTCCTCTGGGAGCTCCATCTAATAGGGGGCACTGACCTCATTCCAGCTGAGATGCTCCTGTAGGAGGTTTTTGGAGATCCCTATTGGGAGGTCTCACCCAGTGAGGAGGAACAGGATCAGGGTCCCACTTAATGAAGCAGTCAGGTGGCCCCTTGGCAGAGCAGGTGCACTGCACTGCAGGGAAGTCCCCTTGTCCAGATTGCCCAAACTTTCCAGAGCCAGCAGAAAGGAAAGTCTGTCAGCTGAGCTGCAGATACGGTGGCTGCCCCTCCCCCTGGTGGCTCCATCCCAGGGGGAGATCAGAGTTCTGCTTATAAAACCCTGGCTGGAGTTGCTGAAATCCCTGCAGGGAGACCCTGCTGGGTAAGGAGGGATGGATCAGGGTCCTACTTAAAGATGTCTGGCTACAATCTGCCATAGCAGCTTGTTGCACTGTGGAGAATTCCTCCCAGTCTGGACCACCCAGTTTCCCTGGATCTGGCAGGTCAAAACCAAGGTTTTTAATATTGCTTTTGATGTAGACTTTTCATTTTCCACTGACCAGTCTTGATTATTATAAAAAGAGTTATTTGCTGTAATATATCGTGCCATTGTTAACATGAAACTGCTAATGATTCTCCTTTAACCACTTCAGACCCTTGGTGTTCATTAGACAACATTAGAAATAGTTAATTAGACAACATTAGAAATAGTGACAAATAAGCAACTTTTACAAAATATCCTGTTTTGTTACAGTGATGAGTGTGAGTTAGTTTGACCCAGTAGAGAAGCTTTGAAGCACGTATAGGCTGCAGCTTAATGTCTTACCAATATTTCAAACTCCGAATTTTTATTTTACTCCCTGGGTGTTTCTGGAAATATGAAATTACATATTTGAATACCTTTGAAACTTTCACTTATGATATATTTAGATATATGATTTACTCAGAACCTTGGTAATCATCTTTCTACTCATTGTAAGGATTATCATTTGATTTTAACTGCACTCAGTATTTAAATATGTAGCGTGGTAACACTGACAAAACAATAGGCAAAAAGAAAAATGCAGCATGGAGGTTCTTCTATTTTACTTTAATGATATAATTATCTGTTGTATGTTATGATAATGTACTATACATGTAACAGTGGAGAATTATTGTGAAACATCAAACTGTAAATTGTGCTCATAGTATTGCTTCTATGAGAATGAAACTCACATAAATGAATTGCAGTCTTTGTACTTACAATCAGTCTAGGAGAGGTGTTTGAGAATAGTCTTTTAGAAAGAAAAAGCATCAGCTTATCTTTATCAGGAGCCTGACTATCAGCTAGTAAGTGATTCAATTGCAGTATTGATAAGTCTTAAATCAATTAAAATTTTCATCTCTAGTGTTTTGGCTTAAAGAGTTACATTTTGGAAACAGGAAGAGAGCAGATTAAAAATAAATAAACAAGGTTTTCTGACAAATATACTTCCTTGAAAGAAATTTAAGAATCTGTGAACCACAAACTACGAACCACTGTATCTCTAAATCTCCATGAAGAGATGTTGGTCAAAATCTAGACTTTGAGTGTACTTCTGGTGAACATTCAAAAGGAAGAGAAGAACATGCTATTGGACACTAGACAAAGGAGTATCTTTGCTATGTGCTGGAAGAAATCTTAGCAAAATTGTTTCCCTTAGAGTCAGTTAATATGGAAAGAAGAAATTTGTTGTCTACCTAAGGAGATTTCCAACATAAGTGTTGAAGCTATGGGCCTATTTATTTTTGTTTCTTATAACAAAATTTGAGAGGAAAAAGAGAAACTGAGAGAAGAACTTGTAAACTGAACAAAAAGGAAGGGCTTGACCATTTTGGATATTCTCAGCTTCTCCAGATAGTAAAGAATGCTAACATTTTGAAAAGGTTTCCAAATAATTTCAGGAAAATAAGATCAAGAACAAAAGCCAGGAGTGTGACTGAACAAACTTCTGTTAAAATTTCAGAAAGACAGAAACATGGACATGGTACTCAGTTACACAAAGGGCTGTTATAAGAGATTAAGAATGTGCCTTGCAGACTTCTCAACCGAACCACAGAATTTCTAGGAAGCCTGTTGAGTATGTCACCAGCATTGTCAGCAGAAGCCCAAGAAAGAAGAGCTTATCTTAAAAGCAATCTGTGGGTATGACTTTTTTATAACTCAGTGAGCCACAGGGATATTTTTCATGAGACCCACAAAAAATATTTGATTTATTTCAGCAGACATTACCAGCTTGGATCAAAAAAGACAGAGAGAGTACAAAATGAAAGAATATTGTTTTGTACCCCCAATTCTACTGACAAACAGAAGACAAGCAAAACCATTCAGCTGCAAAAGCTTGTTGGCTTTCATGAAAAAGAAAGAGGCCAGAACCAACAGCACAGAGAGTTGAGTCCAGAGTAACTCAGAGTTCTCAGTTCTCAGTTACTTTATGAAGCCCTTAAATCCCAACCATGGAACTCTGGACATTTACCCAGCTGGATTTCAACATAGCTATTGAATAGTGACTATTTTGTGCCTCCGCTTTCACCATTTTTGAATAAGAATGTCTACAACTGTTATGCTATGACTGTGCCACCATTGTATTCCAAGTTTGGAGGGCAAATAACCTGTTGGGTTTGCTTTCCACATTGCCAGATAAAGGTTACTATATGCAAGGAGTCTCATCCACATGTGGAACTAATTTAGATGATGACTTTTGGGGTTTTGAGCACATGTCGTAATAGGACTACAGACTTGGGGACTTGAAAGGGAACGAACGTATTTTGCCTGTAGGAGGAATGTGAATTGAGACTCTGGAGTGCACTCCATGATGCTCAACTTTCGCACTTTCTTGATTCCCTCCCCTTAAGTGGAAATGGAACCTGTGACCTGCTTGTAACAAACAGGTCACAGGAAAGGTGGTCTGTGCAATTACCTCAACCTGACTATTATGTAAGATTATAGTGGATCTTGCAAGGAGATTTTTGTCTTTTCCTTTTTTTAAGGGAAAGGTTTTAAGAAGCAGGCTCTTATACTGTAAGCTACCACACAAGAAGGAGGCAAGGACAGCCTGTGACGGACAGAAACGAACCCAAAACTTCAGTTCAGCAGCTGGCATGGTCTATTATTTGCAACCTCCCAACATTTATATGTAAAATCCTAAACTCCAGAGTAATAGTGTTAGGAGGTGGGGCCTTTGAGGGGTCCTTATGTCTTCGGGGTAGAGTAGAATGAGTGCCCTTACCAGACAGACTTCAGACAGATCCCTGTCTCCTTCCATCACGTGAGAATACAGTGAGAAGGTGTCATCTGTGGACTAGAAAGTGTGTCCACACCAGACACCAAATCTATTGGCAAGTTGATCTTGGCCTTCCCAGCCTCCAGAATTATAAGAAATAAACTTCTATTGTTTATAAGCTACTCAGTTTGTGGTACTATATTATAGCAACTGAAAGAGACTATGAAAGCAGCCCATGGAAACTGAGTTCTGTCAAAAACCATGTGAGTTTGGAAATGTCCCCTTCTCCAGTCAAACCTGGATCACAACCTGGGCAGTATCTTTATTGCAGCATTGAGAGACCTAAAGCAGAAGACACAGAAAAACTGTTCCAGGACTCCTGATCCACTGAAACTTTGAGATAATAAAGGTATTATTTTATTATTTAGAAATATGTTTATAGTTTTAGTGGTATAAGTTTTTTTTTATTGTTCTTGTTGTTACATGGATGAATTGTATAGTGGTGAAGTCTAGGATATTAGTGCACTCATTATTATTCAAGTAGTGTACATTGTGCCCAATACATAGTTTTTCATCCCTCATCCAAGTCCCACCCTCCTTTGTTTTGAGTCTTCGATGTCCATTATATCACTCTGTATGTCTTTGTGTCCCCATAGCTTAGCTCTCACTTACAAGTGAGACCATGCAGTATTTGTTTTTTGATTCCTGAGTTACTTCACATAGAGTAATGCCTTCAAGTTCCATCCAAGTTGCTGGAAAATACAATATTTCATCCTTTGTTATGGCTGAATAGTATTTCATGGTGTGTGTGTGTGTGTGTGTGTGTGTGTGTGTGTGTACATACATACCATGGAATACTACTCAGCCATAACAAAGAATGTATATCACATTTTCTTTATCCACTCATTGGTGGTTGGGCATTTAGGCTGATTCCATTACTTTGCAATTGTGAATCATGCTGTAATAAACATATGGATGCACATGTCTTTTTGATACAGTGACTTTTCCTTTAGGTAGATACTCAGTAATGGGATTACTCAATTGAATGGTAGATCTACTTTTAGTTCTTTGAGAAATTGCCATACTGATTTTCACAGAGTTGTACTAACCATATGTGCACCGGTAGTGTATAAGCATTCCCTTTTCTTCACTTCCATGTGAACATCTATTGTTTTTGGCTTTTTAATAATGGCCATTCTCACTGGGGTAAGATGACATCTCACTGTGGGTTTAATTTTCATTTATCTGGTGTTAATGATATTGAGCATTTTTTCATAGTTTTTTTGCTCATTTGTATATGTTCTTTTGTGAAATTTCTATTCATGTTATTTGCCCACATTTTAATGGGATTATTTTTTTGTTTCTTGCTGATTTGTATGAGTTCCTTGTAGATTCTAGATATTCATCCTTTGTTGGAGGCATAATTTTCAAATATTTTCTCCCATTCTGTAGGTTGTTAATTCTGATGATTGTTTATTCTGCTGTGCAGAAGCTTTTTAGTTTAATTAGTTTCCATTTATTTACTTTTATTTTTGTTGCATTTGCTTTTGGAGTCTTAGTCATAAATTCTTTGCTTGGGTCAATCTCCAGAAGAGTTTTTCCTAAGTTTTCTTGTAGACTTGTTATGTTTTCAGGGATTAGATGTAAGTCTTTAATCTATTTTGAGTTAACTTCTGTATATGATGAGAGGAAGAGATCCAGTTTCAATTCTTCTACAGGTGGTGATCCAATTTTCCAGCACCATTTATTGAATAGAGTGTCCTTTACCCAATTTATGTTTTGCATGCTCTGTTGAAGATGAGTTGGTTGTAAGTATTTGGATTTATTTCTGGGTTCTCTATTTTGTTTCGTTGGTCTATGTTTCCACTTTTTTATTAGTACCATGCTGTTTTGTTTATTATAGCCTTTTAGTATAATTTGAAATCAGTTCATGTAATGCCTCCAACTTTGTTCTTTTTGCATAGAATTGCTTTGGCTATTTGGTCTTTGTTTTCCATATGAATTTTAAGATTCTAATTCTGTGAAAAAATGATGTTGATAAATTGATAGAAATTGCATTAAATTTATAGATTACTTTGGGCAACACTGTCATTTTTACAATATTGATTCTTACAATCCATGAGTTTGTGATATATTTCCATTCGTTTCCATTCTATAATTTCTTTCAGCAGTGTTTTGTAGTTCTCTTTGTAGAGGTGTTTTACCTCCTTGGTTGAGTATTTTCCTAGGTAATTTTTACTTTTTGTAGCTATTATAAAAGAAATTGAATTCTTTATTTGATTCTCAGCTTGGTTGCTATCAGTGTATAGCAATGCTACTGATTTGTGTATATAAAGACTTTGTAAACTGGAACTTTATTTATTTATCTGATCCAGGAGTGTCTGGGAGGATTCTTTAGGACTTTCTAGGGTTAAGATTTTATCATTGGCAAACAGCAATAGTATAAATTCCTCTTTTCTAATTTGGATGCCTTTTATTTCTTTCTCTTGCCTGATTGCTCTGTAAGATTTTAGTACTATGTTGAACAGAAGTGGTAAGAGTGGACATCTTTGTCTTGTTCCAGTTAATAGTGGAAATGGTTTTAACTTTTCTCCATTCAGTATGTTGGCTGTGGGTTTGTCATATATGACTTTTAATATTTTGAAGTATGCTTTTCGTACTTAGTTTGTTGAAGGTAAAAATCTTCATAAAAATCCTAAAAGATGTTGGATTTTATGAACTAATTTTTTTATGTCTATTGAGATGATCATATGGTTTTAATTTTTAATTTAGTTTATGTGATGAATCCGTTTTATTGACATGAGTATGTTGAACCATCCCTGCATCTGTGGGAGGAAACCCAGTTGATCATGGTAAATTCCTTTTTGATGTGCTGTTGGATTTGTTTTGCAAATATGTTAATGAGAACTTTTACACCTATATTAAGCAGAGATATTGGTCTGTAATTTTCTTTTTTTTGTTATATCCCCTTCTGGCTTTGGTATCCAGATAATACCAGCTTCATAGAATGAGTTACATAGAATCCTCTCCTTCTCGGTTTTTTAGAATAATTTCAGTGGAATCGGTCCTAATTTTACTTTGAGTATAAAACTAAAATTTCCCATTTTAAAATTCAAATTTTAGAATTTGGCTGTGGGTGCATCTGGTGCTGAGATTGTTTTGTTGGCAAGTTTTTTTTTTTTTTTCTTTAAATTACTGGTTTAATCTCACTACTTGTTACTGGTCTGTAAAGGATTTCTATTTCTTCCTGATTCAAGCTAGAGAAAGTAGTATGTTTTCAGGAATTTATTCAGTCAGTTTAGATATTCTACTTTATGTGCATAAAAATGTTCATGGTAGTCTCAAATGATCTTTGTGTTTCTACAGGGTTGGTTGTAATGACTCCATTTTCTTTTCAAATTGAACTTGAGTCTTCTCTTTCTTTTCTTAGTTAATTTAGCTAGTGACCTATCAATTTTGTTTACATTAAAAAAAAAAAAAAAGAAAAACCACTAACTTTTGTTTCAGTGATCTTTTGTATTTTTGTTTCAATTTTATTTGGTTCTGCTCTGATCCTTGTTGTTTCCTTTCTTTGATTTTGGTTCATTCCTGTTTCTCTGGTTCTTTGAGGTGTGATGTTACATTGCAATTTGTGATCTTTCAGTCTTTTTGATAGAGGTATGTAGTGCTGCAAACTTGCCTTTTAGTCTTATAAGTTTTCCTTTTAGCACTACTTTTGCTGTATCTCAGAGGTTTTGATAACTTCTGTCACTGTTATTATTTTTTAAAATTTAATTTCTATCTTGATTTCATTGTTCACTCAAAAGCCATTTAGAAGCAGATTGTTTAATTTTCATGTATTTGTGTAGTTTTGAGGGTATTTCATGGAATTGATTTCTAGTTTTATTCCACTGTGATCTGAGAAGATGTTTGATGTAATTTAAATTTTAAAAAATTTATTGAGACTTGTTTTGTGGCCTATTATGTGGTCTATTTTGGAGTATGTGCTGCTGAGTAAAATGTATATTCTGAAGTTCTGGGGTAGGTCCATTTGTTCTACAGTGAAGTTTAAGTCCAGTGTTTATTTGTAGGCTTTCTGCCTCAATAATCTGTCTAGTTCTATCAGTGGAGTATTAAAGTTACCACTATTATTTGGCTGCTATCTATCTCTTTTTTTACCTCTAGTAGTCATTGTTTTATGAATTTGGGAGCTCTAATGCATATGTATTTAATGTTATATATGTTATATATTCTTGCTCAATGGATTCATCATTATATAAGGACCTTCTTTGTCTTTTTTGTAAATGTTGTGGCTTTAATGGATGTTTCACTTGATACAAAAATAGCTACTCCTGCTCACTTTTGGTTTCCATTTGCATGAACCTTGTTTTCCACCCCTTTACCTTGAGTCTATAAGAATCCTTATGTGCTAGGTGGTGCATCTCCTGAAGATAGCAAATATTTGGTCTGTAATTTTTGTCCTTTCTGCCAACCTGTATTTTTAGTGGAACATTTAGAGCATTTATATTCCTCATTAATATTGAGAAGTGAGGTATTGTTTCTGTCATCATAATGATTGTTATCTAGTGACTTTGTTTTCCTCATTGTGTTGTTATTTTATAAGCCTCGTGAATTCTATGCTTTCAGGAGGTTCTATTCTGGCGCATACTGGCAATTTGTTTCAAGGTTTAGAACTCCTCTTAGCATTTCCTGTAGGGCTGCTCTTACAGTGACAAATTCAATTAGCATTTCTTTGAGATAGACTTTATTTCTCTCTCATTTATAAAATTTGTTTTTCTGAATACAAAATTCTTGGCTGACAGTTTTGTGTTTAAGGAGAATATAGAAAAGACCCCAATCCCTTCTGGCTTGTAGTTTTAGCTCCCTCAGTTCTTGGCTGAGAAGTCTGTGCTAATATGATTCCTTTATAGGTTGCCTCATTCTTTTGTCTCACTCTTCTTAGGATTCTTCCCTTCACATTGACTTTAGATAGCCTGATGATTATCAGCCTTAGTAATATTTTTTTGCAATGATTCTCCCAGGAGTTCTTTGAGCCCCTTATACTTTAATGTCTAAATTACTAGCAAAGCCGGACTTATAACATAACAACACAACGAGGAAACCAAAGTCACTATGTAACAATCATTATTCCAGCAAATTCAGGAAATATTTTTCAACTATTCCCTCAAATAGGTTTTTCAAATTTTTTCAGGTTTTTTTTTTTTTTTTTTTCTTCCCCTCGGGAACACCTATGATTCTTAGGTTTGGCCATTTTACATAATCCCATATTTCTTGAAGAATATTTTCATTACTTTAATTCATTTTCTCTATTTTTGTGTTACTGGGTTAATTCAAAAGCCTTGTCATCAAGCTCTGAAAATCTTTCTTTTACTTGGTCTCATCTATTGTTAAAACTTTCCACTGCATTTTGTAGCTTTCTAAATGTATCTTTTATTTCCAGAAATTCTGATTATTTTGTTGAAATATCTATCTCTTTAGCAAATTTCTCTTTCATATTTTGAACTGATATTTTTACTTCTTTATGTTGGTTGTCACCTTTCTATTGTATTTCATTGAGTAAGTGAATAATCAACCTTTTGAATTCTTTATCTGTTATTTCAAAGACTTCATCTTGGTTTGGATTGAACTGTTAGTGAGAATTAGTGTGATCTTTTGGGGATGTTTTAGTACCCTATTTTTTAAAATATTGCCAGAATTATTTTTCTGATTTCTCCTCCACTTGCATAGAATATTTCTTCTAATTATTTTTGCATTTATTTTTAATTCAATGGTTTTTTTTTTAACTTCTTTATTTTTTTCACCTTAAGGGTGTGATTTTACTTTTATCATTTATTGTCACTTAGCTTGGCTCAGGGTGCTTTAAGTGGTGAAGATTATATAATTTTCATGATAATAGAGAATCTTAGTGTGATGACTTTTCAGATGCTGATTGTAGTAGCAATGTGCTAGGTGTGTGAGCATTGTCTCCTTTGAGATTGGAGTAGCAAAATCTCATGAATTTTATCTTGTCCCCCAGTGGTGTGCACTTTAAAAACATTTTCCCCAATATTTTTTTCTCTGTGTTGAACAGTTTAGGCTTTAACCAGTAGAAAGTACCCATGGGTAAGAAAACAGCTGTGGCTATAGCAGGTTGGTAAATGCAATACCCAATGGTGGACAACAGTCACAGGATGGACAGAAGCAGCTGGGGAAGCTCTCACTGAAATGCACCGAGGTATTTTCAGGGGTAAGAAGGGGGCCATCCCAGCTCTCCTTCCATGCCAGCAGGAAAGAAATGTGCCTCCAAGTCACACTGGCCCAGTCTTCCAGCTATTCAGATGAGACAAATACCTCTTTTCATTTGCCAGAATGCTGATGTACCCTGTAAAATGGGATTGTGACTCTCTCCCTTCTGGAAACCTGAACCTAAAAGGCACTCCTCTTGTGGGAATGTAGTCACCCTGAGTATTCCAGAAAGGCTGTCTACAGATACACCCCTGCAGAGCTCACATGGGAGAAGCTCCAGCAGTGTCTTCACTGGTGGATGAGGGGGAGAATAAGTCCCATTCTCCAAGGTTCTTCATAAGCATTAGGGCTGCTTGATTGATGTGTGAGAGCCACAGGCTTTCCTACTGAGCCCAGAACTGCACCTGTGCCTCTGTTGAAGGAAAATTTCCAGAAGAGGAAAGAGAGTTCAGAGACACAGGGCCTGCAGTCTAGTTTCTTTTGTCCTATGGGGTGTTCCCTTAATGTCATGCACTTCCCCTTCTCCTAAGAGTAGCTGTCCCTGAGGGCTAGGCAACTGTGAATTCTCCTGCTCCTCAGTGTCTAGCCACCCAGTGGGGCTGCCATGTTCCAGTATGGTGCTATAGAATACTTGCATGGGATTCAGCTATGTGATTTGTTCTCTAGTCTCCCAGCATCAGATACCAGAACCAGTTCTGATGGGGGTAGGAGAATGACATATTCTTCAAGACTTTTTGGTTATAAATAGCCTTATTGTGTTGGTTATCTCAAATGCAAGCTGTAGTAGTAATGTGCAGATTCAAGACCTCCTGGTTATCCAGGATGATGCAGGCAATGCTAACAGCTACAGTCATGCAAAAGTTTTCTCCTAAGTAAGCACTGTTATTATGTCTGCAGATGTTGTAATAGACTGTGCCAGTTGGCTTCCAGCTGGGAGGTGATGCTTTCCAGAGTACCAGCTGTGATGGTAACAGCGAAATTTCTGCTTGTCTTATTTCACATAGTGGAAGTATTCTCATGCCTCTGGCAATGGGCAGATCTACAGAACTCTCAAAAGTCCCTGTGTGTTATATTATGCTACCAGGGCAAGTAGAAGGGCAAAGCTAGGTGGGGGCTTAGTCATGTAATTCTGGTTCCCCACATGTGGGTTGGTATAATTTGAATGTGTGTTTCCAGTCAAATCTCATATTGAAATGTAATCCCCAGTGTTGAAGGTGGGGCCTGGTGGGAGATGATTGGATCATGAGGGCAGGTTTCTCATGAATGGCCTAGCGCTACCTCTGTTGGTACTGTCCTTGCAATAGTGTGTGAGTTCTTGTGAAATCAAGTCTTTTAAAAGTGTGTAGCACCTCTTCCCTCACTCTTGCTTCTGCTTTTGTCATGTAACATGGCTGCTTCCCCTTTGCCTTCCACCATGATTAGAAGTTTCCTGCATCCTTCCCAGAAACAGATGCTGCTATGCTTCCTGTATGGCCTGAAGAACCATGAATCCACTAAACCCCTTTTCTTTATAAATTATTCAGTCCCAGTATTTTTTTACTGCAATGCAGAATGGCCCAATACAGAAAATTGGTATAAGGAATGTGGCATTTCTGTAAAGATACCTGAAATTGTAGAAGCAATTTTGAAACGGGTCATGGGAAGAGGCTGGAAGAGTTTGGAAGGCTCAGAAGAAGAGAGAAAAATGAGAGAAACTTTGGAACTTCTTAGAGACTGGTTAAATAGTTGAAACCAAAATTCTGATAGTGATATGGACAGTAGAGGCCAGGCTGATGAAATCTCAGATGGAAATGAGAAATTTATTGTGAGGTAGAGCAAAGGTCATACATGTTACACCTTAGCAAATAACTTGGCTGGGTTGTGCTCATGTCCTAGGGATATGTAAAAGTTTTAACTTCAGAATAATTACCTAGAATATCTAACAAAGAACATTGCTAAACAGTAAAGTGCTCAAAAAGTAGTGTGGCTATTTCTAACTGCCTATGCTCAAATGCACGAGCAAAGAAATGTGTTGAAATTTATATTTAAAAGGGAAGCAGAGTATCTAAGTTTGAAAAATTTGCAGAATGGCCACAAGGTAGAAAAGAAAAGCCCATTTTCAGTGGAGGAATTCAAGCAGGCTGCAGAAATTTGCATAAGCAAAAAGGAGGCAAGTGCTAATAATCAAGGCAATGGGAAAAAGGCCTCGAAGCCTTTTCTGAGAACTTCCCAGCAGCCCCTTCCCTCATAAGCCCAAAGTCTAGGAGGACTGAATGGTTTTGTGGGCCAGGCCCAGGACTCTGCTGCCCTGCACAGCCTGGGGACACTGCTCCCTGTATCCCAGCCACTGTAGCTCCAGCTGTGGTTCAAAAGGGCCCAGGTACAGCTTGGTGACTGCTTCAGAGGATGCAAGCCATAAACATGGTGAGCTCCACATGGTGTTAAGCCAGTGGTTGTATAGAGTACAAGAGTTAAGGATTGGGTGCCTGTGTCTAGATTCCAGAGGATGTATGGAAAAGCCTGAGTGTTTCAGGTAGAAGCCTGCTCTAGGGGCAGATCCCTCACAGAGACTCTACTAGGGCAATGCAGAGGGAAAAATGTGGGGCTGGAGGCCCCACAGAGTCCCCACTGGGGCACTACCTAGTGGAGCTGTGAGAAGAGCACCACCATCCTCCAGACTGTAGAATGGGAGACCGTCAGCAGTTTGCAGGTAGTATGTGGAAAAGCCAAATGCGTTCAGCTACAACCTGTGAAAGCAGCTGCAGGGGCTGAACCCTGCAGAGCCACAGAAGCAGAGGCGTTCCAGGCCTTGGGAGCCCACCCCTGCATCAGTGCAGCCTGGATGCGAGACATGGAATCAAAGGAGATTATTTTGGAGTTTTAAGATTTAATGACTACCCTGCTGGGTTTCAGACCTGCAGAGGACCTGTAGCTACTCTCGTGTGGCCCATGTCTCCCTTTTGGAACAGAAGTATTTTCCCAATGCCTATATTTCCATTGTATCTTGTAAGTAACTAACTTGTTTTTTATATTACGGGCTCATAGGCAGAAGAGACTAGGCTTGTCTCAGATGAGACTTTGGACTTTGGTCTTTTGAGTTAATGCTAGAATGAGTTAATACTTTGGAGATAATTGGGAAGGCATGATTGTACTTTGAAATGTGAGATGAGCATGACACTTGGGAGGGGACAAGAATGGGATGATATAGTTTGGATGTGTGTTCCTGCTCAAATTTCATATTGAAATGCAATTCCCAATATTAGAAGTGGGAACTGGTGGGAAGTGATTGCATCACGGGGGCAGGTTTTTCATGGATAGCTTAGCACCATCCCCTTTGGTACTGTCCTCACAACAGTGAGCAAGCTCTTGTGAGATCTGCTCATTTAAAACTGCGTAGCCCCTCCCCACTTTGCTCTCTGGCTCCTGCTCTCACCTTGCAATGGACCTGCTCCCTCTTCACCTGCCACCATGATGTTTCCTGAGACCTCCCCAGAAGCAGATGCTGCTGTTATGTCTGTACATGCTGCAGAACCATGAGCCAATTAAACCTGTTCTCCTTATAAAGTATCCTCTCTCAGGTATTTCCTTATAACAATGCTAGAACAGACTAACACATAGGAGCAAGCAGTGGGACCAGTGGGAATCAGAGGGCAGATCTCTGGCTGCTCAGGTAATGTTCAGGGAGGGGTGCAGCTGCCTGTGTTACATAAAATAACACACATGGGGGCTGGGCGTGGTGGCTCACGCCTGTAGTCTCAGCACTTTGGGAGGCTGAGGCAGGCAGATCAGTTGAGGTCAGGAGTTCGAGACCAGCCTGACCAACATAGTGAAACCTAGTCTCTACTAAAAATACAGAAAATTAGCCAGGCATGGTGTCACATGCCTGTATCCCAGCTACTCGGGAGGCTGAGGCAGGAGAATCGCTTCAACATGGGATGCAGAGATTACAGTGAGCTGAGATCACGCCACTGGACTCCAGCCTGGGTGACAGAGCGAAACTCTGTCTCAAAATCAATAAATAAGACCAGAAAAGAATACACACGGGAGCAGGTGGCAGGCAGCCCCACTCGGCTCTCATGCTCTTGCCAAGGTGGGTCTCACACCCACAGTGTTTTGCTAGCAGCAGCTAGCTAGTTTCCAGGTGGCCTGCACTCAGTACTCCAAACTGCCGCAGACCATCAGCCTTCCTAACTGAGAAAAACAGTGGCTTTCGGGCTGTGATCCTCCTGGTCCACCCTCAAAGGAAGGGTGCCCAGCTGCGGTTATGTAAGTGGCGATAGCACACTTCCTGCTTCTCTCTTAGCTCTGGCCCAGGGGGTTCATCCCCACTTGAGATTAGTTTGCAAATCTCAGTCAGGAACTTCTGTCAACCTGTAACAGCCACCTGAGTGAGCCGGCACACTTCCGTGAGGTCTCCCGTGAATCAGGATTAGGAATGATTTTCCTGCGTCTCTGCTGGAGTCTGAGAGGACACACACATGCTGCTCCTTCTCACATTCTCCCTACTGCTCACTCAATCAGCTCCAGCACCGAACAGGGTGAAGGCATTTCCCTGTGGCCTGGGTCGTCCTGCTGCTCAGCGGGAGTGTGTCATGAAGGCAGCCTCTCCCCTCTCACATTCTGAAGACCCACAGTTTTCTGCCTCATTCATGGTGTAGGTTGCTGCCTGCTGCTTCTTTCATAAAGTCTGTAGTTATTTTCAGTTTTTCTGTTAAGTTCCTCTGTTGTTTCCTGGGGAGGGGTGGGGGAACCCTCCCAGGATGAATATCTGCACATTATTTTGTCCTTCCAAGTGACAGAGACATGCTAACAATGCCCGCAACCTGCCACCTCGGAAACAGAATTAAACAAAGAAGAAACAAATGCATTGTTGTAATCTGAAATGTTGGTGGGAATATGCGTCAAATATAAAATTACAACAAATTCAAAGACCTTAATTGGTTTATATTTTTAATTCTAGAATTGTTCTAATAGGCTGAGTAAAGGATGTTATTTCACAGACAATAAAGGACTGAGAAAAGTAGATCTAGAGAACAAAAAGTGGATTGGTTAATTCAAAGTTACTTTTCTTATAAAGCAGAGGAACCTTTATTATCACACCAACTAAAACTGGCCTGTTTGGGGATTTGGCTAGTATTTATCTTCCTTCTAATTTCCTGGAAAGTCAGAAGAATATCTTTTGGTTTGGAGGTGTACTTCAGCATGAGTAATTTTGTACTTTTTGGGCTGTTGGGCCTAACACAGGAGCTCAGTCCAAACCAATGGCCTCCTATAAATGTTATCCAACATAAGTTGGCTGGGCGTGGTGGCTCACGCCTGTAATTCCAGCACTTTGGGAGGCTGAGGTTGGCAAATCACTCGAGGTCAGGAATTCAAGACCAGTCTGGCCAACATGATGAAACCCTATTTCTACTAAAACAAACAAATAAAATCCCCCCCCCCAAAAAATAGCTGGGCATGGGTGGCACACACCTGTAATCCCAGTTACTAAGGAGGTTGAGGCAGGAGAATCGCTTGAACCCAGGAAGCAGAGGTTGCAGTGGGCCAAGTTCGATCCACTGCACTCCAGCCTTGGTGACAGAGTGAAACTCTGTCTCAAAAAAAAAAAAAAAGAAAAAGGTATTTAACATAAATTATGCAGTGACACATAAGTCACACACAGATGCTGGTATAATTAGATAATGACATTATACTTATAAGTTGTATGGATGGGACCACTAATTGTTGCTGTTTATTAACAGCCTTAAGCAACTTAAATCTCTGAGAAAATCATGCTGATGATAATGATAATGTTTATATAACACTGAATGTGTTCCAGTTATTGTTATAATTTTTGTATTATTATGTATTATATATTAATTTTTGTTTTAATTATTGTAAAGTCCCCATTCTATAAACAGATATATTGAGATACAAAGAAGTTGAGAAATTTCCCCAAAGTCATATGGCTTGTGAATTTTGTGTCACTTTTTTCTACATAATATTTATCCAATACTTTATCTAGTTTAGCGGACTGCTCATATTTTTTTACAATTTTTACTTTATCCTGTCACATATTTTAAGGGATAGATTGAGACATCATGAGCAAATACCTTTAACCTTAAATCTGTGAGTATGTGAATATTTCAGCATGAACTTATAGGAGGAAAAGCTTAATGATCCTTAGCAAGAATTATTATACCAAAGTATTGCAGAAACTCAGAAAAGGTGGAGAGGAAATTCCAGATATGTAGTAATTGGTTACAGAAATCCCACATATTTATCTGTTAGTATTGGCAGAATTGTTAAAGCCTTGAGTTTGTTCAAGACAAAAGGTACAGAAGGATATTAGACTTAATTGTTAGAGTGGAAGCAATAATACAATTAATGTTAAAAATTAGCCTTTTTTTGCATTATAAATTCTGCAAGAATGTAAAATATCTCCTAATTGAACAAAAAAAAAAAAAAAAAAAGGCTGCAGAAAGCACACCAAATGCACTCTTTTGAAGAGCATAATTTGGGCTACATGTTGTGCTTTGCCCATGAAGAAACAGCACATAATAAACACATTATCCTGGACCAACCAGACTTTCGGGGCTCACACACATGTTTGTCTCCATCGAAATTAAATTTTCAGTGAATAAAATGTGTATTTTTCCTGCCTAGGCTTATGCTAACCGTTTATGATTAATAAGCTTCAGAAACCGATGATTGTGGAATGAAAATGACATTTAACATAACATAAGCCTGAATGGAAGTCAGTGACCCAGATAATAACATCAACATGCTGACACTGCATGCCAATATTTTGCTATAACACTCTGTCTTTGACACATCTAGGCTGGTATGAGATATCATCTGTGCTCTACAGGTGGTCTCTAGGCTAACTGAGAAGAAAAATGTGTGCATATATATACAGGACTTAGTTTCACCTTCTCATTAATCATCTAGGAATTGGGCGAAACATTTTTGCAATAGCAATGTGATAAATGGACTGATTTAGATCTTAGTTAAAAATTAAGTGCAACACATTTCAGATGTATAGAATATTTTTAAAGGATACCTCTAGAACTACAAACCAGCTGTCACAGATATTAAGGTGTTTGACATAAACTTAATGTTTTTAATGAAAATTTTATAGATTCAATGGATCATTGATGTCTTCCATTCTCTCTCTCTCCCTCTTAAGAAGTAATTATGACTTTAAATCTCTATGTATTCTCCGTATCCATATTTTTATATATTTGATGTATTTATTGATATCGATAAATATTTTTGCATTTTTGTGACATTATAAAAATGATATAATACATGAATTGTTTCATATTTCCTTTACTGACTCTATGCTCTTGTTAATTATCTAAAATACATGTAAATATGTCCATGTATTTGTACTTTGTACTTATGTCTACTTTATCATTTGTATGGTATTTCTTTCCTTATTGTGATATGTATTTCAATATTCCCCTTTCGAAGATCATTTATGCAGTTTCTTTTTCTGCCTATTAAAACATATCTCTGAAAAAAAATCCATCAACAGTTGTGTATTCTAGTGATAGGTGTTCAGAACTGAAATTAGTTTACAAGGGAGATGCATATCTTCTATTGCACCAGATAATATAACAATAATTTTCTAAGTGGTTATAATAGATGACATGGTTAGCAGAAAACTAATGTCATTTCATTTTCTACATTTAGACAAAAACTAAAAAAAAAAAAAATTTGAATTGAGCCAACAGAAGTTGTGAAATATATGTTATATTTGTTCCATAATTTCTTTTGATTTATTACAAGTGACATTAAACACTTTTTCCTATGTTTATTGTCTTATTTAGGTTAACTTTGAGTTAACCATCCACCTAATTTTCCTTTTCTATTGTGCTGCATAAATTTATTTATGTATTTAAAATATTTATATATCTTGGATACATATCACTAATGATTATATGTCTGCAAATATAGCTTTACACTCTCTCACTTATCTTTTAACCTCATGCAGTTGCATTTTACCATGCGAAATTTGAAAGTATTCATTTTACCAAAATTCATTATTATTTATCAGGTCATGTTGTCTGTAACTTGAGTTATTATTCTACTGCAAATAAAATAACTACATTACTGTTATTTACTCTAAATTTTTTTCTATTTATTTTTATGTCTTTTATTTTTATGTCTAATATCTATCTGGAATATATATTTTTTGTGCATGGGATATCATTGAAATCTAACTATATCTCTCTATATACATATACATGTATGTACACGTATACATATATATTTATACACTCACATACATACATACACATACACATATATGTCTTTTTCTAAAAAATGGAGATGTCTTGCTCTAGAATCACATATTTTCTAGCTTATTATTTATTCCTTTGATTTTACAATGTCACTTCTATTGCATGGCAATATTTATATGATCATTAGCCTAAAGCTTGTATCTCTATGTTATTCCTGTTTTCTTTTGTCACCTTTAGATAACAAGCCATTAACATGATTTACTGTAGTACAAGTGAATTTCTTTTTGTATTTTCTTTCTTCAACTTTTTAAACTTAGTTTTTATAAAACTCTCTTTTTTATGAATTTTAGAAAGAATATAACAAGTTTATTTATAAAATATGTATATTTACTAGGAATCCACTTAGAAATAGATAAATTGATAGTTTTAAATATTCCTTATATATTTCAAAAATTAATTTTAGTTTAATGTAATACCTTAATACAAGAAAATATATCAAAATATATTTATAAATTCAAGGTAAGGATGCACCCCTACAGCAAGTCCCAATAAGCAAAATCTATAAAATTAAACTTCCAATAAATTTGATTGTAACAAAAATTAAAGGCAACAAGCAACTTCAGTACGCTAAAATAGTCTAAGAAAGTACAATTTTATATGTGAATCTGAAAGAATCCATTTTCAAATAGACATAATAGACAAAGGATAAGTGGTCAAAACATATTGAAAAATGCTTCTAATTGATTAGACAGGTCAAAAAAGTCAATTAAAATATTGGAAAAATATAGACATGAAACTAAAAAAAAAAAAAATGAATATTTGAAAAGATACTCTAACTCACTAATCAGAGTATTGAAGATTTATCCAACCAAAACACCATTCGTTTTGGAAACCTAGAAAAATACACTCATTTTGGACTGGCCGTAGTGACTCACAGCTGTTATCCCAGCACTTTGGAAGGGCGAGGCAGGCAGATCACGAGGTCAAGAGATTGAGACCATCCTGGCAACATGGTGAAAGGCTGCCTTTACTAAAAATACAAAAATTAGCCAGGCATGGTGGCGGGCACCTGTAGTCCTAGCTACTCAGGAGGCTGAGGCAGGAGAATCGCTTGAACCCAGGAGGCAAATTTGCAGAGAGCAGAGATCGTGCCACTGCACTCCAGCCTGGCGACAGAGCGAGACTCAGTCTCAAAAAAAAAAAAAAAAAAATTGCATTTTGTTTGGAGTTCAGTTTTGTGTAGCTATTTTAAGAAGAAATTAGATACTTCTAATGAATTAATAATCTGCATGACTATTTCCTATCAACTTCACTTCTTGACAAGTATCAGAGAGAAATATGTGTACGTAAGCACAAGTGGCATGCGCAAGGAAAACATATCCAACTCTGTTTTCCTCGTGGAAAATAAAACATTTTCATTGTTCAGCTCAACGAGATAACCTTCGAAAGAATCCAGTACAGATTGATTTTCTCTTAACTTTTCCCTAAATCAACTTTTGCAGAGAAACCTCCCAGCCAGGTTACAAACCCACTCCCTTACCTGCTCCTCTTCTTGAGAAAAAACTTCAACCGTCACGACCCAACATTATCACAAATGGCTTTCCTTCATTCTTTTGCCTTTCTTTTGTTACTGCTACTAGGTCAGTGAGGCTGGCTGCATTCTCACATGTGGTATACAGAAAATATCGCTGAGCGCTTCCTTTGAAGGTATGAACTTTTCTACAAGAGGGAGTCAAGGCATACATTTTATCAGATATCCAAACCATGTCCACCAAATTTGCTAAACAGTTGTTGACCAGCCTGACCAACATAGAGAAATCCCATCTCTACTAAAAATACAAAACTAGCCAGGCATGATGGTGCATGCTTGTTATCCCAGCTACTCGGGAAGCTGAGGCAGGAGAATTGCTTAAACCTGGGAGGCAGAGGCTGTGGTGAGCCCAGATTGCACCGTTCCACTCCTGGGCAACAACAGCGAACTCTGTCTCAAAATAAAATAAAATAAAAAAATGTTTACTGTGTTCCTGATTTCTCAAGCACTTGAGCCTTAGAAGGCGCAAATGCTTTATTTGCCCTTTAATGATCAATTTCCTGTCTTTATACCCAATGAGATCCACAAGACTATATGCCAAATATGTATTTCTAAATTCAGTTTGATTTACTCCCACACTTTTGAAAACACAATTGAAAGTAGTTGTCACTGTATCACTTAGGTATCAACTGCAGGCAGCAATTCTCCGTAATTCATCCTGGCCAAAGGCAAGATCCCCTTTTCTCAACATGCCCTTATTTATTCTGTGGAGGAACATTCCTGTGCTCCTTTTCAGCACCATTACAATTTCGCAATATTTTGTCTCTTCTTGATTGTGAGAGTGGCACGGAAGGCAAGATATAGTAGGGTATTTTTTCAATATTCTGGTTCCCCCATAATATTTCAGGCAATGGCATGATTGTACTTCTGGTTGTCTTTGAGATTGGTTTTGGCTATGTTGCTAGTTTTGGCTGATGGGCTGGAAGGGAAAGAGAAACGCACCACTTCTGGGCTGATGTATAAAATGCTGATGTAAGATCCTCTAGAAATCTCTTTGCCTCTGCTATGTTTCACGAACAATGTTCTAGACTATTGGCTGATCCATAAGCCTGGGTCCTAGAATGAGGTCAACCACAACCTGAGAGCAGAGCCTCAGACTATCTTTCAAAATTGTGATGTGACTGAGAAACCTCTGATGTTTAAAACCACTTTAGTTGGGTTTAGTTTGTTAATGTGTACAACCCTAGCATATATATTCTTACTGATACACAGACTATGCTTTTAGTTAACAATCTCTTGCTTTTAAGTTACAACATACTTTAAAAATCATCACCTCCTTTGAATGTTTTGTGACAGTCTTCCAAATTTTTAGATTTTGAGACAATTTGAAATCAAGGTTTCTCTAGTATATTTTCTAGTTCTGGAGTTTAATTTCACAACACTTTTGAACACATTAGATTATGTAAGAGCTCATTAAGCTCTCTCCACAATTTAAATAGTAAAAAAAAAAAAAAAATCGATTTTGTTGCTGCAAGAACCAGGCATGAAAATAAATGAGGAGAACAAGTGACATCTTGATATGACTTTCTATCTGCCAAATATCTATCTTGTAAGTCATGCAAATATTCCCTGATTTTCAATTTTCAACCCTATCTTGTTGAGCTATTAAGAACACCTCGGCCGGGTGCGGTGGCTCATGCCTGTAATCCCAGCACTTTGGGAGGCCGAGACGGGCGGATCACGAGGTCAGGAGATCGAGACCATCCTGGCTAACACGGTGAAACCCCGTCTCTACTAAAAATACAAAAAATTAGCCGGGCGTGGTGGCGGGCGCTTGTAGTCCCAGCTACTCGGGAGGCTGAGGCAGGAGAATGGCGTGAACCTGGGAGGCAGAGCTTGCAGTGAGCTGAGATCAGGCCACTGCACTCCAGCCTGGGCACCAGAGCAAGACTCCGTCTCAAAAAACAAAACAAACAAAAAAAAAAAACAAAAAGCCACCTGTGTATGCGTTCACACACAAACGTTCATACACACACACGTATACACACTCATAGCTTAGCTTATTAAGAAGATTTAGGTAGGACACGTCAGCATCTCAGCAAACTTTGTCACTAATGCTCCCTTTTTATCCAGGAAATCACGGTTTCTACTGAGTTTAAAAACTGACCCTTTAACTCATTTATACTCATCCAAATATATCTCCATATCCACATTGCTGAAACTTAAAAGCCAAGAATTTATCTCTTAGTTTAGGCTTGCCTTCTCCGTCAGCTTTTTATTGAGAAAGTAAATTCTGATTATGGAATTGGAAATGCAGGTTAGGACATTAAAGGCAACAAGTCAATGACGGGAGATTTAAGGACAGTGGGGTTTTATTCCTTTCTAATCTGCAGTTAACACATTGAGCACTAACTCTGTGAGTGGGCCTAAAATATGCTGGGTTTTTTTTTTTTTTTTTTTTTTTTTTGAGACGGAGTCTCGCTCTGTCGCCCAGGCTGGAGTGCAGTGGCCGGATCTCTGCTCACTGCAAGCTCCGCCTCCCGGGTTTACGCCATTCTCCTGCCTCAGCCTCCCGAGTAGCTGGGACTACAGGCGCCCACCACCTCGCCCAGCTCATTTTTTTTTTTGTATTTTTTAGTAGGGACAGGGTTTCACCGTGTTAGCCAGGATGGTCTCGATCTCCTGACCTCGTGATCCGCCCGTCTCGGCCTCCCAAAGTGCTGGGATTACAGGCTTGAGCCACCGCGCCTGGCCAATATGCTGTCTTTTCTAAAACTCTCTCACCATTTACCCCAGGAGGCAGGTATTATCAACCCATCTCACAGATGAGGGACTTGAGACTTGGAGCTTAAGAAGTCTCAGGATCAGCGAGCTGGTGGCCAATCCAGGTCTCAAAAACAAGACGTGCTCACTGCAGGGCCCACCCTCTGCCCCTTACGCTGTCTATGCTGCACATATTGTTCTCTTTTTATTGACACTCTTTATGGGCTTTTCTGGTAGGTCTAAGTCATGAGACCTAATCAAGACCAACGTAGACAACAACAAAAAACTTAAATCATCATCTCCCAAGAGAACAAAGTGTCCATTTTTGAGTCCTCCCAATAAAATGTGAACAGAAAAAACATAAAAACACAGAAAAGAATCACTACACCTGCTGCATAATTGAAGATTTGAAGTACTGAGGGTTTTTGTTCCCTGCTATGAAATGATTAGTTTATTTAAATACAAAGATACAGAACATTTATCTGGAAATAAAAAAAATAAAATACTTTGATAATAACCTGGAGCGAATCCTTTCTCGAGTGATTCCCCTGAAATCTAGTAATGACAGTTTGAGATTTTTGTTAACTTTCTCAATGGGACAAGACAAGAGTTCAATAGAAATAAAATTTCTAATCTTAGGCAGTTCTTTGTGACTTATGAGATATCATGATTCCCAAAGTTCTTAAAGGAAAACACATACCTATGATTGAGCAAAAACTATTTTTAAAGCCTTCAAGGCAAAACCAATACGTGTTCATGGTTACACTGTTGAGAGCCTGTCAGAGAGTATTTAATGAAGAGCTAAAGAGTTCTGCATCTTGGTTAGAGGGCATGCAATCTTTTCTTATATGATTATGGTATCATGTGCTGTGACTTCATTTTGTTTTGTGGATATCCTTATCATAAAATATATAGTCATTTATGATTTTTCTGGAGTCATGTAGTGCATTACAAATCACAGGATCTCAACAGGGAGAAGTAAAGATAAAAATAGCCTGAAACATTTACAATATGAAAGCACATTTTAGAAATTGAGGTATAAAGTATTGTCCATATAATAATGAAAGTATATGGATAAAAGCAGTCATGCAATACTTTCAAGTGCTAAACACCTTCTAGACTAAATAGTAGAAACTAACTAGATTCTACAAAGTAAGTTCTCAACAGGATGCATTTTCTGAACTTGTAGCACATGGAGCAAATATAAGGGAATTTAGCAAAGTAAGCAAGAATTTCAAAATGCAGGGCCTTAGAAGGTACAGCAAAAGGTTAAAATTTTACTCTGACATATTTGGGAAATCATCACTATGATGGCAACATCTAATTGCCTCTGCTTGTATGTGGTGACAAGAGAAGAAGGAGGGAAACAAATTAAGTTCAATAAATTATTGTTAAATTTTAAAAGAAAAACTTTAAACAAATTAAATTTAATAGAGTTTATTTGAGCAAGGGAAAAAAGGCTATTCAGGAATCAGATAGCTCTTAGAATCACAGCAGATTCAGATAGACTCTGGAGCAACTGTGCTGCGGGAGAAAATGCATAAAATGAAAAAGATACGTGATTACAGAAAGTGGAAGCGAAGTACAGAAACTGCCTGACTGGTTACATCTTTGCATTTGCCTTTTTTGAAGATGGTTTGAAGAGTTGACTGCGGGTGAGTGGTTGACATCTGACTACTGGAATAGACTTAAACACTGCTATTGTTAGAAAAGCATACTATTAAGTTCTCTTTTCAGCTTGCCTGCCTATTAAGTTAGAATACGAGTCGTCCATAATGACTCACGTATTTAAGTACAGAGGCTTTCTCAGGTCAGGTTTAATTCGATTTACCATAAGGTGCAATGAGTGAGACAGTGTGATGACAGATTGCGTTAGTGGTAATGGGAGTTAAATAAAGTGAACAGATAAATTTAGGATATAGTTTTGACTTTAAAATGGTGTGATTTGCTGGTTGCATGAATGTGAAATATTGAGAAATACAGAGGAATCAAATTGTCTCCTATATTTTAGTGTAAACCATTGGAGCAATGTAGTTTTATGCAGAATAACAAGGAAAGCAGAGGGGGAGAATACTTACGGGGGGCAGAGAGTAGGAAGTCAAGTATTTGGTTTTGGAAATGATACTTGTGAGATGACTATGAGATATTTAAGTGCTAATGTTCATGAGTTTGTTTAATGTTTAAGTCAGGGATGCAGAACAGGAACAAGATACCAGCGTTATTGGCAAAAGGCCTAGGGAGGAGGGAATAGACATTGAATCAGAAGAGCAGATGGATCAGGACTAAAAACGCCAACACCGAGAGGTCATTTATAAAGAGAAAAGTCAATAATTAAAAGATTCCAAGGAGGAAAAGCAGAACGCTTTTTCTTTATTAGGAAATTAGAGAAGGAGAATGCTTCCAGAAAGCAATAGGGAACTGGTACAAATTACGTTATTTATATTTATAAAAACAAGTAAACAGAATCATTTTCACTACACTTTCTTAAAATTTTACTGTGTGTATTAGTCCATTTTCATGCTGCTGATAAAGACATACCCAAAACTGGGTAATTTATAAACAAAACAAGGTTAATGGACTAACAGTTCCACATGGCTGGGGAGGCCTCACAGTCATGATAGAAGAGCAAGGGATGTCCTCTTACATGGCGGCAGCCAAGGGAGCATGAGAGCCAAGTGAAGGAATAAACCCCTAATAAAACTATCACATCTCGTGAGACTAATTCACTACCAAGAGAACAGTATGGAGAAAATTGCCCCTGTGATTCTATTATATCCTATCGGGTCCCCTCCACAACACACGGAAATTATGGGAGTCAAATTCAAGACAAGATTTGGGTGGGGATGCAGTCAAACCATATCAGTGTATTAATATAAGGTATACTAATATAGGTATGTTAGTGTACTGTTTTACTGTTTTCTAAATAAAAATTTAGAATATGGCTTCAAAACTTTTCAACATTTTATACAGCAGAATATTAGTGGAATCATATATCTTGGCCATGTATGCTTCCTTCTGAAGGAAAGTGTTTGTTAGCCCAAAGAAATTAATAAAGATATATTTATTTTAGGTTGAAGAATAAAGTGATGAAATCATGTTGATAAGTGCACTTAAGAAAAGTTGAATACATTTCTGATTTTAAGAGAAAAAAACTACTAACCAATAAGAAATAGGCACTTTGAAACCATAATGTAGTGTAACTATGTTCATACAATATATACAACAATATAAGTATGTATATTTATGATATAGTGAACTATGATATAGTAAACTCAACTTTTTTTGAGAAACTAATGGGGGAAAGACATATCCATTGGTTAACACTTAGAAGAAGTCTCTTTCAATCAAGAAGGAATGCCTAAATCATATATTATTGCAGTATTTGTTATATATTCAATCAACACTTTAAATCCAAAAGAAAACTTCAATCAATTTCCTTGTATCTGTCTCAACTATATTTATTACTCAGTCTACATCCTAACATATCACTCAGAGAATACAGCAATAGTATACTAACTGGCAATTTTCTTCAGCCTTGTTTCTCCCCAATTTATTAGCTGCACTTCAGGTAGAATTATGTGAAAACACAAATTGTATCATGCCATTTCTAAATGTTTCAGCTTTCATTTAAGGCAGAATTCATACTTAGTATTCGAATTTACAAAGCCCTAAGTGATATCTACCTTGTCCACTCATAAAACCTCATCTTGCATCATCTTGCTTTCTTCCTGGTATGCAGTCTCTTCTCCACATCTTTTAAGTCATTTCAACTTCTCAAATTTTTAAATACAATTTTCGCTTTTATGCATACCGCTTACTCTGCAAGCAGGTCCTCCCTTCTTTGCACACACAGACATTTTGCCTGAGGGTACACTACCTACCTTTCATGCCTATGTTTAACTGTTTCTATTGTTTCTGGAAAGGTGCCTCAGAACTGTTAATTATGGGTTATATTTGTGTTTTTATATTCTGTTTCACATATAACTTTGTGCTTCCTCTATCATTACATAACCATGACTTGTCTAACTAGTATTATCTGCTAATTTTTCCATACCTCAATGAAACTACAAAGTCTATTGGAAGAGATACCATGATAGCGTTCTTCCTTGAATGCTGGAGTTTAGTGGAGGACATTTCTCATATGATGATTAGATAAAGAAATAAATAAGTAAAACATATTGTCTATGGAATTATAAAAAATAATACTAAGACTATGCATTTTGTGAATAAAATATTGAAGGATAGATTTTAATATCCTTATTTGAAATAAGTGTGATTGTCAACACAAGACTCAGAGCTCTCAAATCTATTATTAGATGATAATAAAAAATGAAAATATGATTTTTCAATGAAAGAACACATGCTATAAAGAACAGTAATTAAATAAAGAATATAAATAAATCAAGACTGTTAGGGTCATGGATATATTAAATTTAGAAAAAAATAAAGTTGAATGGATTTTCTGGAGCAGAAACAAGAGCAATTCAAGAAAAATAGCCATAAATCTAAGAAAAGACCTGGCAGATTTCATTCGAGGAGCACAAACAAGTGAGTCTCTAAAAAATTCCAGGAAAACATGAAGAAGAAAAATAAAACAAGATGTGGGAGTGGATCAAGTGGTCCCTTGTTGATGTGGTCAAGGCTGACATTTCATTTGAGTTTAACTGAAAGTTACTACCTACTTGTGAGCAGATCGGAATCATGATGTAATTTTTATTTTTAAAAAGATCAATTGGGATGACATGAGAAGATAACACAAGGAGTTGGACCAGTTAGGACCAACCTGTTATTACTAAAATGTTGATAGTTTGCTGAACATATTTTCATGATAAAGGATGTTTAATTTAAAAAAAACAAAAAACATACTGCACTAAAAGATTAAATTTGGCATGCTTTAAACTTTACACCTGAGGGAAGTACTTCGCCCTAAATCTGGCCCTGATAAAACACAGCAGTTTTAATGATAGACCACATAATCTAAGCTGATTAAAAAGGAACTTGAGGATTTTAGTGTATAAGTGACAGTGAGAATGTGGTAGGATCAATGCAGTAAACGCTTAGTAGCATGATTACTGGAAATAGGGGACTGGAGACAGTGACCTTGAACACAGAATGTATGTTCAGAGAGTTAGTCTGTAAATAATACTACTATTTAGTATAAACTTTATTCAAATATAAAGGTATACAAAATAAATATTTAAAAAATAGACTGTTTCTTCTAGATTTTCTAGTTTATTTGCATAGAGATGTTTATAGCATTCTCTCAAGGTAGTTTGTATTTCTGTGGGATCGGTAGTAATTTCCCCTTTATCATTTTTTATTGTGTCTATTTGATTCTCCTCTCTCTTCTTTATTAGTCTGGTTAGTGGTCCATCTATTTTGTTGATCTTTTCAAAAGACCAGCTCCTGGATTTGTTGAGTTTTTGAAGGGTTTTTCATGTGTTTATCTTTTTCAGTTCTGCTCTGATCTTAGTTGTTTCTTGTCTTCTGCTAGCTTTTGAATTTGTTTGCTCTTGCTTCTCTAGTTCTTTTCATTGTATGTCAGGGTGTTGATTTTATTCCAGCTTTCTCCTGTGGGCATTTAGTGCTATACATTTCCCTCTAACCACTGCTTTAGCTGTGTTCCAGAGATTCTGGTACATTGTGTCTTTGTTCTCATTGGTTTTGAAGAACTTCGTTATTTTTGCCTTAATTTTGTTATTTACCCAGTAGTCATTCAGGAGCAGGTTGTTCAGTTTCCATGCAGTCGTGTGGCTTTGAGTGAGTTTCTTAATCCTGAGTTCTAATTTGATTTCACTGTGGTCTAAGAGACTGTTTGTTATGATTTCTGTTCTTTTGCATTTTCTGAGGAGTGTTTTACTTCCAGTTATGTGGTCAGTTTTAGAATAAGTGTGATGTGGTGCTGAGAAGAATGTATATTCTGTTGATTTGGGGTGGAGAGTTCTGTAGAAGTGTATTACATCTGCTTGGTGCAGAGTTGAGTGCAAGTCCTGAATATCCTTGTTAATTTTCTGTCTCATTGATCTGTCTAATATTGACAGTGGGGTGTTAAAGTCTCCCACTATTATTGTGTGGGAGTCTAAGTCTCTTTTTAAGTCTCTAAGAACTTGCTTTGTGAATCCAGGTGCTCCTGTATTGGGTGCATATACATTTAGGATAGTTAGCTCTTCTTATTGCATTGTTACCTTTACCATTATGTAATGCCCGTCTTTGTCTTTTTTGATCTTTGTTGGTTTAGAGTGTGTTTTTCTGTTTTATTAGAGAGTAGGATTGCAACCCCTAATTATTTTTCTTTCCATTTGCTTGGTAAATATTCCTCCATCCTTTTATTTTGAGCCTGTGTGTGTCTTTGCAAATGACATGGGTCTCCTGAATACAGCACACAAATGGGTCTTGACTCCTTATCCAATTGTCTTTTAACTGGTGCATTTAGCCCTTTTGCATTTAAGATTAATATTGTTAATCTTAAATGTGTGAATTTGATCCTGTCATTATGATGCTAGCTAGTATTTTGCCTGTTAGTTGGTGCAGTTTCTTCATAGTGTTGATTATCTTTACATTTTGGTTTGTTTTCGCAGTGGCTGGTACCTGTTTTTCTTTTCCATGTTTAGTACTTCCTTATAGAGCTCTTGTAAGGCAAGCTTAGCGGTGACAAAATCTCTCAGCATTTGCTTGTCTGTAAAGGATTTTATTTCTCCTTCACTTATGAAGCTTAGTTTGCCTGGATATGAAATTCTGGGTTGAAAATTCTTTTCTTTAAGGATGTTGAATATTGGCCCCCGACTCTATTCTGACTTGTAGGGTTTCTGCAGAGAGATTCACTGTTAGTCTGATGGACTTCCCTCTGTGGGTAACCTGACCTTTCTCTCTGGCTGCCCTTAACATTTTTCCCTTATTTCAACCTTTGAGAATCTGATGACTATGTGTCTCTTCTCAAGGAGTATCTTTGTGGTGTTCCCTGTATTTCCTGAATTTGAATGTTTGCCCATCTTGATAGGTTGGGGAGGTTCTCTAGGATAATATCCTGAAGAGTGTTTTCCAACTTGGTCCTATTCTCTCCATCACTTTCAGGTACAACAATCAAATGTAGGTTTGGTCTTTTCACAGTCCCATATTTCTTGGAGGCTTTGTTCATTCCTTTCTTTTTTCTCTAATCTTGTCTTCATGCTTTATTTCATTAAGTTGATCTTCAGTCTCTGATATCCTTTCTTCCACTTGATTGATTTGGCTATTGATACTTATGTGTGCTTCATGAAGTTTTCGTGCTATTTTTCGCTCAATCGGGCCATTTATGTTCTTCTCTAAACTGGTTATTCTAGCTATGCAGCCATAAAAAGGGACGAGTTCATGTCCTTTGCAACAAACTAGCACAGGAACAGAAAACCAAACACTGCATGTTCTCATAAGTGAGAGTTAAACAATGACAACACATGGACACAGGGAGGGGAACGTCAAACACTGGGGCCTGTCAGGGGGTGGGGGGCTGGTGGAAGGACAGCATTAGGAGAAATACCTAATGTAGATGACATGTTGACATGGTGGTGCAGCAAACCACCATGGCATGTGTATACCTATGTAACAAACCTGCACGTTCTGCATGTGTATCCCAGAACTTAAAGTATAATTTTAAAAAAAAATTAAAAATAAATAAATAAATAAAATTTAAAGGGCGAAAAAAATAGGTTGAATCTAAATGATGTGGTTGTGATTATTTAACATCTTTCTTCCTCTCAAATTTTTGTTATGACACGTATTATTTATATAAACAAATTTTTCAGTGGGCCAGTAAATTAATTTACTTGATTCATTAACAATGTTTTTTTTTCTAAAAATAATATAATCATTTAATGATACCAGGGTAATGACAAATTGAATAATTCTTTCAGCATATTTTTTCATAAGTTGTTCATGAGGTGAATTAATTCAGAGATCGATATCTTAATTCTAGATCTGTTTCCATTTATTTAGCCCTCTAGGTGTCATACAAAACAATGAAAGTAAAATTGACAAAGATCCCACCTGGATGAGTGCTTTCCTAAAATTAATGAGTTTACAAGTCACCTGAGGAGCTTATCAAAATGAAAAACTGATTTATTAGATCTGGGAATGGGCCTGAAATTCTTCACTTCTTACAGCCAACCTTGACCCAGTGCTGTTGGCTTATGAACCACACTTTTATTACCATGTCACAAGGTAAAAATTCTTCTGAGATTCTACTCTGGATTTGGAGACAATGTATTTAGTTCTAAAGGAACAGGTGAAGGTTAACCGAAAAATTTGACCAACAAATTTTATCAAACATTCCTCTGGTGAGCTGAAAGTAGTCTAAAGTTCACTATAATTCTATACGCAGGAGATAGTGCTGTGTCCTGGATCACTGGACAGAGGTGTCCGGTGATACCTCTTCTGTATCACTTCTAAATAAGTGGCCTCAATTTTCTCTTTTATTCCATGCAGTCCAGTGACTAGTTTCTCACAACTTCCTTTCATCTCCAATGTGAATTATGGCAGCACTTTGCCACAGGAGGATTTTTGCTCTTTGCTTCCATATTAAAGGATTCTCTGTTGTTACTGCAGTGTGAGCTTCTGAGGGTGACTGTTCTATACCATACTTGTGAACCAACAGCGTTAATGCTCTAGAAGGTAAACTTTTTTAGACAATGAGGAACAAAAGTCAGTAGACAAATAATTTTCCCCTTCTGTCTCGTGGTCATGGATCCAGCCAAAAGTAACTCTAGCAGTGGGTCAAATTGAAGATGCATCCTGTATTGTATTCTCTTTCTTTCTTGCGTCTCTCCTCCAACTCTTATTCCCACCTCTGGGCCCACAGTTGTCAATAAAAAGACTTGTAAACAAGGCTTTGCCTCTCTACTGCTTTCCATTGAGCCCAGCCTACGAGATTAAATGATTTAGTTTGTCCAGGATAAAAAGATTACTTATCTAGATTACTTCCCTACATGAACAGGGAAGATCAATATTTCTAAGGAAATCATGTCCAGATTAAAGAGTATTGCTTTATATAGCAAATCCCTTTAAACACATGCCACCTTTAGTTAGTTACAACATAAAAAAAAGTTGATTAGAATTACACTATTTCCTTAGACTTTTGGTTTTGGTGGCAATTTAAATTTAAAGCTCCTTACTACTTGTGACTGTTAACCACCCTGACTTTGAGGTAAAATTTCTCTACCTAACATCTTTAAACATTTTAGTTTGCATTTGCTTTGAGGTTTATTTTATATTTTATGGCATCAAACTATCCTGTTTTCTTATTATACTGAGTCCCATTAGCATTTCACTTTAATTTATTATGTTTGATAGTATTAACTTTCTTTTTTTTTTTTGCATTGACTTGTTTTGATTGTATATTTAGTCATACTATAGGTGAAATAAAAGAAACAAATACAAAAACAAAGAAGAAAAAATAACATTACTGTATAATGTTTATATCTAGTTAAGATACACTGATAGGCATCTCCTTTATATTGATACCTGTGCAAAATGAAACCTTTTATGTTTTCTTGTTAAAATAGCTAGAATCTTCTTCAGAAGTATTTCCTGCTTTTGTTTTATTTTTATATACTTCCATTACCCATGTATACAAATTATTTCCTAGATTGCCAGTTCCTTGTTAACAATTTTCCAGACGACTAAGAAGTTTAGGCAGGTTTGAAGTTGCATCACCCTTTTCATGCAATTGGCTACCACCTTGTGATTTCCATGTCCTGCTGACACAAGATATTTCTTGTCATTAGTCTGTTTTTCCCTTTAGCTGTATATCAGACTTTGTATAAGTCATCTGTTTAAGTCTATACAATAAAAATGTGAAATGTAGCATCTCAATAACTTTTCCCAGTTTTCATGAAGTAGCATCATTCATCATCTATAATGGCATCATTTTAAGTACCAAAGTGCAACATATTCAAACAATGAACACATGAATAAAAACAGGACATTATTTATTTGAAAATAAACTCTATTAAAAGTATGCAGTTAAAATGTTTAGCATAAATATTATGACCTTTGCATAATCATAACCTTTTACTGAAATAAGTAACCATGGATACTAAACTAAATTAAATTTAGTTTACACATATATACTCACTCTCAAAAATTTATTTTCTAAATATTTGAGAAATATTATTCTGGACTTGGTTATATATTCTGTCCTTAGTGTTGACAATGGCACAAACCTAGGCATCAACAATTATCTTTAGCTACCGTATGTTTTTATAGGGTATTTTAAAACTTTATCCATATTTACCTTCTAAGTGATTTAATTCGGGATCTGAACTTAGTTGCCTGATGACCAAGAAACTAATTTCTCATACCCTTAATATAATTATAGGATTGGTGATCTGAATTCCTCGTAAGAGCTAGAAAGTCTTACCTAAAATTAGCATATTAACAAAATTCTCAATACAGGGAAATAACAAGAAAATTAAGAAAATCACAGAATTAGGGCATGTATTTTAGATATGTCAAAAGGAAATGAAGACATGGGATGACATGAAAGAATAAAGTATACAACCATATATGTGGAAGTTTAAAAATAATATGTAGATAGAAAAAAGGATAAAATTGATTATATAAGTGAAACAATATTTATTACAATTAAAATAATTGTAGGTGGAATAAGTTCTAGTCTGGAAAAACATAAGAGAAAGTTTAAATTCCTTAGAGAATTCTCAAAGAACACAATTCAAATATCGAAGTCTTTAAAATATGTGAAAAATGTTAAAGGAAATAGAAAGCACATTTAACAGCTTGAGAAAACATCTAACAGGATTCCTAGAATGAGACACTAGAGGAAATTGTGAAGATACTGGCATTTGAAGGGATAATAAAAGGAGATACTTTCTTACCGATAATTATTCAGGTGTGAAGAAAATAATGAATCCTCAGAAACAATGAGTTCTGAATACAAAGAGAAAATGTAAAAGTAAATCCATATGTAGAGGGCAGGAAAATGTAGAATATTAAAAATGAAGAAAGCTTGTTAAAAATACTGAAAAAAAAAACATTGTGCTGTCCTCCAAAATGAATAATAGACTAACAGCTGACTTGGTATTAGGGAAAATACAATACAAAACTGAAATATATCTTCAAAGTGCTGAAAGGAAACTGCTATACTACATATCCCTACTCAGCTAAGCCATCGGAAAAATCCTTATAGACATTGGCTAGACAAAGAGTCCATGGCAAAGAACCCAAAAACAAATGCAACCAAAACAAAGATAAATAGATGGGATTTAATTGAACTAAAATGCTTCTGCATAGCAAAAGAAATAATCAGCAGAGAAAATAGACAACCCCCGGAGTGGGAGAAAATATTACCAACTATGCATTCGACAAAAAACTGATATCCAGATTCTGCAAGGAACTCAAACAAATCAGCAAGATAAAAAACAATGCATCAAAAAGTGGGCTAAGCTCACACGTGGAGGTAGCTTACTGCCTGGGGTACTCCCTTTGCCCATGCCTCTAGCTACAAAACAATTCAATTGTTGTTTTTGTTGTTGTTTCCCCAAATAAAATCTCAGCTAGCCCTGCCAATTGCCAAAAGAAGGAAAGAAAAAGTGGGCTAAGGACCTGAATAGACCATTTTCAAAAATATGTAAATGGGCAATAAACATGCTCAGCATCACCTGTTATTAGAGAAATGCAAATCAAAACCACAGTTTGATACCCCCTTACTCCTGCAAGAATGGCCATGATAAAAAAAATAACAGATGTTGGCATGAATGTGGTGAAAAGCGAACACTTGACACTGCTGGTGGGAATGTAAACCAGTAGAACCACTATGGAAAGTAGTATGGATACTCCTTAAGGAACTAAAAGGATAACTACCATTTGACTCCGTAATCCCACTACTGGGTATCTACCCAGAGGAAAATAAGTCATTATATGAAAAGGGCACTTGCACACACATTTATAGCAGTACAATTTGCATTGCAAAAATATGGAACCAGCCTAAATGCCCATCAATAAATAAGTGGTTACATACATAAACATACATATACATATTATATTTACTAATTTTAAAAGGATGCATGGATTTAGTTCTTGTTTTCTTAAGATGAAATTTGCTGTTAGGTGGCACTATAATGTAAAAAAGACAGATATTTATAAATTTCTAAATTTGTTTTATTGTTTTAAATGGTTAAATATATATTTCAACATTTTAAATATAAAAATACAAAAAATATAGTAAAATTGTGACCTTATAACCAATAAAATAATATTTTAAGAGGCTTATAGAACAATTTTGATATAAATTAAATAACAAAAATAATTACACTCAACATTTATTCAGGAATAATAAACAAATAAATGCTTTCCTAGAAAACTAGAAAGAGATATGAATATGTTTAACCTGATAAAATATATCCAGAAACTGATCATTAGTTCTTCCTATGGACATTTTTCTGTTAGTGTGAGGAACAGAACAAGTATGCCATCATAATTGCTTCCATTCAGCACAATACATTCAGATTGATCTAATGCTACAATACAAATAAATAAAATCCTAAGAATTGGAAATAAATAAATAACATTGCTTTTATTCAGAGATGATATTTGTGATGATTTATACTCAGTGTCAACTTGATTGGATTGAAAGATACGAAGTATTGATCCTGGGTGTGTCTGTGAGGGGAAATTAGTATTGGAGTTAGTGGGCTGGGAAAGGCAGACCCATCATTAATCTGGTTGGGCAGAATCTAATCAGCTGCCAGCATGGCTAGATTTTAAGCAGGCAGAAAAATGTGAAAAGAGAGACTGGCCTAGCCTCCCAGTCTACATCTTTCTCCCATGCCGGATACTTCCTGCCCTCAAACACTGGACTCCAAGTTCTTCAGTTTTGGAACTCGGACTGGCTCTCCTTGCTTCTCAGGCTGCAGATGGTGTATTGTGGGACTTTGTGATTGTGTGAGTTTAATACTTAATAAATTCCCCTTTACATATATATATATATATATATATATATTCCATTCACTCTGTCCCTCTAGAAAACCCTGACTAACACAATATTACTACCGTATGTTGAAAAAATATCAGAGACTGTATAAATTGACTAACAATTTGTACTCAGTATGATTATTGCATTCTAGATCAAAATATTAAAAAAGCTCATATACAAATTTGAAAAATAACAGATTATGCCATCTACTCATATACTAGAAAACATACAAGACATGAATGAATCCATTTAATTAAATATGATGTATGTTTATTTTAAAATATAATATTTTTAAGAACATAGAAGACCTGAGTAAATGCAGAATATATATATATTTTCCACGAAAACAAAGTAGGATAAGATAATCAATCTTATACAAATTAATCTTTGAAGTTTTGCTATGCCAGCAGAATTTCACACAAAATTTGACATACTACTATTAAAATTCACATAGAAAATTAGGGAATGGATGAAAGCTAATACTACTTTAAAGAAAATGTTGTGAATCATTTGTTAAAAAGAGATACTAAAAGGTCCTATAATACTATATTAAATTGAAGGCTGTAGTAACAGTGAAAGTATATAAAGAGTAGCCCAAAGAAAAGAATGGAGAGCAAAGAAACAGGCTCAACATGATAGAGGATTATGATATATTATTATGATTACAAATTGAAATAGAATGTTTAAATGAAATATACAATCAATGTTGCTTAGGCAATTCTTTATCACATAAAAAAAATAAAAAAACAAAACCTACCTTAATCCGTTCACCCAAAAAAGTAACTGAGACAAGAAAATTTAAATATATCATTGTATTTTATTTTTGTTCTTGTTGCTGTTGTTATTGTTTTAGTTTGAACAGATCAGTGCCCAGTTGTATTAGTCCATTTTCACACTGCTGATGAAGACATACCCGAGACTGGGCAATTTACCAAAGAAAGAGGGTTAATGAGACTTACAGTTCCAAATGGCTGGGGAAGCCTCACAATCATGGTGGAAGTCAAGGAGGAGCAAGTCGCATCTTACATGAATGACAGCAGACAAACTCTGGCTTATAAAGCCCTGAGGGCCGGGCGCGGTGGCTCAAGCCTGTAATCCCAGCACTTTGGGAGGCCGAGACGGGCGGATCACGAGGTCAGGAGATCGAGACCATCCTGGCTAACACGGTGAAACCCCGTCTCTACTAAAAAATACAAAAAACTAGCCGGGCGAGGTGGCGGGCGCCTGTAGTCCCAGCTACTCGGGAGGCTGAGGCAGGAGAATGGCATAAACCCGGGAGGCGGAGCTTGCAGTGAGCTGAGATCTGGCCACTGCACTCCAGCCTGGGCGACAGAGCGAGACTCCGTCTCAAAAAAAAAATAAATAAATAAATAAATAAAGCCCTGAGATCTTGTGAGACTTACTCACTATCATGAGAAGAGCACAGGAAATACCTGTCCCCATGATTCAATTGCCTCTCAATGAGTCATCCCACAACAAATGGGAATTCAAAATAATATTTTGGTGGTCACAAAGCCAAACCATATCATTCTACCCATGGCCCCTCCCAAATCTCATGCTTTCACATTTCAAAACCAATCATGAATTCCCAACAATCCTCCAAAGACTTAACTCATTTCAGCATTAACTCAATAGTTCACAGTCCAATGTCTCATCTGAGATCATGCAAATCCCTTCAGCCTATAAGCCTGTAAAATCAAAAGCAAGTTAATTACTTCCCAGATACAATGAAAGTACAGGCATTGGGCAAATACAGGCATTCCAAATGGGATAAATGGGTCAAAACAAAGAGGCTACAGGCCCCATGCAAGCCTGAAATCCGATGGGGCAAGGAAATTTTTAAGGTCCAAAATGATTTCGTTTGACTCCATGTCTCACATCCAGGTCATACTGATGCAAGAGGTGGGTCCCATGGTCTGGGCAGCTCTGCCCCTGTGGCTTTGCAGGGTACAGACTCCCTCATGGCTGCTTTCCAGGGCTGGCATTGAGTGTCTGTGGCTTTTCCAGGCACACAGTGAAAGCTGTCAGTGGATCCACCATTCTGCGATCTGGAGGATGGTGGCCCTCTTCTCACAGCTCCACTAGGCAATGCCCCAATAAGGGCTCTGTGTGGGGGCTCCAATCCCACATTTCCCTTACACACTACCCTAGCAGATGTTTTCCATGAGTGCCCCAGCCCTGCAGCAAACTTCTGCCTGGACATCCAGGCATTTCCATACATCATCTGAAATCTAGGTGAGGGTTCCCAAACCCCAACTATTAATTTCTGTGCACTTGCAGGTTCAACACCACATGGAAGATGTCAAGGTTTGGGGCTTTCCTCCTCTTAAGCCATGGCCAGAGATATATGTTGACCCCTTTCAGCCATGGTTGGAGTGACCAGGACACTGGGCACCAAGTCCCTAGGCTGCACACAGCATGGAGACCCTGGGTCCAGGCCACAAAAACACTTTTTCCTCCTAGGCCTCCAGACCTGTGATGGGAGGGGTTGCTGTGAAGACCTCTGACATACCCTGGAGATATTTTTCTCATTGTCTTAGGGATTAATATTCAGTTCCTCATTACTTATGCTAATTTCAGCAGCTGGCTTGAATTTCATCTCAGAAAATGAGATTTTCTTTTCTATTGCATTGTGAGGCTGGAAATTTTTCAAAACTTGTATTCTGTTTCCCTTTTGAAACTGAATGCCTTTAACAGCACCCATGCCACTTCTTAAATGCTTTGCTGCTTAGAAATTTCTTCCACCAGGTACCCTAAGTCATCTCTCTCAAGTTCAAAGTTCCACAAATCTCTAGATTGGGGCAAAATGCCACCAGTATCTTTGCTAAAACATAACAAGAGTCACCTTTGCTCCAGTTCTCAAAAAGTTCCTCATCTCCATCTGAGATCACCTCAACCAAGATTTCATTGTCCATATTATTATCAGCATGTTGGTCAAAGTCATATAACAAATCTCTAGGGAGATCCAAACTTTCCTACATTTTCCTGTCTTCTTATGAGCCCTCCAAACTGTTCCAACCTCTGCATGTTATCCAGTTCCAAAGTCGCTTCCACATTTTTGGGTATCTACAGCAGTAACCCACTCATGGTACCAATTTGTTTTCACACTGTTGATAAAGACATACCTGAGACTGGGAATTTTACAAAGGAAAGAGGTTTAATGGGACTTACAGTTCCACTTGGCTGGGGAGGCCTCACAATAATGGCAAAAGTCAAGGAGGAGCAAGTCACATCTTACATGGATGGCAGCAGGCCAAAAGAGAGTTTGTGCAGGCAAACTCCAGCTTATAAAACCATTAGATCTCATGAGACTTATTCACTGTCATGAGAACAGCATGAGAAACACTTGCCCCCATAATTCAATTACCTCCCACTTGGACCCTCCCACAATTCATGGGAATTCAATATGAGATTGGGGTGGGGACAGACCCAAAACATATCACCAGTGAAGAAAACAAAATCCACACCAGGTAGTTTGATAGATGGGATTTACTATGTCAACTGATTACAAAACAGGTAGAAAAGGTAAAGGGAAATATTGGGGAGAAAGAGACAAGCCAGCTATTTATAACAGCAAAAGAAAAATCAATGGAGGGAAATGTGAAGGAGTTGATGAAACCAGACACGAGAATTTTGAGTTGCCAACTAGAGAAGGAATTCCACTGGGCTGTCAGTGGGAAGTAGGACTGTGAAAGAAGCTGCATTAGGGATGCACCACAGGAGAAGGGGATGTGGCTATTGGATGGGCCACCCAAAGTAGAGAGAAAAGGGGGCATATAACATGTCACATCCATCTTATTCATTGTCCAATCTTCTCTTTATTTATATAAAAAATGTATAGTAAAAAGACTTGCCTGACATAACCAGAAGCTAGAAAATTCTGGGAAAAATATCAGCTTCTGCAAAGCAAAACTACAGGAAAAAGGTCACAGTGAATGTGACATCAAGAAGACACAAAAGGAAAATGTCAATATCAATTATATATTGGTTAGGAAGTATTCATAAACACATAAAAAAGACTAATGGAATATTTTAACACTTTATATATATATATGTAAATTTTATTGAGATATAATATTCATAAACTAAAACTTTCTTAAAGATACAACCCATTACAAGATATACATTATTTATAGAACCATAAAAATTCCCTCCATTTTCCTTCCAGTGAAAACTTCCCCAAAATATAACCACTCTGACTTCTACTAACACAGAGTAGGCTTGCCTGTGTTTGAAATTAATATCATAATACAGTAGATTATACTATTTTTATCTGAATTATCTTGTAGATTATTGTAACTGTCAGATTCATTCGTGTGTTGCAGTACTGTGGCAGCACATTCATATTCATTCTTTTGTAGTAATGTACAATATAAAAAGCACAAATTATTTCCTATAATGTTGAGAAATATTTGAGTAATTCATGTGTTCATTGTGAATAAACTATTGTTCTTTTACCATTTTAGTGATCATTTGTGATTTTCAAAAATTTTAATGAAGTTTAAATAATCAAATCTTTTAGTATGTCAATGTTTTTGTTAACTGCTTAATAAATATTTGTCTTCTTGAAAATTGAAGAGATATTCTTTTCCATTTTCTTCTCAAAACTTTATCATTGTACTCTGAACATTTTGGTCTACTATTCATTTTAAATTGATAATTCTGTGTAGTATAAGGTAGTAATTTAGATAATTTTTTCCCAAAGTAGGACTCTAATTTAAGCATTTTTTTAAAGCATTTACTCACTGCACCACTAAATTTCAGGAGCAAATCTGTCATAATCAGGTGATATTATTTGTGTGGTATGATTGTATTTTTAGATTCTGCACTAAATTTTATTGATGTTTATACTTGTTTCTATCAATAACATTTAAAAATTTTACTGTTATTTTATATGAATTGGTATCTGGTACTATATTCTGCAACATTGTTATCCTTCAAAACTGCTTTCAATTTTTAAGTCCCTTGCATTTTTTGTTGTATCATCTTATCAATAACCACCAAAAGGAAAAAAAAATCAGTTAAGATTTTAATGGAGTTTTGTTGAATCTGTATATCAATATAAGAAAAAGAAATATTTAGACATTAGTATTTATATATAAGATGATGCATATGGAGATATCAAAATCTATATCTCATATGTGCCTATGAATAGATGAATGCATGGGGAGTTAATATGTATTAAAAATAGACACAAAATTGATTCATTAAGCATTATAAACATAGATTAACATCTATCATGAGGCTGATCAAGACAAAAGAAAATTTAAAATATAAACATAATATGAAGGACTCTTTGAATTTTAAAAATTAGGCGAAATGAATGCATTCCCAAAACATACAACTTACCAAAGCTTACTAAAGAAAAAATGGAAAATTCCTGTCTGTCATCTATTGCAGAATGACTATGTAATTAAAAATAAGTCTCCGAAAATCCCAGAGGTTTGGAAACCTCTACCAATATATATTTTCAAATGTTCATGAAAAAAAATAGTAACAATTTTATGCAATCTCTTTGAAGAATATAACAGTAAAAATTTCACAACTCACCTCATGATGCCAGCATACTTTGCCACCAAAACTTGACAAGATGTGAGCACAAAAAAATTATAGTTCTATTTTTTCATCAACATAGTGGATGCATTATTGCTGTAATTTTATGAAATTTATCCAGATATATGTACATATGTATAACAAATTAAATTTAATATATGCAAGTTTATTTAGTATTTACAATTAATGGATATATTCTACTATATTAATAGAGTGTATTCATTCATTCTCATGCTGCTAATAAAGACATATCTGAGACTGGGTCATTTATGAAGGAAAGAGGTTGAATTGACTCATGGTTCAGCATGGCTGGTGAAGTCTCAGGAAACTTGCAATCACAGTGGAAGGCACCTCTTCAACTGGCAGGAGGAGAGAGAAGAATAAGAGCCTAGCAAATAGGGAAGCCCCTTAGGAAACCATCAGACCTCGTGAGAGGTTAGTCACCATCAGGAGAACAGCATGGGGGAAACCGCCCAATGATTGAATTACCTCCACCAGATCCTTCTCAAAACATGTGGAGATTATGGGAACGACAATTCAAGAAGAGATTTGAGTGGGAACACAGCCAAACTGATTCGAACAGGAGGCACGGAAAAACTGGGTAGAAGAGAGTGGTTCCCCAGCAAAGGTCCCACCCTCAAGTCGGGATACCCATGGTCCTAAATGAAGATAGGCATTCCTGTTTTCATGCCCGAAATGTTGCCTTTCGGCCCACCACGCCCCCTCTCCTGTACCCATGTGAACGCTAACCCCAGGCTCCAAAGACGAGGAGGCTAGGAGATGCAGAGACAAGCAGATGGACAGCAGAACGATGCTAGAGAGAAAAAGAGAAGAGGAGGAACATGTCTGAACAGAGAAAGGAGTTTGGCTGGGGTGGTCAGAGAGGAGCTCTGCCACTGGATGGCCAGGCTCCAGCGGGGATGATCACCTTCCCACTCCATCCCCTCCCTCTGGTTCCCCATCGATCCTGCTGAGAGCCACCTCCACCACTCAGTAAAACTCCCGCATTCATCCTTCCAGTCCATGTGTGAGCCTATTTTTCTGGGACACTGAACAAGAGCCTGGGATACAGAAAGCGGACATACTGACCCTCTGCCCTTGCAGAAAGACAGAAGGTCCACAGGGTTAACACAAGCTGGTTAACACTCAAGCCGTCCACGGAAGGCAAGGCTAAAAGGGCACCTTGTAACACATGCCAGCTTGGGCGTGCTCCCTGTCCCCTAAGGAGTTTGAGCAGCAGCGGTGACAGAACAGGCAAGCCACACCCATGTCGCATTTCCTGTGAGGGGAATCAGGGAAATCTCTAGATTCAAAACTATACCACAGAGTCAATAAAAAGACATGTGACATATCAATATATTTTAAAACTGTAATGTTTGTTCACAATAAATACATAAGAAACAGGAAAGAAAATGACTTTCTTGGTCAGATGAAGTGTTTCCTCAATATGCCAGCAGCCAACATTATAGTTAATAATAATATTGTAAGCTTTGACCCTGTTAGTTCAAGGACATAGTGAAGACTTACATTTCTGAGTTATAATAAACATTGTATTAAATTTTCTAACCAGTTCAACAAGAAGTGAATAGAAATAAAAGGCAAACATTTTTGGAAAGAACAACATAAAATTTTCGTTGTTTGCAGACTCTTAGTTTTCTACCAAGAAAATACAAAAGAAAGCACTAATTATTATAGATTTAATAAGTGAATTTGTTGAAAGTGTTTGGATACAAGACAATTATATAAAAATGAATTTCGTGCCTAGTAACAAGCAATAAAAATTAGAAAGTTTAATTTAAATTATACCAATTCAAATAGCATGAAATAAGTTTAAGAGCACAGTAAAAAACAGAAAAAGTTGTACAAGTCTTCTCAGAAAACTGGAAGTATTACTTTTGTACATATTCATTACACTGATTTTTAAATTCTATCTGTGATAACTCTAAAATATGGATCACCCTATGGTCTCTTCTTTACTTGAACTGAAAGGAAGAAGTCCTTCTCAGATATAAAGCTCAAGTCTCAAAAATTTAAAGATTTTTCTAAGAAATTCCAACATAAAATGGGTAGGGAGAAAATGTTAAAACCTTTTGATATAAAGCAAAACAAACAAAATAGATCATTATCAATAAGATAAAAGTTTACATTGGCGGCATACTTCTTATCAAAAACCCTGGCTGCCTGTAGAAACACAAGCCAAACTCTCAACATCTTTATTACACATACAATTCTATTTGTAGCAAAAATGCACATGCAATACATGTCTGCATGTGTGTTTGTGTATGTGTGTGAGACAGAGAGAGAAAGAGAGGGAGAGAGAGAAGGAAACACATTAGTATATTATCCAAAGATTTGTAGTTCCAGTCAAATTTGGACTTGTCAAAATTAAACACATCCTTTCTCAGACACAAAAACACACACATTAAATAACAGTGCATAAAAATGGAAATTGTAGTTGTTAATATATTTGGTTAACAAAATTTAAACACATCATAATATTCTATGTTGATAAGGGTGAGTTGAAATCAGGAAATCCCAACTGGAGAAGCATTTGAGAAACACAAATTGTTAAATATATATTTATAAATATAAATAAATATATATTTTATATATGTAAAATAAATATATATATATTTGATTATACCTTTCTTTTACTCAGATTTCATTTGCTTAGAAATTTATTTTATTGAAATAGTCATATGTTCCAATAATTTGATCAACTCTCTTTATTCATAGCTATCCATCAAAAACATGCCATCCATATTTGATTCAATGGTGAAAATACAGACATGGTTTTGGATGGTGTATTGTGTATATTTTACTAATAAGTACAGGGAGAATAAAAGCAAATCTTTAATATTAAGTCGTAGTAAATAAGAAGACGCTAATCTAACTAGGAAGTAGTAGAGATTTAACTAAAGCAACAATCTTAAGTGGAGATCGAAATTAAAGAGTCATTTTGGCCATGTAACAATAGCATGTTAACATGTGGTGACACTTGGTGGGAGAAAGAAGGCATGGGTGGCTTATTTCAGGCCCAGAAGAAGCAGGGTGGCTGGATGTGAGGGGCCAAGAGGGAGAATGAAATGGTTTGGCTGTGTCCCCACCCAAATCTCATCTTGAATTGTAGCTCCCATAATTCCCATGTGTTGTGGGGGAAACCTAGTGGGCGATTACTGAATCATGGTGACGGTTTGCCCCACATTATTCTCATGGGAGTGAATAAGTCTCACCCAATCTGATAGTTTTATAAGAAGTTTGCACTTTCACTTGGCTCTCATTCTCTCTTGCCTGCTGCCAAGTAAGACGTGCCTTTAGCCTTCTGCCATGATTGTGAAGCCTTCCCAGCCACGTGGAACATGAACATGAGTCCATTAAACCTCTGCCTTTCTTTCTCTTCCTTCCTTCCTTCCCTCCTTCCCTCCTTCCTTCCTTCCTTCCTTCCTTCCTTCCTTCCTTCCTTCTTCCTTCCTTCTTTCCCTCCTTTCCTTTCTTCTTTTTTTTTTCTTTTTTGAGATGGAGTCTGGCTCAGTCACCTGAGCTGGAGTGCAGTGGCCCGATCTTGGCTCACTGCAAGCTCTGCCTCCCGGGTTCAAGTGATTCTCCTGCCTCAGCCTCCCGAGTAGCTGGGACCACAGGCATCCACCACCACACCCGGCTAATTATTTGTATTTTTAGTAGAGATGGGTTTCACCGTGTTAGCCAGGAAGGTCTCCATCTCCTGACCTCGTGATCCGCCCGTCTCGTCCTCCTAAAGTACTGGGATGACAGTCGTGAGCCACCGCACCCAACTTAAACCTCTTTTTCTTTAAAAATTACCCTGTCTCGGGTATATCTTTAGAAGCAGCGTGAAAACAGGCTAATACAGAGAATAACGGAAGCTGACGCTGGACAGCAGTCATGGCAAGGAGAGCAATGCATGGTCACCATAACAAGAAAGGCCTCTCTTCGTTTTTAGGGCTGCTACAGCAAAATCCCACAAACCAGCTAGCTTGCATAAGCAGAAATTAATTCTTTCACGGTTCTATGTGCTAGATTTCTGAAATCAGGTACTTGCAGGATTTGTTTCTACTGGAAATTTTGAGGGAAATCTATTCTACGCCCTGCCCTTAGCTTCTGGAGATTGCAGTCTCCAGATGCAAGGCTCAAAATTCTGTCTCTTTCTTCACATGGCCTCTCTGTGTGTCCCTCTGTGCCTCTCTTTTCAACTTTATCTCTTAGAAGGACATCAGTCATTGGATTAAGACACATATTGCACATAACCAATACATGATTACAACTACACAAACTCAAATTCCAATATACCATTTTGGGAGATGACATTCAATGGGAGATCCTGCATGAGTTTTAAGTCAGAAAGTAATTTTCAAATATTTATATTATTTATTTAGAGCTGAATTGTATTGAGTTGGAATAGAAAAGCAAGACTGAAAGAAACAAGGCCAACTGGATTACTTCTGAGGTAAATAATAGAATTGGAGAAAATAAAATAAGGTAAATAAGTAGAAGTGTAGAAAAGAAGAAGAAATATATATTTTGAGATGAAATTCAAATGAATTTCTTTAAGGAGATTAAGAGAGTATGGAAATTAAGGAATAATAACATGTATCTATGTATATATAAGTATATTGTTGACTGCACAGTCTTTAGCATAATGTGATTACTACTAATATAGATGTCTATCCACAGAAGAAAAAATTTATTAGTATATAGTCCAATGGTATACTAATACTGTGCACTCTCTAAAAAGAACAAAATGTCCCACAGGTAATGGCATAAACATAGCATATCTTCCATATTAGTTACTAGTTGATGAAAGAAAAATAAAATGGACATAAAACATAATATTTATATACATGTATATAATCTTATATACATGTGTATTTTAAATAAAGGACATCTTTAGAAAATCTTAACAATGCTTTCTTTTGAGTATGGACCAGGAATTGGATTAAGGAAAAAAAAGAGAAGCCTTTGAAATTTCTATTTACATATTTCTTTATTTTATTGGCACTTAAATGATGTATACGTGTATTATGCTTGGAATAACAAACAGATGCTGCTTTTGTTATTTTTATAACATGATCATTTACCCAACTTTATGGTTTAACTCCAAAAAGTTCAATTCAGTATATTTCTTAATTCAATAAAATTATAATATGTGATTCATTTTACTTGATTTAACAAATAAAAATATAAATACATTGTAATTCATTTTTGATAAACCATTTCACAAAAGTGTGGGGAAATTAACTTGGGAACTACCCTCCTCATTGAAAAATATCTCATTTGCTAAAATAAGACAGTAAAACAGTACAGTTTAAATATTTATAAAAATTGGAAAGTTTGGCAAAAAGAGAGGAGTACACACCTGTGACTACTGAGTGGCTGTGAAAGTTCTATTTCCTGATACAAAATTGTCTAGAGCACTTGGCTTTTGTTCAGGCACAATCCAAAGAACAAAACCAGCCAAGTTTTATATAATGAACATCTAGTTCCCTGGAGCCTTGTATCAGAAAACCTACACAACTTTTTCAATTTTCTAGTTAAATTTGCAATAAAGTTTTGAAATGTTTTGGGTATATCACCCTCAAATTCTGAGTGCTACAACATTCAATTCTGAACACTACTACCATTGCTATTAACTCTCGATTTCCAGAAATATTTATGCAAATCTATAAACATTACAAAGACTCTACCATGGTCTCCTCCCTTCAGTTTTCTTTGAAGTTCAAATAAGAACTGTCTTGTAATAGCTTTTATTATTTTGAAGTACACTCATGTAACCAGCAATATGAGGTGTGACATTTAGTATGAGTGAGAGTTAATATATATGGTGGTTTAATTTACTTAATATATTGCATTGGGGTTAAACTGTATTGTGTCAAAATCAGCTCCTTTCTTACATGTGGTGTAAAATTCTGCCTGATATTTGTCTATCTAGCTCTCTATCCTATCTAATACATACCTTACTTGACTAGATCCTTTATAGGTACCAGTAATTATATTTTTTAAGAAAATTTTAAATTCACTGAAAAGAGTTGAAAGAAGGACAAAAGCAGAAAGGGAGAAATACATTATTTTACACTGAGGGCATATTTGGAAATGCTTTAGTTAGTATGCAGCAGGAAGATATAATAACAGCTGTAACTTCCTTGACTGGTGAAATGTCACTCCATAATACAAGTTTATTTACTTTTCAATTATTAATTGAAAAATCTTATCATTATTTCATCCTATTACTGATGAAACCAATTACTAAACCTATTACTAAAACCAATATTAATCTAACATCAAACTGATGGTGAATTCTATAACCTTATTTGTGGATCCAAATCTTAACCTTTTAAAATTCTATTTTGCATTATGACCACTTCCTTTCTCCTTATACTCGTGACAATCATGGAAATTTTTTCATTTCTAGGCCTATGACAGGAAATATACATTTTATTAAATAAGAATGTCCAAAAATAATTAGAAAGTTTCATGTTACTGATCTCAGTGATGATTATATGACTGTTATCACGTTGTGAAAATTTTCTGCTGAAATGTATTTATGATTTAAGCTTTGTTTTTCATAAATGGCGTATATCAATAAAATCTTTACAGAAAATCATCATCCAATTAAATACCTTATGAAATTAGAAAATCACACAAGACTAATGGACTAAGACTTAAGGGTGAAAACCGCAGGAAGTCTTGATGATTTGAAGCTTTCTTTTCTCTATCGTATTTGTCATCTGAGACACTGAGAATTGAGACTTAGCCAAGGCAGTTGGTCAATGCTGGAACAGAAGAATGAGCAGAGTATACGGCTTTCTGTCTTCCAAAAATTCACTAATATTTTTCTCAAATAGGAAACCTTTTTATCTTTACAACTTTCTTGTGACTTTATTAACTTGATATATCATTCTTGATACTTCAATGATGTTTCTAGATCATTGTAATTGCTGCATATCTACTAAGTTTTATATTTCTTTAGGTTCATTTGTATTTTATTCTTGAAAATTTTCTATTAGAATTGCGTATTTTATTCCTTAATGTGCTTTCTTTCATGGAAGGCGTTCTTTAGTTCTTTAGCTTTTTATCTTTCATTGCCTTTTCATTTTACCCACTTACCAATTTCTGTGCTGATTTTTCTTGCTGGTTATGTTAACACAATTTAATTACAAAAATTATACTCTAATAATTTATCATTTGTAACAAACTGAATACTTTTCCACCATAAAATCACACTTTTTCTTATGATTCATGGTGTGTCTAATAAATGGCATAATGTGAGGACAAACATTCCCCTAAGTCCTTTTGGGTCTTTAAAATAATTTATATAAATAATCATATCATTATAGAAAATATGACATCTGATTTTTTCAAAGTCTTCAAATATCTTCTTATATTTTACTTTTCTCATTTTTATACTTGATTCTACATGAGTTACTGGAAATTACCAAATATTTCGCGTACTGCAAGTTCATCATCTGGGACTGAAACAAATTTTGGGGCTTATAGACATACTGTGTACAAGACTGTGTGTGTTTGCATGTGTGCACGTGTGTGTGTGCATGCTTGTATGTGAGTGTGTGTTTAAGCCTCATTTTCATCTGCAAGTATAGAAACATTTTTCAGTGAGAGCTTTAAAGTGTTTTTCTGCATATAATCCACAAAAATGTTTTTCTTCTTACTTGGTAATTTATAGTATTGCTAGTATTTCTGTCTACGGGGAGGATGGAGAATAAACATAGAATCATCAGTGTGTTCTACATGATTGCATTGCTGGTATATCTACCTTATAAAAATGAGAGACAAATTTAGCTTCTGGCTCTGAGTGTGCATAGAGTTCAGAATGACATTTCTATTAAAATATCTTCAAAATTGAACAAAATATTGGAAACATTTTTCTTATATCAGACAATAGGCAGTGTAAGGCTATGATTCTTAAGAGACAGGAAGCTAACAAAGAAAGATCAACATTTTCCCCAGACGTTTTGGCCAAGGACAGTTCTACACAGTGGCTAAAGGAGGAGAGACCGGAATCAAAACTGGCAATCTTGCTGAGTGGAGCAGACAGAGCACAAAGTTAAGGGAAAAGAAGAAAATGTGGAGAAGAAGTGTTCCAAAAATCTTCATAAGTTTGGCCTTGAGCCTTTGGCATGCATAGAGTGAAATTCTACAAGGGAGAACTAAGAAAATGTTCCTGGAAAATAATTATGAGGGAGCTATAATTCAGACAATTTCCAGAGCTCATGGATGGCAACAGACCTTTGCGCCCTCACTAGCTAGAGAATAGAATACGGGTTAAATACAAGCAGTATTGAGTAGAGACCACTATGCTTGCAAAAATAAACTCATATAAAATAAAATATTATTGTCTCTTAAAAAATAAGACATTTAAAATTTGTTGTCTTTCCTATGACCTTTGGCAGATTTTGAAATTAATGTGCCATTTTTCATAAAGTTGGATATTTATTATTGAGAACATTTTCCAAAAATAATTTTTATTTCTGGAATTCCAAAACTATTAATACACAAATTTTTCTGCAACTGTACATTTTAAAGCCATTTTTTTTCTTCAACTTTTATTTAAAACAAATTTACTTTTAAAATTCTTGGCTGGCCATGGTGAATCACGAATGTAATCTCAGCACTTTGAAATGCCAAGGTGGGAGTATTGCTTGAGCTCAGGAGTTCATGACCAGCCTGGGAAACAGGGTGAGACCTCATCTCTTACAAAAATTAAAAAGTAAAATAAAATTCTAGTATGTGGCTTCAATATGTTCACTTAAATTACATTGAGTAAGAGATGAGAACATGCTCACATTTACGCTTTCTTCTTTAAAAGTTTCCCTTTCTAAATAACCACACAAGAGACCATTTTCCCCACACGTTAACATGCTCTAAGATAGAAGTCTAGACTGTTATAGTCTGAATTGCATTTGTATATTCTCTGTCTGAAAGTATTGACTGATTTCTGCTTTAAAATTATGATCATTATAATTATCACATGTCATGTATTATCACCAAATTCATTTGATGGCAACACCAAATTCATTTGATGATAATCATTCTTTCTAAATAGTTAAACCATTCGTTTAGTCATAATTTGAAAAAGATACTTGAACACACATGTTTATAGCAGCACAATTCACAATAGCAAAATCATAGAACCAACTCCGATGCCCACTGATCAATGAGTGAATAAAGAAACTGTGATTATATATATATATAATCATGCATATATATATATAATGGATATATATATATATGATGGAATACTACTCAGTCATAAAAAGGTATGAATTAACAGCATTTGCAATGGATTAGAGACTATTATTCTAAGTGAAATAACTCAGCAATGGAAAATCAAACATTGTATGTTCTCACTAACATATGGGACCTAAGGTATGAGGACCCAAAGGCATAAGAATGATACCATATATTTTGGGGAAGAGTGGGAGGGGGATGAGGGATAAAAGACAACAAGTATGGTTCAGTGTATACTGGTCAAGTGATGGGTGCACCAGGATCTCACGAATCTCCACTAAATAAGTTACTCATGTAACCAAATATCACCTGTACACCAATAACTTAAGGAAAAATAAAATTTAAAAAAGAATTTTATACACCAAGTAAACCCAGGAAAAAAAGGTAATAGTATTTTTTTTCTGGGAGAAAAAAAAAAAAAACATTCTTTTAAAATAGCTAAGCCATTCTTCTTAAATAGTTGTTACATTGTGAGAAAGAGGTGATGAAGAATGATAGCATATCTCATTCTGTGTGCATTTGCAAAGTTATTGCTTTTGATCCTAAGGATGATACCATGCTTTTATCTTTAGTCTTTTTTCTGATTATGCTGAGATGTCTGCATTTGTTCTTTTTCATGTTAATTTGAAAACAGTTTTAATTTTCCCATAGTGAAGGTGGAATTATAACCTAGAATTTAAAATAATATTAAAATTTAACATATTTAACTAAATCTGTTTTCTTTAATAAAAATTGCAAATTTTACAGACACAGTCAAAATGCTTTAAAAAATTCTTCCCACATTCTGTTCCCCTCCCTTTCACACTCTCCCATCATTCTTCTTAACTTAGGATGTTTATTTCTAAATGTTGTTAATTTTAAATGCTATTCCTTATATATTCATTAATAATAGATGTGTATATCTTATATACAAGTGTTTTTATTAAATTTATATCGAAACTGTGGGATTTAAAGTATAATCTGGTGACTTGTTTCTTGATCAACACTTGACTTTGAAATGTATCCGTATAAAATTGCCAGTTCATTAATTTCAACTGTTGTATGACATTAATGATAATACGATTTATTCATTCATTCTCCTAGGGATGGCTATTTTTGTTATTTCTGAATTCTACTACAAAAGAGTGCTGCAATAAAAATCTTTGAACAAGTTCTAATGCCATTAAACTGGAGTTGAATTGTTCAATCGTTGGATGTCAAAATTTAATTAGATTGTATATTGCTCAATTACTTTCAAATTATGTACACCAAGTCATGCTTACTCTGGCAAAATAAGAATATTTTCATTAATATATCATTCAACTTGAAATTGCTCAGCTTTTCCTTCTCATTTACCCCCATTCAAATGAGTTGAATTAATACTGTCTAAAAATATATATTCATTTGCTTACCTGTTAGTATTTGTTCCATATATTAAGAAGTTTTGCTAATATATGAAAATATATGTATTACCATGTCTTGTGAATTAGTACTTTTATCTTTTTGAAATATTTGTTTTCATTTCTGCCAGCCGTTCTAATCTGGATATTTATTTTGACTGGACTTTGATGTAACCACTAACATCTTTTTATGTTCAACACTTTTTCACCATTTTACTTTCAATGTCCTTATTTTTAAAATGTATCTTCTGTAGATAGTTTAGAGGTGGTCTTGTTTTGTAAATCAAGTGACAATCTCTGTTTCACAATTGACATATTTAATCCATATATAGTTAATTTAATTGTTGTTATTTTGAAACTTAATATCCAGTTTTACTATTTTGTCCCATTTATTTTTGGTTTGTTTTAGATGTCTTGCCTTATCTTAGATTGATTGATAGTTTTAGTATTTAATTACATTTCTTTTATTGGCTAAATTTCTTTAATGTTTGTTTTTATTTTAGCAATTTCTCTGGGAATATAAAAATCATCTTTAAAATCAATTTAGAGTTAATGGTACTACTTTACACAGTAGGTAGAAAACATTTCACTAGCACAATTTCATTTGCGGGTACCTAACCTTCTGTGATAGTATTGTCTTATATTGTTACATTTATGAGACACAATCTCCACAGTAAAGTACTATTTTCTATTCACTGTGTCATCTTGTAAATAAACAACTGAATAAACCGATATTTTTGAACTACTTTCACTAGCCAAGATAAAGTAATAGGGGCCAGAATTTCCCTTCCGATAGAAATAAACAAAAGTTTGAATAACATAAATGTCAACTGTTTTCAACATCTACAAGACATCAGGCATTGAGGGGCAGTGATTCCTGATAGATGGAGAACAAGCAAGACTAATCTGAAAGGGCTTCTTCAACTTATTGCCTTTGAGCAAGTTTCCAGACTGCAGCATTGGGAAGAGAACTTGGAGAGAGCCCTGAAGACTCCTGGGTTGAGACGATGGAGCTAAGATTCCGGGAAGACCATGGCAACTAGATCTAGAATAGAGTATCACATAACTTTTGGGATATACTGTCTCCCCTCCCATGGGCATTTGAAAGATTGCTGATTGATATATTCATGTGATAAAAGCACGTGGAAGAATTAAAGGTAACAACACCTCGGGCTATACAGGATGTGGAATACTTCTTGTTTCCAATATCAAGGCTAGAAAACCTCTTAAATTATGTACCATTGGTAGAATATTTAGAAGATTCTGACTGCAGTCGTGAGCAACAAGCCTTAGATGAAGCACAAATCAAATCACACCTAAAAATGTTAAAAGCAAAATGAACAGTGATCAAGTAACTTAACTTCATGCCAGAAATATGCAAAAGTATCTATAATTTATCTATCTATCTATCTATCTAATGTATTTGTCTACACACACATATATGCACACAAACATATTTATTACTCAACAAGATAAAATGCACCACCTGTGATAACCAATCAAACTTTACAAGGCAGGCAAAGAAAAAGGAAAATATGATCCATGCCAATGAATCAATAACAATCTGTCGAAACAGTCCTCCAAATGACACAGATGTGAGAAGTGGAAAACAAGGAATTTAAAAGTTATTATAAGTCATTTTTTATGTCCTCAAATTAAATAGAGACATTTTCATTAGAAATAAATAGGAATAAAACTAAAAAAAAATGACAATATTTGAAATAAATAAACTGGATAGGGCAAATGCACATTCAACATTGCAGAAAAAAAAGGATTAATGAATAAGAACACATAGCAGAAGCCAAGGGGAAACAATACAAAACAAAAAACTGAAGAATCAGGGGAAAATAGTATTAAATATAATGAAAAATAATTGGCATACCTAAAGGGAAGGAAATAAGAAAAAACAACTGGAGAAGTGACAACTGAAAATTCCCCCGATTTGAAGAGTATTGTAAATGCTTAGATCCAAGCAGTTCAATGAACCCTAAGCACAGAAGGAGGTGAAGGGGAGGAGGAGGAAAGTGAAAAGGACAGGGTGACAATTACTCCAAGGGGGATGATATGATTTTTCAAATCCAGTGATAAAAAAAATCTTAAAGAAAATCAATGATAGAAGACACATTTGTAACATACTGTGTAATAAAAACAGGAATGTTAGCAGATGATGCATCAAAAGCAATGGAAGTGAGAAGAAAGTAGAGCAGCACTTTCCACTCATAAAAAACAAGAAAAAAAAAGTCTATTTTAGATATCTGTATCCAGGAAATATTATCTTTTAAAATAAGGACAAAATAAAAGACTTGTTCAGATTTACAAAACTTTGTTCTGATGAAAACAAAAAGGAGTCACCACCTGCAGACCCACAGTACGGGAAATGTTGAAGGAAGCTCTTCAAATGGAAGACAAATGATATAAGATGAATTCAGATTTCCATAAATAAAGGAAGAGCACAGGAAAAGAGAACAATGTAGTACATGCATAAGAATGTTTTCCAAACAATTAAATATTTTTATGACTTACTTTTTAAGCAAAAGTAATATTATTTATTAACTATACTCATTATAGCCTTAGAAAAACAAGACCTATAAATGTAAACATAGAGATACACAACTTAGTACAGTAGCTATTTGTAAAGAGATACCTCACTTTGCAATATATACTAAAAATTCCTTTAAATAAATTATTTTATTTTATTATTGCCTTTAGTACTTTTCTACAAATAAGAATGCTTAAAGGTTAGAATCTCAGAATAGTAATCTCTCTTGCTATCAGTAATATGTAGTCTGCTAAATTATCCTTAAAGTCAAAGTTAAAAATATAGTTTTTGTAAATTTTTGCTAAACACTAGACTATTCAGCAATTTAACTCATTTGCCAAAAAATTACGTTTATAGTTATCTTTGAATTTACTGTAGAGTGTTTATTTTTTAAAACTTTTATTTTAGGTTCAGGGGTATATGTGCAGGTGTGTTTTATAGGTAAACTTGTGCATGGGGGTTTGTTCTACAGATTATTTTGTCACCCTGGTACTAAGCCTAGTACCCAATAGTTAATTTTTAGGATCCCCTCTCTCCTCCCACACTCTACTCTCAAGCATGTCCCATTGTCTGTTATTCCCCTCTTTGTGGCCATCTGTTTTATTTAGTTCTTACTTGTAAGTGAGAACGTGCAGTATTTGGTTTTCTGTTCCTCAGTTAGTTTGCTAAGAATAATGTTCTCTGGCTCGATCCGTGTTGCTTTAAAGGACATGGTCTTTTTCCTTTTTGTGACTGCATAGTATTCCATGGTATATATGTACCACATTTTCTTTATCCAGTGTACCATTGATGGGATTTAGGTTGATTCCATATCTTTGCTATTGTTAGTAGTGCTGCTGATCATTAGAGAAATGCAAATGAAAACCACAATGAGATACCATCTCACACCAGTTAGAATGGCTATTATTAAAAAGTCAAAAAACAACAGTTGCTGGTGCGGCTGCAGAGAAACATTTATGTAGGAACATTTATGCTGGTGAGGCTGCAGGAACATTTATGCACTGTTGGTTGGAATGTAAATTAAATAAACTCTTGTGGAAAGTAGTGTGACTATTCCTCAAATAAGCATTCTTACTTGTAGAAAAGATCTAGAAGCAGAAATAACTTGACCCAATAATCCCATTATTGAGTATATAACCAAAGGAATATAAATCATTCTGTCATAAAGATACATGCATGTTTATGTTCATTGCAACAATGTAAGGCATTTTAATTTTCATTCTGGCTTCTTTCTTGATCTCCTCTATATTAAGTCATTTTTTCCTTCACTAATTAAAAGTTTCATAAGTCAAATGTGTTAACAATGATTTGCAATTTTTTTATTTGAGACACACACTGCCCATATTTCTCATACTTATTCTTTTCTCAAGACTATCACTAACATTATTTTTCCTAAAATGAATCTTTTACATCACTTTTCCCCATCAAAAGTTTTTGGAGTCTTTTTCTAAGAAAGTATTACAATCTGGTCCCAACTCAATGAGTTGTCATACAAAGTGCATTGGGTGAATCTAACCACAATAGGTGCTTAATACATTCACTTAAACGACTTAATTCCCTGTCACTCTACCTCATACGTCATTTATTCCAAACATGGTGAGCTCTTCATAATTATTTGAATATAACTCAAGATCATCCCTTTTAACAGTTTCATGCTTTTTCACCTATTATTTTCTGTCTTCATTCCTACTTTGATCTTTTTAATAGCATCAGAAGAAGTGTTCACAGCCTTCCTAATTAGGAGTAGTTACCACCATCTCTGGACTCCCTAGTCCTTTGCTTGAACAACACCAAAACTGTGGTTTAATGGACCTTGCTAGTTGCATATTTTCAACCCTAAAATCATTGTACATGCTTAGGAATAAGTCATTTCTGAAATTATGGCATGAGAATAACAAATATTATTTACAGAACTCAGTAGATCCTGGTTAGCCTTTAGAAGTGATCCCAGTGGGCTTATTTATAAAATATATTTTTATCCATTAAATATTGACATCCCTACATCTGGCATTGCAAACTATTCAACTGCAAAAGAAATATGGTTCTGTTGGTGAAAACAGAAAATGATTTTAAGATGTAATTTTTATAGATTTTGGTAGACTAAGGTGTCATGTGGCAGGCATTCAGAAAGTCTTTGCATTGATATTTTACTAAAATTTTGAATAGCTTATAAAGGACATTAGACAGTGTTTTTCCTAAGACATTTTCTAGAGCATGTTTTAGAAAGTAGGGATGGATAATCCTCCAACCCAGATGACACACAAGGGCCCAGGAGATCTCAAGAGTTACAGGAAAACAGGATGTGAAGAGATGCCTCAGGTGTGTTTGAATTGTAAACACTTCAGCATTATTTAGGAGCACTCTAATCCACCCTTCTCAGAGAACTGCTAACACACTTCAGGTTAACCCCAAGTCCTATTTTTAGCTTATTGAGAAATGTAACTTCCAGATGTGCTTTTGGTTATGCCAAAATTTTGCAGTGAACATATTTTCAGGTGGTACAGTTGCAGAAACGTGACTAACAATTTAAATGTCAAACAAAGTTCTGTCATGAGTGCATTCATTTTTTTTAAAAATCATGTAGTACTAAAAGTCTTATATCAAAACCAAGTCCCTTTTGAAACCCATATTCTGAGGCCACAGTCTGTTCCCCAGAGTTAGTGACTTTCACTGCTTTATTTTTACCCTTGTATTTTAAACAATATGTTTATAATTTAATTCCTTACAGTACCCACTTTAGACAATATGCATTTATTTATTGGCCTTTAGTGGTTGAAGGATCCATCTTGTTTATACAGCCATTTCTCACCTTTACTTTCTCATCCATCTAAAATTCAGCCCTATCACAATATGTGGTTTCACGTTATTATTGCATGCATTATCACACTCTGTTTGACCATGTGGTCTACTATGATTGTTTCCTTTATTTTACAACTTATATTTTTTACTTAAATTAATAAATTTGATTTTTGATTTTTCTTTTGTTAGTTTAACATTTATCCGCTGATAAAATACTTTGCAAGAATTGACAATCACTTAGAAACTGTTGTCTGGGGTATATTTGCTGGTTCTTGGTTTGGGTAGAGAAAGAATTCAGGAAATGGGCACACACGAGGATTTAGGAGCAGATCAAGAGTGGATTTAGGAGTGGAAAGTTTAATGGAAAATAATAAGAGAGAAAAAGCTTCCCCACGCTGAGAAAGAGAGTTGCCCAAAAGAGGGTCTCCAGTTTGCGGAGGAAGGCAGTCTGTTTTGTATAGAGGCTAGAGGAGGAGGTAATTGGTTTACATAGGGTCCTGGGGATTGGTTTCACCCGGTGTACCATCTACATAGCAGTGAAAAGATTGGCCCTCCCACCCTAATCTTTTATTACGTAAATGCACATTCCATTCCAAATACCCCCTTCCTGGGGCCATGATGCCTTTACACTTGGTTTTACCTGGAGGCTGCCATGATACCGGTAAATGTTATGGCAAGAAAAGGAGAGGAAGAGATGCCATATTGAATGTACCTGGCTTCCAAGTATAGCTGCCAGCCTTTACATATAAAGGCTCCTAGTTTGCATATCTATGCCTGACTTCTCAGGCTGCTTTCTGTTAGGGAAGAAATGGTTAGGGGGCTGATTTTTATTAAAGGATAATTCCACAAGAACTTTCACCCTTTCTAGCTGCCTAAAAATTATTTCTTAATAACTCCTGTGTTACAAATATTTAAACATTTTAAATGATCTGTCAGTGCTGGCTGCTTTTGTTTCATGATTTGTGGCAACTCTTTCACCACAGTCACACCCTTTTCAAAATAACATGCTCACTAGAGCTGGCATTTGCTGTTAGGATCCTTGGCTAGATATTCTGTTTCATGGATTGCGTATCTTTTTTTATTTACACCCTTATTTCACTGGTGCATATTCTCTGGTAGCTTCCTGCTGGCTGTGGTTGTGCATAAAAGGAAGCACTGAACACTAGCTCTGATGGGCCAAGTTACATGGTAGTACATATGATTCAGTAGTCAAGACAGTGTGTTATTTGGAAAAGGCCAAAAAAAAAGAAACTTACATTGATCAATGAAAGGGAATAGAGAGTCCAGAAACAGATCTCCCTAAATATTGTCAACTGATCGTTGACAGAAGAGCTAACGCCAAACAGTGGACCAAAGATAGTCTTATCAACAAATGGTGCTGTACTCACTGGACATCCACATGCAAAAACACGAGTGTAGATGTTGATTTTATACTTTTCATAAAAATTAACTCAAAGTGGACCACAGGTCTAAATTTAAACTCAATACTAAAACTCCTAGGAAATAACGGGGGAGAACCCAGATGACTTTGAGTTGACTCATGACTTTTTAGATTCGATACCATAGGTATGATTCACAAAAAAAATTAATAAGCTGGACTTTATTAAAACTGAAATTTTCTGCTCTGTAAAACAAACTGTCAAGAGAATAAAAAGGCACATCACAGAGCAGGAGAAAATATTTGCAAAAGAAATATCTGACAAATGACTGTTATTAAAAATATACAAAGAACTCATAAAACCCAACAGTAAGAAAAGGAGTCATTCAAGTATAAAATGGGATAGAAATCTTTACAAGCATCTCATCAAAAAGATACACAGGTGGAAAATGAGCATATGACAAAATAGTTAACATCATATATTATTGGAAAAGCAAATGTAGGTAGAGTGTGGTAGAGTCAAATGATAGTCTTTGAATCTCACAGGCTTAACAAAGAAGAGACCCTTTTTAACTTAGGCTGCCTTTACAACAGACAACAGGGGCTTCTGCTAATTGCAGCCGACCAGAGGCCCAGGCTGCTTTTTCAACAGGCTTCCACTTCTCTAGAGCAGTAGAAATGGATAGAGAGTGTGGCCCACCTCACATTGGCTTTTCAAGCCCTGATAAAAAAGTAGCACACCTTATTTTCATGCACATATCTTTTATCAAAGTGAAGCAAGGAAAGTATTTGGGGAAACTGTAATACAGATAAAAGCTATACTCTACCTCAGTGAAATTTATTTGACACCACCAGCATCATGACACTAATCAGACACCAAAGACAGAACTAACTTTTATTTTGATGATTTCATTTCCCTAATTCCTTTCATACATAGCCCTCATTCTTCAATGCCATATGCAGAGAATGACATTATCTTGTCTCCCTGATCATGCTGCTGAGGACATCCAGTCTCTCATAGGCAACACACAACACATACCACACTCAGTTTATTTCTTCATGTCTGTTTTCTAATACGAGAGTTTAACAACCAAGGACATTTTCCCTTGCACATACCACATCAGTGATAGTCTGTTACTACTTCCCAATTTTTATGAGCTTTAATAACAAAAACAATCATGATCACATTAAAAGATCATTGATATGCAGTTTGAGTAAGACGATATGTGTTGATAAGATCAGACCTTGCCTTTCATGATGAATATGTCTCTAAATTGCCAGAACTGTTCCTGTAATCACTTGTTCCACCAAAGCGTCTTGCCTGGGATCTGAATGGGAATGTGAGTGGACATTAGTTCTCCTAGTGAGTAGCTCCACCCCGCTAATGGGCCTAATTTGCAGACTTTATTCATGCTACTGAGTGTGTCTCCAGGAATTCCCCCAGAATCCTGGAATGTCACGTGACCCTCTAAAAACTAGTGGAATTCATGTCCTTATTGAAGAAGGAATTCAATTCTATTAACAAGCTATGTATAAAAATGCCAAAAGTCTTTTATGCGACATTCATAACTCCTCATTAGCATAATCTTTCTAATATTTGGAAATCCTCAAAGCTGCGTCAGAGCTTACCTAATTTTAAACTTGATAGGTGAGTAGATTATTTTAGACAGAGTCAAAAACCTTTTATACTGTCGATTTCACTATCATTTATTGTTTATTCTCAGTAATATGGAACTTGCTAAATATGTGCACAATCTAGTGGATACTTTTCATTATTAATAATGCAAATCCATTCTAAGAATCATGATCAAGTTATCCAGTGTTAGACATTTTGAAATATTCCTTCATAAATATAGTCTGGAAAAACATCTAGTACATGTAAGAAAATGAGGATATCATTTTCTTTAATATTTAGTATGTTTGAAATAAGCTTGAAATTCAAAAGCAAAAATGAACCAATATCTCACTCCAGTGAGAGCTTAGATTTAAAATAACACAAACAGATTTTTAATAATACAATTATTGTGTAATCTTAAAATGTCTAGCAACGTGATACTTGCGGGACTTCCGCTTTCCAAAAGCACAGGGCTGAGTTTTTCTATTGATACTTAAGGCTGCATAATAGCCCTTCAAAGTGTAGAGTAGTATAGAAGATTGCTGAAACCTATAGCTTATTCCATTTTAACATATGCCTCTTTAATTAAAGGTAATATTTTCTTTTATTTCCATTACATAGGATTGAGATATTAATTTTGATTTATTTATTTTAAAACTAGTTTCTTCAGTAAATTCTCAGCCCCTACTGTATGGTCATGGTGAGAAAGACCTTGAGTGCCCATAGGCAATATTTAGTCATTATATTATATGACAATATTTCCTAGAACACATCATATTCTGTGTAATAATGAAATAGAAGTGGATTTTACTTATTTTTATTGTGATCGCATTTTCTGCAGGAACCATTTGTCTTTCTTTAGGTAGGAGTCTTCCGCCTTCCAATTTGTGAAAGTTTTTCATAGATGGTTCAAAATCCCTGAGGTTTTACCAGTCTAGAGCTGTTAGTGTATTTATGCCACATATATGAATTTAGACACCACATTGAAATATACCAGAGCTTTATCAACTCCATTTATAATATTTATTTTCATCCACTTGTTCATTTACTTGAAGATCATTTTTCCCAACCCAGTACTTTGGATGACAGAGAAGTAAACTTTCTTGGACCTTCCCTAGGTCAGAGAATAGTGTTTCCTAGTCATCCTTAAGAAAAAGGACCACTTCCTTCTAAAGTTCTATCTTATACAAGCTAAGGTTAATTCTCCTTATCATCTTTACTTTCTGCCCCATGCCTCTGAGGAGAGACTCTCCCCACTTCTCTGTTCTGCTCTCTGAGCTCCAAAAATTAACCTGTTTGGATGACATCCAGGCTCTTCCTTACCTTCTGTCTTCTTTTTGTGTCTGGGCAGTAGGAAGCCCTATCAAGACGCTGAAAGGAGAGAAAAGCGAGGTCAGTGTGGTTGATTGAAGCCTGGGGTCCCTTCTGCTTAGTCACCTACCTCCTGCTGGCCGCATCTGCTGCAGAGTAGCTCAGTTCCCATACGGTGGGACTCCCCACGGCCTTCTCTATTTCCAGTTCAGATAGTACAGCCTTTCTTCTGCCCATCGGGCGTAGGTTACTATCAGCCCATCTCATAGCACAGGAATCACCCCCATCTCGTGTGATTTCCCAGTCTCCTTCCTGTATCTATAAAATCCACCTTTTTAGTAAAATCTTCTCATGGTGTCTTAATCTGACTATGCTGTTTTCTGCTCAGACTGTGACTGATTATCAGTCACAGAATAAAGTTTAGATTCCTGTTAATTCCTAATGCCTGTAATTTATCAATTTGTAAGTGCATTTGTTCCTGATTTGGTTTTATCTGACCAAGCATTTCTCTCTCTTTCTCCCCCTCCTCTGCCCTTGCGTGTGTGTGTGGGGTGGTAGGGGAATGTGTGTCTACGTGTGTGTGTGTCTGTGTGTGGTGTTGTGAGAGAATGAGGCTAATTCCTACCATGATACTGACAGAAATTTACTACCATTATATACAATCTAAACTTGGATTCTATTTCTGGAAAGATAACTCTGGGGCAATGCCTGAAATGTGACTTCTACAATATTCTTCAGAGACTTAAATAATGCAGGAAAGCAGAAATATTGGAATGAAGTAAAGAGATATCTCTGGATGAGTTCCATTAAACCAATAGTGATTCAATAGTAGGAAGTTTTGACTTTGTGGTTTATTAATAACAAAGTAGGACTTTGTGGTTTATTAATCAGATTTACAATGCAAAATGATCCCTCACATTGACAGTCATTAACATATAAGCTAGGCATTTTTTTTTTGTCTGAAGCTTTGTTTTTTTAAATTAGATATACATTGAACTGTGTTTGCAACTAAAAAAAAAAAAAAAAATCAGAGAAAGACAACCACATCAGTGGGATTCCTGAGTGCCAGTGGCAACATGAGAGGCTGGAGCTTAGAAAAAGAGGCTGTCTTATATTTTTCCTGACCAAGAACACACAGAGCACAATCAGAGTCCATGTGTCAAGGGCTACTTTAGAAAATAAGAGCATGTTGAGTGTCCAAGGCAGGCAGACGCTTGAGCCCAGGAGTTGGAGACCATCCTGGACAACATGATTAAACCCCATCTCTACAAAAATGTAGTCAGGCTTGGTGACTCACACCTATAGCTCCAGCTACTCAGGAGGCTGAGGTGGGAGGGTCACCTGAGCCTGGGAGTTTGAGGCAGCAGTGAGCTGTGATTACATCACTGTATTCCAGCCTGGAAGAAAGAGTGAGATCCTGTCTTAAAATTATAAAAACAAAAATAAAAATAAAAGAGCATGACCAAATCTATCTTACATTTTGAGAAGTGGCCAATTCCAAGGTAGGAAGTTGAGATTACTCAGAAAACTTATTAAAATGGTTGAAGTACTATAAGTTAGTTGAAATTATAATGAAGCATTTTAATTATCAATGGCCAGGCACATAAAATATTTGACTCTCAATTTCTTACAGAGGTTGAAATGCTTAGAAATAAAATGCATAAGGAGAGTGATTGTTGAGAGGAGATTAGTCAGACTAGCAATTGAAAGAAAAGGCAGGAATGTGAAAACAGACATGAACAAATGGGGTAATGGTTGGTCAAATCATCTTCTAGCAACTCGTAACACCTTTATGAGAGTTCTCTGCAATTTCTGGATGTCAGTGTACAGTTAGGCTGTAGGAGGTCCAAATTTATATAAATAACTCTACTAATCATCCTGAAGTCTAAATTTTCCTGAGGCAAATCAGAATGATCTTCTACAGACAGAAATAGCCTCTTCATGAGGTGCAGATAAACCAAGCTATTTTTTCCAATCCTTGCCTTAACCTCAGTATACTACTTCTTAATATCAAATATTTTGACATGTATCTGTTTTCTTCCAGAAAAAAATTCACTACAGTAGCAATTCTATTTATGTACGCAAAACTTTTCTATTTTTCTTTTTCATAATTGTAAAGGGAATTTCAGAATTTATTTTATAGAAGTAAATATACAGAAGAATTATGTTGATGGTTTGAAGTTTCAAGATTTAAGTTAAAGAAATATGGCCACACAGTGGAAGCATTAACAGTATCTTTTTATTCTCAGGAGTAACACTTAGTGACAGGTCAAGCTGAATCGTAAAATGTCTATCTGCTCAAACCTGTGTATTAAAATTAACAGTAAGTAATCACGGCCAACATGAATTAAATGCTTGTATGAGATAGAGATTGTTCAAAGACTTTTCTATGTACAGATGTATATTTTGTTCTTTTACATATTCCATTCTTTATGACATAACAAACAATATTACATCATCATTTTAAAAAATCAAAATAAGAGAAAATAAAATTTCCTTCGATGCTATGCAAATCCTACTTTTTTCCATGGAGGTAATAATTGTCATCCATTGGATATGTGCCAATACTGCTAGTTTAGACATTTTTTATATCATATACACACGTATCTTTGTGAATTCAGATGTCAAGACATCTCTTTGGGCATGTCACCATAGTTTCATTTTGTTTACAAAATCATGTTTGCTTTTTTTTGACATTTCTACTCACAAATTCAGTAAAAAAATCTACCTGAGATTTAGTCCTTTTGTTTGGAGATAAAGAGAGAGATAATTATTTTCAAGTAGAGAACTTCAAAATTTATTTGATTTATAAAAGCATGTAAACAAATTTTTAGAAAACTCTCTTTTATTCTGAGACGGAATCACATATTGGTTTAGAATTTGTGATGAAGAGAAAATATTCCTAAATTTAGGTCTTAATTTTGCTTCCAATTCACTGTTAATTAATGTCTCTAAGCCCCAGTAACTGCAATATAAAATAAGGAGGTATATAATATCTAAGTCAACATCATCCTGTGAATGTAATAGGTCATAATGTAGTTTAATATTTCTATTTTATAATAAGAACTTATGAATATCATGATTATTTTACTACCATTTCTGAAAAAAAGTAAGTTTAGGAAACTTCTCATTCTGAATAACATTAAGTGGATAGATATCTATAAGAAATAATCATTTAAACTTTTCAAACAAACACAGAGAACTTTCTATTTTACTTCCTATTGTACTTATAAAATATTCTAGGAATATAAAATTTTATCAATAAAAAAGTAACATCTTGCATGAAAATGATATTTTAAAAATCTATCCCAGAGAGTTTCACTTACCCATAAAAGTAACTAAGAGATGCAAGGATGAAACTTTGCCACTGTTGAAAGGATATTTTATAAATAGACAATGCAGGATGTGTAAAAGAAACCATATCAGGCCGTTTTGCATTGCTATAAAGGAATACCTGAGATGGGGTAATTTATAAAGAAAAGAGTTTTAATTGACTCACAGTTCTACAGACTTTACAGGAAGCATAGTTCCAGCATATGCTTGGTTTCTGGGGAAGCTTCAGGAAATTTACAATCATGGCAGAGAGTGAAAGGGGAGCAGAGAGATCATGTAGTGATGGACAGATGGCCCCAAATTTTCTCCCATTCTGTAGGTTGCCTGTTCACTCTGCTGATAGTTTCTTTTGCTGTGCAGAAGCTCTTTAGTTTAACTACATCCCATTTGTCAATTTTGGCTTTTGTTGACATTGCTTTTGGTGTTTTAGTCATGAAGCTTTTGCCCATGCCTATGCCTGAATGGTATTGCCTAGGTTTTCTTCTAGGGTTTTTATGGTTTTAGGGCTTACATTTAAATCTTTCATCCATCTTGAGTTAATTTTTGTGTAAAGTGTAAGGAAGGGGTCCAGTTTCAGTTTTCTGCATATAGCTAGCCAGTTTTCCCAACACCATTTATTAAATAGGAAATCCTTTCCCCATCGCTTGTTTTTGTTAGTTTTGTCAAAGATCAGATGGTTGTAGGTGTGTGGCATTATTTCTGAGGCCTCTGTTCTGTTCTATCGGCCTACATATCTGTTTTGGTATGAGTACCATGCTGTTTTGGTTACTGTAGCCTTGTTGTATACCTTGAAGTCAGGTTGCATGATGACTCTAGCTTTGTTCCTTTTCCTTAGGATTGTCTCGGCTATATGGGCTCTTTTTTGGTTCCACATGAAATTTAAGGTAGTTTTTTCTAATTCTGTGAAGAAAGTCAATGGTAGCTTGATGGGGATAGCATTAAATCTATATATTACTTTGGGCAGTATGGTCATTTTCATGCTATTGATTCTTCCTACCCATAAACATGGAATGTTTTTCCATTTGTTTGTGTCTTCTCTTATTTCCTTGAACAATGGTTTGTAGTTCTACTTGAAGAGGTCCTTCACATCCCTTGTAAGTTGTATTCCTAGGTATTTTATTCTCTTTGTAGCAATTGCGAATGGGAGCTCACTCATGATTTGGCTCTCTATTACTGGTGTAAAGGAATGCTTGTGATTTTTGCACATTGATTTCGTATCTTGAGACTTTTCTGAAGTTGTTTGTAAGCTTAAGGAAAATTTTTGCTGAGATGATGGGATTTTCTAAATATACAGTCATATCATTTGCAAACAGAGACAATTTGATTTCCTCTCTTCTAATTTGAATAGCCATTATTTCTTTGTCTTGCCTAATTGCCCTGGCCAGAACTTCCAACATTATGCTGAATAGGAATGGTGAGAGAGGGCATCCTTGTCTTGTGTCGGTTTTCAAAGGGAATGCTTCCAGTTTTTGCCCATTCAATATGATATTGGCTGTGGGTTTGTCATAAATAGCTCTTATTATTTTGAGATACGTTCCATCAATACCTAGTTTATTGAGAGTTTTTAGCATGAATGGGTGTTGAATTTTATTGAAGGCTTTTTCTGCATCTATTGAGATAATCATATGGTTTTTGTCATTTGTTCTGTTTATGTGATGAATTGCATTGACGGATTTGCATATGTTGAACCAGCCTTGCATCTCAGGGATGAAGCCTACTTGATCGTGGTGGATAAGCTTTTTGGTGTGCTGCTGCATTTCGTTTGCCAGTATTTGTTGAGGATTTTCACATTAATGTTTATCAGGTTATTGGCTTGAAATTTTCTTTTTTGTGTGTGTCTCTGTCAGGTTTTGGTATCAGGATGATGCTGGCCTTATAAAATGAGTTAGGGAGAAGTCCCTCTTTTTCTATTGCTGGGAATATTTTCAGAAGGAATGGTACCAGTTCCTCTTTGTACCTCTGGGAGAATTTGGCTATGACACCGTCTGGTCCTGGGCTTTTTTTTTTGGTTTGTAGGCTATTAATTAATGCCTCAATTTCAGAACTTGTTATTGGTCTATTCAGTGATTCAATTTCATCCTGGTTTAGTCTTGGGAGGGTGTATTTGTCCAGGAATTTATCCGTTTCTTCTAGATTTTCTAGTTTATTTGCATAGAGGTGTTTATAGTATTCTCTGATGATAGTTTGTATTTCAGTGGGATTTGTGGTGATATCCCCTTTATCATTTTTTATTGCATCTATTTTATTCTTCTCTCTTTTCTTCTTTATTAGTCTGAACTAATTTATTAGTTCATCTATTTTGTTAATCTTAAAAAAAAAAAAACTGTGGGATTCATTGATTTTTTGAAAGGTTTTTGGTGTCCCTGCCTTCTTCCGTTCTGCTCTGATTTTAGTGATTTTTTGTCTTCTGCTAGCTTTTGAATTTGTTTGCTTTTGTTTCTCTATTTCTTTTAAATGTGGGGTTAGGGTGTCGATTTTTTATCTTTCCCACTTTCTCCTGTGGGCATTTAGTGCTAGAAATTTCCCTCTAAACACTGCTTTAAATGTGCCCCAGAGATTTTGGTATGTTGTATCTCTCTTCTCATTGGTTTCAAAGAACTTATTTATATCTGCCTTAATTTCGTTATTTACCCAGTAGTAATTCAGGAGCAGGTTGTTCAGTTTCCATGTAGTTATGTGGTTTTGAGTGAGTTTCTTAATCCTGAATTCTAATTTGATTGCACTGTGGTCTGAGAGACTGTTACAATTTCCATTCTTTTGCATTTGCTGCAGCGTGCTTTACTTCTAAATATGTGGTCAATTTTAGAATAAGTGTGATGTGGTCCCAAGAATAATGTATATTCTTTTCTTTGCAGCAGAGAGTTCTCTAGATGTCTCTTTGGTCTGTTTGGCCCAGAGCTGAGTTCAATTCCTGAATATCCTTGTTAATTTTCTACCTTGTTGATCTGTCTAATATTGACAGTGGGGTGTTAAAGTCTCCCACTCTTATTGTTTGTGAATCTAAGTCTCTTTATAAGTCTGTAAGAACTTGCTTAATGAAACTGGGTGATCCTGTTTTGGGTGCATATACACTTAGGACATTTAGCTCTTCTTGTTGCACTGATCCCTTAATCATTAGGTAATGCCCTTTTTTGTCTTTTTTTGATCTTTGTTGGTTGAAAATCTTTTTTATCAGAGACTAGGATTGGAACCCCTGCTTTTTTTTTTTTCCATTACATTTGCTTGGTAAATATTCCTCCATCCCTTTATTTTGAGCCTATGTGTGTTCTTGCACATGAGGTGGGTCTCCTGAATACAGCACTTTTTCCAATTTGACAGTCTGTGTTTTTTAATTGAGGTATTTAGCCCATTTACATTTAAGGTTAATATTGTTATGTGTGAATCTGATCCTGTCATTATGATGCTAGCTGGATATTTTGCCTGTTAGTTGATGCAGTTTCTTAATAGTGTCAATGATCTTTACAATTTGGCATATTTTTGCAGTGGCTGGTACCACTTTTTCCTTTTCATGTATAGTACTTCCTTCTAGAGCTCTTGTAAGGCAGGCCTGGTGGTGACAAAATCTTTCAGCATTTGCTTGTTTTTTTTAATTTATTTTATTTTATTTTTTTATTATACTTTAAGTTCTAGGGTACATATGCATAACGTGCAGGTTTGTTACATATGTATACCTGTGCCATGTTGGTGTGCTGCACCCATCAACTCGTCAGCACCCATCAATTCATCATTTATATCAGGTATAACTCCCCAATGCAATCTCTTCCCCCTCCCCCCTCCCCATGATAGGCCCCAGTGTGTGATGTTCCCCTTCCCGAGTCCAAGTGAACTCATTGTTCAGTTCCCACCTATGAGTGAGAACATGCGGTGTTTGGTTTTCTCTTCTTGTGATAGTTTGCTAAGAATGATGGTTTCCAGCTGCATCCATGTCCCTACAAAGGATGCAAACTCATCCATTTTTATGGCTGCATAGTATTCCATGGTATATATGTGCCACATTTTCTTAATCCAGTCTGTCACTGATGGACATTTGGGTTGATTCCAAGTCTTTGCTATTGTGAATAGTGCCGCAATAAACATACGTGTGCATGTGTCTTTGTAGTAGAATAATTTATAATCCTTTGGGTATATACCCAGTAGTGGGATGGCTGGGTCATATGGTACATCTAGTTCTAGATCCTTGAGGAATTGCCATACTGTTTTCCATAATGGTTGAACTAGTTTACAATCCCACCAACAGTGTAAAAGTGTTCCTATTTCTCCACATCCTCTCCAACACCTGTTGTTTCCTGATTTTTTAATGATTGCCATTCTAACTGGTGTGAGATGGTATCTCATTGTGGTTTTGATTTGCATTTCTCTGATGGCGAGTGATGCTGAGCATTTCTTCATGTGTCTGTTGGCTGTATGAATGTCTTCTTTTGAGAAATGTCTGTTCATATCCTTTGCCCACTTTTTGATGGGGTTGTTTGTTTTTTTCTTGTATATTTGTTTGAGTTCTTTGTAGATTCTGGAAATTAGCCCTTTGTCAGATGAGTAGATTGCAAACATTTTCTCCCATTCTGTAGGTTGCCTGTTCACTCTGATGGTAGTTTCTTTTGCTGTGCAGAAGCTCTTTAGTTTAATTAGATCCCATTTGTCAATTTTGGCTTTTGTTGCCGTTGCTTTTGGTGTTTTAGACATGAAGTCCTTGACCATACCTATGTCCTGAATGGTACTACCTAGATTTTCTTCTAGGGTTTTTATGGTGATAGGTTTAACATTTAAGTCTCTAATTCATCTTGAATTAATCTTCGTATAAGGAGTAAGGAAAGGATCCAGTTTCAGCTTTCTACTTATGGCTAGCCAATTTTCCCAGCACCATTTATTAAATAGGGAATGCTTTCCCCATTTCTTGTTTCTCTCAGGTTTGTCAAAGAACAGATAGCTGTAGATGTGTGGTATTATTTCTGAGGACTCTGTTCTGTTCCATTGTCTATATCTCTGTTTTGGTACCAGTACCATGCTGTTTTGGTTACTGTAGCCTTGTAGTGTAGTTTGAAGTCAGGTAGCGTGACGCCTCCAGCTTTGTCCTTTTGACTTAGGTTTGTCTTGGCAATGCGGGCTCTTTTTTGGTTCCATATGAACTTTAAAGCAGGTTTTTCCAATTCTGTGAAGAAACTCATTGGTAGCTTGATGGGGATGGCATTGAATCTATAAATAACCTTGGGCGGTATGGCCATTTTTATGATATTGATTCTTCCTATCCATGAGCATGGTATGTTCTTCCATTTGTTTGTGTCCTCTTTGATTTCACTGAGCAGTGGTTTGTAGTTCTCCTTGAAGAGGTCCTTTACATCCTTTGTAAGTTGGATTCCTAGGTATTTTATTCTCTTTGAAGCAATTGTGAATGGAAGTTCATTCCTGATTTGGCTCTCTGCTTGTCTGTTACTGGTGTATAAGAATGCTTGTGATTTTTGCACATTAATTTTGTATCCTGAGACTTTGCTGAAGTTGCTTATCAGCTTAAGAAGATTGTGGGCTGAGACGATGGGGTTTTCTAAGTATACAATCATGTCATCTGCAAACAGGGACAATTTGACTTCTTCTTTTCCTAACTGAATCCCCTTGATTTCTTTCTCTTGCCTGACTGCCCTACCCAGAACTTCCAACACTATGTTGAATAGGAGTGGTGAGAGAGGGCATCCCTGTCTTGTGCCAGTTTTCAAAGGGAATTTTTCCAGTTTTTGCCCATTCAGTATGATATTAGCTGTGGGTTTGTCATAAATAGCTCTTATTATTTTGAGGTACGTTCCATCAATACCGAATTTATTGAGCGTTTTTAGCATGAAGGGCTGTTGAATTTTGTCAAAAGCCTTTTCTGCATCTATTGAGATAATCATGTGGTTCTTGTCTTTGGTTCTGTTTATATGCTGGATTACATTGATTGATTTGCGAATGTTGAACCAGCCTTGCATCCCAGGGATGAAGCCCACTTGATCATGGTGGGTAAGCTTTTTGATGTGCTGCTGAATCCGGTTTGCCAGTATTTTATTGAGGATTTTTGCATCGATGTTCATCAGGGAGATTGGTCTAAAATTCTCTTTTTTTGTTGTGTCTCTGCCAGGCTTTGGTATCAGGATGATGTTGGCCTCATAAAATGAGTGAGGGAGGATTCCCTCTTTTTCTATTGATTGGAATAGTTTCAGAAGGAATGATACTCCTCCTTGTACCTCTGGTAGAATTCAGCTGTGAATCCATCTGGTCCTGGGCTTTTTTTGGTGGGTAGGCTATTAATTGTTGCCTCAATTTCAGAGCCTGCTATTGGTCTATTCAGGGATTCAACTTCTTCCTGGTTTAGTCTTGGGAGAGTGTAAGTGTCCAGGAAATTATCCATTTCTTCTAGATTTTCTAGTTGATTTGCGTAGAGGTGTTTATAGTATTCTCTGATGGTAGTTTGTATTTCTGTGGGGTCGGTGGTGATATCCCCTTTATCATTTTTTATTGCGTCTATTTGATTCCTCTCTCTTTTCTTCTTTATTAGTCTTGCTAGCGGTCTGTCAATTTTGTTGATCTTTTCAAAAAACCAACTCCTGGATTCATTGATTTTTTGGAGGGTTTTTTGTGTCTCTATCTCCTTCAGTTCTGCTCTGATCTTAGTTATTTCTTGCCTTCTGCTAGCTTTTGAATGTGTTTGCTCTTGCCTCTCTAGTTCTTTTAATTGTGATGTTAGAGTGTCAATTTTAGATCTTTCCTGCTTTCTCTTGTGGGCATTTAGTGCTATAAATTTCCCTCTACACACTGCTTTAAATGTGTCCCAGAGATTCTGGTATGTTGTATCTTTGTTCTCATTGGTTTCAAAGAACATCTTTATTTCTGCTTTCATTTCGTTATGTACCCAGTAGTCATTCAGGAGCAGGTTGTTCAGTTTCCATGTAGTTGAGCGGTTTTGATTGAGTTTCTTAGTCCTGAGTTCTAGTTTGATTGCACTGTGGTCTGAGAGACAGTTTGTTATAATTTCTGTTCTTGTACATTTGCTGAGGAGTGCTTTACTTCCAATTATGTGGTCAATTTTGGAATAAGTGCGATGTGGTGCTGAGAAGAATGTATATTCTGTTGACTTGGGGTGGAGAGTTCTATAGATGTCTATTAGGTCTGCTTGGTGCAGAGATGAGTTCAATTCCTGGATATCCTTGTTAACTTTCTGTCTCGTTGATCTGTCTAATGTTGACAGTGGAGTGTTGAAGTCTCCCATTATTATTGTATGGGAGTCTAAGTCTCTTTGTAAGTCTCTAAGGACTTGCTTTATGATTCTGGGTGCTCCTGTATTAGGTGCATATATATTTAGGATAGTTAGCTCTTCCTGTTGGATTGATCCCTTTACCATTATGTAATGGCCTTCTTTGTCTCTTTTGATCTTTGATGGTTTAAAGTCTGTTTTATCAGAGACTAGGATTGCAACCCCTGCTTTTTTTTGTTCTCCATTTGCTTGGTAGATCTTCCTCCATCCTTTTATTTTGAGCCTATGTATGTCTCTGCATGTGAGATGGGTCTCCTGAAGACAGCAGACTGATGGGTCTTGACTCTTTATCCAGTTTGCCAGTCTGTGTCTTTTAATTGGAGCATTTAGTCCATTTACATTTAAGGTTAATATTGTTATGTGTGAACTTGATCCTGCCATTATGATATTAACTGGTTATTTTGCTCATTAGTTGATGCAGTTTCTTCCTAGCCTCGATGGTCTTTACATTTTGGCATGTTTTTGCAATGGCTGGTACCAGTTGTTCCTTTCCATGTTTAGGGCTTCCTTCAGGGTCTCTTGTAAGGCAGGCCTGGTGGTGACAAAATGTCTAAGCATTTGCTTATCTGTAAAGAATTTCATTTCTCCTTCGCTGATGAAACTTAGTTTGGCTGGATATGAAATTCTGGGTTGAAAATTCTTTTCTTTAAGAACGTTGAATATTGGCCCCCACTCTCTTC
>NC_045437.1:12084804-12217954 GCF_002776525.5 Piliocolobus tephrosceles
AAAATTCTTTTCTTTAAGAACGTTGAATATTGGCCCCCACTCTCTTCTGGCTTGTAGAGTTTCTGCCGAGAGATCCGCTGTCAGTCTGATGGGCTCCCCTTTTAGTTTTCCTTCTAACACTCTTCTGTGTTGCTCACGCTGGGAGATGGAGACTGGAGCTGTTCCTATTTGGCCATCTTGCTCCGCCCCCACCTTGCTTGTTTGTAAAGGATTTTATTTCTCCTGTGCTTATGAAGGTTAGTTTGACTGCATATGAAATTCTGGGTTGAAAATTCTTTCTTTAAGAATGTTGAATATTGGCCCCCTCTCTTCTGGCTTGCAGGGCTTCTGCAGAGAGGTCCACTGTCGGTCTAATGGGCTTCCCTTTGTGGGTAACCTGACCTTTCTTTCTGGCTGCCCTTAACATTTTTTCCTTAATTTCAACCTTGGTGAATCTGATGATTATGTGTCTTGGGGTTGCTTTTCTTGAGGAGTATCTTTGCGTTGTTCTCTGTATTTCCTGAATTTGAATGTTGGCCTGTCTTGCTAGGCTGGGGAAGTTCTTCTGGATAATATTCTGAAGAGCTTTTTCCAACTTGGTTCCATTCTTTCTGTGACTTCCAGATACAGCAATCAAACGTAGGTTTGGTCTTTTCCCATGTGCCCATATTTCTTGGAGTCTTTGTTCATTCCTTTTTGTTCTTTTTCTCTAATCTTGTCTTCATGCTTTATTTCATTAAGTTCATCTTCATTCTGTGATATCCTTTCTTCTGCTTGATCTATTTAGCTATTCATACTTGTGCATTCTTCACAAAGTTCTCATTCTGTGTTTTTCAGTTCCATCACATCATTTATGTTCTTCTCTAAACTGGTTATTCTAGTTAGCAGTTACCTTTCTTCAAGGTTCTTAACTTCCTTGTATTGGGCTAAAACATGATCCTTTAGCTCAGAAGAGTTTGTCATTACCCACTTCTGAAGCCTACTTTTGTCAATTCCTCAAATTCATTCTCCATCCAGCTTTGTTCTCTTACTGGAGAGGAGTTGTGATCCTTTGGAGGAGGAGAGGCATTCTGGTTATTGCAATTTTCAGCCTGCTTGCACTGGTTTTCTTCATCTTGTGGATTTATCTACCTTTGATCTTTGATGTTGGTGTCCTTTGGATGGGGTTTCTGTGTGGACATCCATGTTGATGCTATTTCTTTCTGTTTGTTAGTTTTCCTTCTAACACTCAGGCCCCTCTGCTGCAAGTGTGCTGGTAATTGCTGGAGGTCCACTCCGGACCCTGTTTTCCTGGGTATCACCAGCTGAGGCTGCAAAACAGCAAAGATTGCTGCCCGTTCCTTCCTCTGGAAGCTTCGTCACAGAGAGGCATCTGCCAGATGCCAGCCAGAGCTCTCCTGTATGAGGTATTGTCAACTCCTGCTGGGAGGTGTCTCAAGTCACGAGGCACAGGGGTCAAGGACATACTTGAGGAGGCAGTCTGTCCCTTAGCAAAGCTCGAGAACTGTGCTGGGAGATTCGCTGCTCTCTTTAGAACCGGTAGGCAGGAACATTTAAGTCTGCTGAAGCTGCACCCACAGCCAGCCCTTCCATCAGGTGCTCTGTCCCAGGGAGATGGCAGTTTTATCTCTAAGCCCCTGACTGGGACTGCTGTCTTTCTTTCAGAGATACCCTGCCCAGAGAGGAGAAATCTAGAGAGGCAGTCTGGCTACAGCAGCTTTGCAGAACTGCAGTGGGCTCCTCCAAGTTCAAACTTCCCAGGTGCTTTGTTTACACTTGAGGTGAAAACCGCCTACTCAAGCCTCAGTAATGGTGGACGCCCCTCCCCCCACCAAGCTCGAGCATCCCAGTTCAACTTCAGACTGCTGTGCTGGCTGCAAAAATTTCAAGCCAGTGGATCTTAGCTTGCTGGGCTCCATGGGTGTGGGATCCACTGAGTTAGACCACTTGGCTCTCTGGCTTTGGCCCCTTTTCCAGCGGAGTGAATGATTCTGTCTCACTGGTATTTCAGGCACCACTAGAGTAAGAAAGAAAACTCCTGCGGCTAGCTTGGTGTCTTCCCAAATGACCATCCAGTTTTGTGCTTGAAATCCTGGGCCCTGGTGGTGTAGGCACCCTAGGGAATCTTCTGGTCTGCAGGTTGCGAAGAATGTGGGAAAAGCATAGTATCTCGGCTGGAGTGCACCATTCCTCACTGTACAGTGTCTCACAGCTTCCCTTGGCTAGGAGAGGGAGTTCCCCAATCCCTTGGGCTTCCCGGGTAAAGCAACATCCCACCCTGCTTCGGCTCTCCCTCCATGGGCTGCACCCATTGTCTAATCAGTCCCAATGAGATGAGTCGGGTTCCTCAGTTGGAAATGCAGAAATCACCTGTCTTCTGCTTTGATCTCGCTGGGAGCTACAGAACAGAGCTTTTCTTATTTGGCCATCTTTGGCCTCCTCCAATATTAATGATTATGATTCTATATGGGATTTTAGTGGGGGCATACATCCAAAGTCTTTCAGAAAGCAAATCAAATTATAAAAAGAAATATATGTAAGATTAACTTGTTAAATAATATAAACTGCAATATATAACTTCTATTTGTAAGAATAATTTTAAAATAGCAGACTCAGGATTCACATGGCATTTAAAATAATTAAAACATTGTAGGACTAGACATATTTATAGCCTATGTTTAAAAAGTAAGTTATGAAAATCCGGGAGGTACAGGTTGCAGTGAGCCGAGATTGTGCCACTGCACTCCAGCCTGGGTGACAGAGCAAGACTCCATCTCAAAAAATAAAAATAAAAAATAAAAAATAAGAAAAATAATGATGATAGCTTTTATATTATATTAAGTTTTCATTCTTCGGGGGGCGGAGCAAGATGGCCAAATAGGAACAGCTCCAGTCTCCATCTCCCAGCGCGAGCGACACAGAAGACCGGTGATTTCTGCATTTTCAACTGAGGTACTGGGGTCATCTCACTCGGGAGTGCTGGACAATCGGTGCTGGTCAGCTGCTGCAGCCTGACCAGCGAGAGCTGAAGCAGGGCGAGGCATCGCCTCACCTGGGAAGCGCAAGGGGGAAGGGAGTCCCTTTTCCTAGCCAGGGGAACTGAGACACACAACACCTGGAAAATCGGGTAACTCCCACCCCAATACTGCGCTGTAAGCACACCGGCACACCGGAGAATATATCCCATACCTGGTCGGGAGGGTCCCATGGCCACGGAGCCTCCCTCCTTGCTAACACAGCAGTCTGCGGCAATCTAACCACAAGGCAGCAGCGAGGCTGGGGGAGGGGTGCCCGCCATCGCTGAGGCTTAAGTAGGTAAACAAAGCCGCTGGGAAGCTCCAACTGGGTGGAGCTCACAGCAGCTCAAGGAAACCTGCCTGTCTCTGTAGACTCCGCCTCTGGGGACAGGGGACAGCTAAAAAAAATAACAGGGGAAGCAGCAGAGGCCTGTGCAGATGCGAACGACTCTGTCTGACAGCTTTGAAGAGAGCAGTGGATCTCCCAACACGGAGGTTGAGATCTAAGAAGGGGCAGGCTGCCTGCTCAAGTGGGTCGCTGACCCCTGAGTAGCCTAACTGGGAGACATCCCCCACTAGGGGCAGTCTGACACCCCACACCTCACAGGGTGGAGTACACCCCTGAGAGGAAGCTTACAAAGCAAGAATCACACAGGTGCACTCACTGTTCAGCAATATTCTATCTTCTGCAACCTCTGCTGCTGATACCCAGACAAACAGGGTCTGGAGTGGACCTCAAGCAATCTCCAACAGACCTATAGCTGAGGGTTCTGACTGTCAGAAGGAACACTATCAAACAGGAAGGACACCTGTACCAAAACCCCATCAGTACGTCACCATCATCAAAGACTAGAGACAGATAAAACCACAAAGATGGGGAAAAAGCAGGACAGAAAAGCTGGAAATTCAAAAAATAAGAGCGCATCTCCCCCTGCAAAGGAGCACAGCCCATCGCCAGCAACGGATCAAAGCTGGTCAGAGAATGACTTTGACGAGATGAGAGAAGAAGGCTTCAGTCCATCAAACCTCTCAGAGCTAAAGGAGGAATTACGTACCCAGCGCAAAGAAACTAAAAATCTTGAAAAAAGAGTGGAAGAATTGACAGCTAGACTAATTAATGCAGAGAAGGTCATAAACGAAATGACAGAGATGAAAACCATGACACGAGAAATACGTGACAAATGCACAAGCTTCAGTAACCGACTCGATCAACTGGAAGAAAGAGTATCAGCGATTGAGGATCAAATGAATGAAATGAAGCGAGAAGAGAAACCAAAAGAAAAAAGAAGAAAAAGAAATGAACAAAGCCTGCAAGAAGTATGGGATTATGTCAAAAGACCAAATCTACGTCTGATTGGGGTGCCTGAAAGTGAGGGGGAAAATGGAACCAAATTGGAAAACACTCTTCAGGATATCATCCAGGAGAACTTCCCCAACCTAGCAGGGCAGGCCAACATTCAAATTCAGGAAATACAGAGAACGCCACAAAGATACTCCTCCAGAAGAGCAACTCCAAGACACATAATTGCCAGATTCACCAAAGTTGAAATGAAGGAAAAAATCTTAAGGGCAGCCAGAGAGAAAGGTCGGGTTACCCACAAAGGGAAGCCCATCAGACTGACAGCAGATCTCTCGGCAGAAACTCTACAAGCCAGAAGAGAGTGGGGGCCAATATTCAACGTTCTTAAAGAAAAGAATTTTCAACCCAGAATTTCATATCCAGCCAAACTAAGTTTCATAAGTGAAGGAGAAATAAAATCCTTTACAGATAAGCAAATGCTTAGAGATTTTGTCACCACCAGGCCTGCCTTACAAGAGACCCTGAAGGAAGCCCTAAACATGGAAAGGAACAACTGGTACCAGCCATTGCAAAAACATGCCAAAATGTAAAGACCATCGAGGCTAGGAAGAAACTGTATCAACTAATGAGCAAAATAACCAGTTAATATCATAATGGCAGGATCAAGTTCACACATAACAATATTAACCTTAAATGTAAATGGACTAAATGCTCCAATTAAAAGACACAGACTGGCAAACTGGATAAAGAGTCAAGACCCATCAGTCTGCTGTCTTCAGGAGACCCATCTCACATGCAGAGACATACATAGGCTCAAAATAAAGGGATGGAGGAAGATCTACCAAGCAAATGGAGAACAAAAAAAAGCAGGGGTTGCAATCCTAGTCTCTGATAAAAAGTAAGTTATCCAACAAAGAACAAAATAAAAAAAAAAAAAACTTATGAAGTCCTTTAGTATTTGTGCTAGATGGTACAAAATTATTATATATAATCTGTAGTCATCATCATTATTCTGAAGATGGCAAGCAAAAATGGATATGAAGATTTCCATTTTGTAAAAAAGTATATTCTAAAATAAGAGAATAGATACAACTTTTGGTCATGAGAATAAGATTCTGAATTTTTTACAGTTGGAGAGGGTGTAATATACAAAAAGTCTGTGCTTCATATCCCTCAGGTCTATTATGACAAGTTAAAAACTATGTGAGAATGAAAGATACACTTTATAAACTAGCAAGCTCATAATCATTAGAGTACTCACGCAGAGCTTAAATTCTTGTGGACTTGTGCTATTGGGGAAATGAGTCCTAAAAATGTCTAAATTCTCATTTGAAGATATAATTTTGTGATTTTATGCCTATGCTAATGACTTCTCATTAGGTAGTATATATATAATTTTTATTTAAAATATAATGAAGTGTGATTTTATATCAGCTAAATAGTTAACATATAAGCAGTAACTAGTTTGGAATTGTGTAACAGAAAAGTCAACTGAAATTTTTGCAAGGATAATTGAGTGGTTCATTAAATGAATTTTTTTTATATAAAATAGATATTAGAAAGATTGAAAAGTGGCCAAAGGGCCTTTCTGATTCTACTTTATAATATAAAGAGATGGTTTCTTACTATGGCTGGTGTCCTTGCAGGAGTGGGAATATCATAGTAATATTCAACCCAACATGCTTCCTCGTAAAGTCCAGTTAGATTTTAATGATGCTTTCAGAAGTTCTTCCAAAAACAAAAAATAATAATAAGGAACCTTCTTCCCCAAAAGATACAAACACGCCTATCCTCATATATCACTGGTCTGAATGGACCACAGTCTTTTCTAGTAAAAGACTGCAGCAAGAGTTATGAAACTGCTCTAAGACCAACAGGTTTGTAGGACTGCTGCACAGCAATGGATCATTACACTGAGACAGCAGAACTTGCAACAGAGAAAGAGTTTAATGATCACAGGGCACTGAGCGAGGGATGGAAGGAGACCTTCAAATCCATCCCATCTTCTGGTTTTGGGATTTTGAGGGGATCATGGAGGGAAAGGGAACTGGAAATTTGGGGTCATTGATTGGTATGGCTATTGGAATGTGGAAACTGCATTTTTTTGGCGACTCAGCTATTTGTAGGATCTTTCAAACCAGCTAGTATGAGTAGTTTCACTGGTATGCAGAACCTAAAAGAATATCTCAAAATGAAAAGTTAATATTTCTTAATATTCAATTTGTTATCTATAGAGCAGTTAAGTCAATTATAATCTTGTAACAAGGTCTATGTGATTCTGAGGCAATAAGCAACAACTATGTGGGAGTAAGTCAGAGAATGTATTACTCTGTTCTCACACTGCCATAAAAAAACTACCTGGGACTGGGTAATTTATGGTGAAAAGAGGTTTAATTGACTCACAATTCCACAGGCTGTATAGAAAGCATGGTGAAGAGGCCTCAGGAAACTTACAATCAGGGAGGAAGGCAAAGGGGAAGCAAGCATGTCTTACCATAGCGAAGCAGGAGAGGGAGAGCAAGTAAATCAACACAGAAACCAAAACCAAAACAAAACGTGTGGAAGAGAGAAGGTGACATTGAGGGCATAGAGTGCACAGACACAAGTGAGGTAGTCTTGAGAAGAAGACGCTTCTGAAGGAGAAGCAGGTGAAAGGGAAGCTGCAGGTGAACTTTGAAAGCAGGTTGCAAAGGAAAAAGAAACAGAAAAGGAGATCTCACAGGATCCTGAGAAAGAAGACTTGAGCCAAGGGAATAGAGTGAGCCTTAAATGTACTTCATTCTAGATCTAAGATTCCAATAAAACAGGAACAAGGATGAAAACTAAGATGTAAATAGTTAACATACTGTCACACTAGAAATAATGCAACTAAAACCGTGGGAGGGGAACAAAGTGGGGAAGAGAAACAGCACATTAATGGTAGAAGCAGTAGATGGAAATAAAAAACATCATTGCCACTAACACAAGGATAATAAAAGGGTAAATATGGAAACGGGGTTAAGTGTCCCAAAAAACATATGAGCACAAAGGTAACCACTAGAACAAAAATATAAACATTTTTAATTTCCAAAAGAATTTATAAAGAACATAAAGAAGACAGCAACCAGTACAAAAAATAAAGCAGGGCAAACAAAATGTATTACACAAAGTAATAATTATAACAGAATAATAAGACAGAGAAGATATCAAACTGACCTATCCCGTCAATAAAAAAATAAAATTATCTTAGCCACTTATTTACCAAAAAAAATTTCAATTTAACTTACAAAGATTTGTTTACTGTATATAAGACACAATGCATTAACACAAGGTAATTCAGGTGGCTAAAAATAAAGAGATTGACAAAAGAATACCAGATAAATGAAAATAAAGACAAAGCAGAATTTGTATTCTTAATAATAAACAGCTTAAAATGCATGCCAAAATAACTGGAGGAGCCAAGGGAAGACACGTTTTGATGTTAAATAATGAATCACAGTAAAGATGTAAACCAGTATACACAATCACCAGATAAGACAGAAACTTTGTAAAGCAGAAACAACAGTAGATTCAAGGAACCATAGGTAGAAATAAACTAATAAAAGTAATTTAAATAAATAAGAAGCCACTGTCAGCATAATGCTGATAAAACTGACAAGATACAAGACGTAACTGCATCATGAGTAAAGTCATTGGTAAATACACATATGAAACTATATACCCTAATCATAGAGAATACAAATTATTTTTATGCACTTAGAATCTTTATTTTTTAAATGTTATGAAGAGAACAGCAATAAATGCCATAGAGTAGAAATAGTTTTTAAAATTTCTAATAATAATACATTAAAACCAGATATCTGATAGTAATTGCAAAGCCAAAGGCCATTTTAACTGAAAATTAAAGGAAAATATTATATTTGATACCTCTTGCTTGAAATTGGTATATAAAAAATGTAATAAAAGAATCATAATACATACCATATTACTACATGTTGTATATTTAAAACAATGAAACACATATTTTATGCCTGAAACACGTATAATCAAAAATTAAAAAAAAAAAAATCCAATCTCAACACAGCAAAAAAGTACAAGGATAGAAATCATAAATAAAAAATCAGAAATTATAAGACTGAAAACAGAAAGATAAAATTACTAATTCTAAGTCCTCTTTTTGATTAAATAAATAACGAAACAACCTACTATCAAACCTAGTAAATAAAGATATAGAGTACAAATCTAGAAAAATTAAGATGTGAGAGAAAGAAATAACTATTGCAACAAATTATATTAGCAAATGAGATTTTGCAATCTTTATGTAAATAAATTGAGAACAGAAAACAAATAGAAGTATATAATTTATCAAATTTGAGCCCATAATCAAATACATCAATTTCTGTTGAGGAAGAGAAATAGTTATTAACAGATTATACTGTATAAAAGTAATAATTCTGGCTAGTTTAATCTTCAAAAACCACATAGGCTTAATACTCAATGAATTATTCCAGAGCATATAGAATGAAGAAAAATGTCCAAATTATTTTTATGACTAAAGGGTAACATTTATACCTAATTTTGAAATTTTAGCTTCCTAGATCTGCTTTCATAAAATTCCATAACCTGCGGGACATAAAGAACAGACATTAATTTAATGTCTTACAGTTCTGGAGACTGGAAGTCCCAATTTAAGGACTCAGCAGGACCATGTTCCCTCTGAAACCTTAGGGGAATTTTTTCCAGCATCATAAGAAAAGCAGTCATGGTACACTAAAGTGCAAGATACAAATGAAGACAACTTGCAATTAAAGTTAATTCAAAAGAACATTCTGAATCATTTTATATAATATTAAATAATTCAAAAATATTTATTTAAAGATTATTGATACAAAATAAAACATATTTGAAAGTTCTATCAGGATTCTAACAGTCTCTGCTTAGTTAGAAAGCAATCAAGCATTTTGAAAATATTCAATATGTAAATCAAGTATCAAGAAGATATAAGAAAAAATATTTCTATGGTCGTAGACTTATGATTAAATTTGTGGCAAAATATACATCTACTAAATGAGAAAATAACTTAGAGGACATAAATTTGAAAACTGATAAATATTTCAGTATGTCAAATAAAACTATCTTTCTGATTTACCTAAAATGTAAAATTCAAAGCTTAGGATATAGTATATTGGGTTTTGTTTATCCTGAAGTCTTAGAAAAAGCAGCATCTGAAATAATACATCAAAATTTATTATCAGAGTGCAATGGATTAAATATTGTATTCATGTGTAGAGAGTGACCATAAAATGTGAGATACAAAGTCTGGAGTTATGGTCAAATATTTAGAAAAATAATGGAAAGTTGTATTTACCTCTGTGTTAGTCTATTTATCTGTGCATGATTAAATAACAGATACAAATTAATTATCACATTATCTTTTTGTTATATTGGATATTTTGTAATCTTCATCAAAGAAAATAAGAAAGATTTTAATAGTACATTTGAAAAATTGGCACTTAAAATTATAAAACATAGACAATATCTGTAGCCTGAATGGAAGTGTGTCTGGTATTTGGATACATAAATCAAGTTGAAATTTTAGCAAGTCTCAGATAGTCATTGTTACAGAAATAGAGATTTGAAAGTACTTGGGTATTGACAAAAAAACCCATAAATTTTATCTTAATATGTTACATTATGACAGAGATGAAAATAGTCATTTAATGGTAGAATAAATAAATATTTGATTAATCCAAACTGGCAAATTTATTGGAGCAAAAGAATGATTCCATAATTTAGATTATGAGATACTGAATATAAAATATATATTATATATATAAAATGAATAAGTATAAGAGGCTAGTATGCATAGAGTTAAAATTTCTTCTGATTTGAAGTGTATAAAGCACCTAGCTAGCTATTTTTAGAGTAGCTCTAAGGTATTCAGGCATTACTAACTTTGCAGAGATGACATTGGAAGACAAAAAAAAAAGAGCTGGTGTGATTTTCACTTAATAAGAAGCTTAATTATTCCTTGTAGCTCAAGCTTGAACAAATGGTTGTATTAGTTCTGCATAGCATATGATGAATTTTGATTGTGACCTTACTTACAAGTGAATACTTTTCTCTAATAGAGAATATAACTTATTTTATCTAAACATTGTATATGTATTATTCACTGTAAAATTTTGTGGTAATGGAAATGCAAACAAAACACCCCCTGTAGAAGTTATTGATGTTGTACTTAGAAAAGTATAGTGTGGTATGCATTATGTGATTTCCTGGGTGATTTTATAATATATATATTATATGCATACATATCTTGGATTCTTAATATTTTTGTTCCATCACCATACACAGACTGTACAATGCTTTATTTTAAAAAACAACATTTACGTGTGTTTAAGTATTACTTTTACAATAACTATTCATTATCTCCTATAAATATGACTTTGTATTTGTAAGATAGATATTGCATCATATAATAATAAAATAAATAAAACATTAAAATGTATATGCTAATGCATATATAAAAACATATACATAAGCTAAGGTATAAACATATCCTAATGACTAGATAAATTCTATCGGAAGATTTTAAAATGGAAATTAAGTTTTTAAAAATTATTTTGAACTGAATCTTTCAGGGGCAGAGGTGTACGTACCCTCAAGCACAATTTCTCCCTTGTGTTACAAACCATTCAATTACACTCATAATTATTTTAAAAGGCACAATCCAATTATTATTGACTATAGTCACCCTGTTCTGCTATCAAATAGTAGGTCATTCTTTCTTTCTATGTTTTTTACCCACCTACCACCACCGCAGACCCCCACTACCCTTCCCTACCTCTGGTAACCGTCCTTCTATTCTCTCTCCATGAGTTCAACTGTTTTGCTTTTTAGATTCCACAAAAACATGAGAACATGTGATGTTTATCTTTCTGTGTCTGCTTATTTCACTTAACATAATGATCTCCAGTTCCATCCACATTATTGCAAATGACAGGATTTCATACTTTTTTTTTTTTTTTTTTTTTTTTTTAGACAGAGTCTCTCCCTGTTGCCCAGGCTGGAGTGCAATGGCACGATCTCGGCTCACTGCAACCTCCACCTCCCAGGATCAACCAATTCTCTTGCCTCCACCTCCCAAGTAGCTGGAATTACAGGTGCCTGCCATCATGCCCAACTATTTTTTGTATTTTTAGTAGAGACAGGGTTTCACCATGTTGGCCAGGCTGGTCTTGAATGCCTGACCTTGTGATCTGCCTGCCACAGCCTCCCAAAGTGCTGGGATTACAGGCATGAGCCACTGCCCCTGGTTTTCATTCTCTTTAATGGCTAAATAGTACTCCATTGTGTATATGTACCACATTTTCTTTCTTTTTTTAAATTATACTTTAATATCTGGGATACATGTGCAGAATTGTAGGTTTGTTACATAGGTATATACATGACATGATGATGTGCTGCACCCATCAACTCGTCATCTACACTAGGTATTTCTCTTAAAGCTACCCCTCCTCTAGCCCCCCAACCCCCACAGGCCCTGGTGTGTGATATTCCCCTCCCTGTGTCCATGTGTTGTCATTGTTCAACTCCAACTTATGAGTGAGAACATACACTGTTTGGTTTTCTATTCCCGTGTTAGTTTGCTGAGAATGGTTTCCAGTTTCATCCATGTTACTGCAAAGGACATGAACTCATCCATTTTTATGAATGCATAGTATTCCATGGTGTATATGTGCCACATTTTCTTTATCCACTCTATCATTGCTGGGCCTTTGGGTTGGTTCCAAGTCTTTGTTCCTGTGAATAGTGCTTCAACAAACATATGTGTGCATGTGTCTTTATAGCAGACTGATTTATAATCATCTGAGTATATGCCCAGTAATGGGATTGCTGGGTCCGATTGTATTTGAGGTTGTAGATCCTTGAGGAATTGCCACACTCTCATCCACAATGGTTGAACTAAGTTACACTCCCACCAACAGTGTAATACCATTTCTATTTCTGCACATCCTGTCCAGCATCTGTTGTTTCCTGACTTTCTAGTGATTGCTATTCTAACTGGTGTGAGATGGTATCTAATTGTGGTTTTTATTTGCATTTCTTTAACAATCAGTGATGTAGAGCTTTTTTTTCCACACGTTTGTTGGCCACATAAATGTCTTCTTTTGAGAAGTGTCTGTTCATATCCTTTGCCCACTTTTTAATAGGACTGTTTTTTTTCTTGTAAATTTGTTTAAGTTCCTGGTAGATTCTGGATATTAGCTCTTTGTCAGATGGATAGATTGCAAAAATGTTCTCCCATTCTGTAGGTTGCCTGTTCACTCTGCTGATAATTTCTTTTGCTGTGCTGAAACTCTTTAGTTTAACTAGATCCCATTTGTCAATTTTGGCTTCTGTTGCCATTGCTTTTGGTGTTTTAATCATGAAGTTTTGCCCATGCCTATGCCTGAGTGGTATTGCATAGGCTTTCTTCTAGGATTTTTATAGTTTTAGGGCTTATATTTAAGTCTTTCATCCATCTTGAGTTAATTTTTGTGTAAAGTGTAAGGAAGGGGTCCAGTTTCAGTTTTCTGTATATGGCTAGCCAGTTTTCCCAACACCATTTATTAAATAGGGAATCCTTTCCCCATTGTTTGTTTTTGTCAGTTTTGTCAAAGATCAGATTGTTGCAAATGTGTGTTATTATTTCTGAGGCCTCTCTTCTTTTCCATTGGTCTATATACCTGTATTGGTACCAGTACCATGATATTTTGGTTACTGTAGCCTTGAAGTATAGCTTGAAGTCAGGTAGCATAATGCCTCCAGCTTTGTTCTTTTTGCTTAAGATTGTCTTGGCTAAATGAGCTCTTTTTGGTTCCATATAAAATTTAAAGTACTTTTTATTAATTCTGTGAGGAAAATCAATGGTAGCTTGATGGGAATAGCATTGAATCTATAAATTAGATTCAATGGTCTCTGATGATAGTTTGTATTTCTGTGGGATCAGTGGTGATATCTTCTTTATCATTTTTATGGTGTCCATTTGATTCTTCTCTATTTTATTCTTTACTAATCTGGCTAGTAGTCTATCTAGTTTGTTGATCTTTAAAAAAAAAAAAAAAAAAAAAACAGCTCCTGGATTCATTGCTTTTTTTAAGTGGTTTTTCATGTCTCTAACTCCTTCAGTTCTGCTCTGATCTTAGTTACTTCTTGTCTTCTGCTAGCTCTTGAATTTGTTTGCTCTTGCTTCTCTAGTTCTTTTAATTGTGATGTTAGGGTTTCAATTTTAGATCTTTCCTGCTTTCTCCTGTGGGCATTTAGTGTTATAAATTTCCCTCTAAACTCTGCTTTAGCTGTGTCCCAGAGATTCTGGTACGTTGTGTCTTTGTTCTCATTGGTTTCAAATAACTTATTTATTTCTACCTTAATTTTGTTATTTACCTAGTAGTAATTCAGGAGCAGGTTGTTCAGTTTCCATGTAGTTGTGTGGTTTTCAGTGAGTTTCTTATTCCTGAGTTCTAATTTGATCGCACTGTGGTCTGAGAGACTGATTGTTATGATTTCCGTTCTTTTGCATTTGCTGAGGAGTGTTTTATTTCTGATTATATGGTTAATTTTAGAATGAAAGTGATGAGATGGTGAGACGAATGTATATTCTGTTGCTTCAGGGTGGAGAGTTATGTAGATGTCTATTAGTTCTGCTTGGTCCAGAGCTGAGTTCAACTCCTGAATATCCTTGTTAATTTTGTGTCTTGTTGATCTGTCTAATATTGACAGTGGGGTGTTAAAGTCTCCCACTATTATTGTGTGGAGGTGTAAGTCTCTTTGTAGGTCTTTAAGAAGTTGTTTAATGAATCTGGGTGATCCTGTATTGGGTGCATATACATTTAGAATAGTTAGCTCTTCTTGTTCATTGATCCCTTTACCATTGTGTAATGTCCTTCTTTGTCTTTTCTGATCTTTGTTGGTTTAAAATCTGTTTGATCAGAGACTAGGATTGCAAACCCTGTTTTTTGTTTGTTTGTTTGTTTCTTTTTTCTTTTTGCTTTCCATTTGCTTGGTAAATCTTCCTCCATCCCTTTATTTTGAACCTATGTGTGTCTTTGTTTATGGGATTGGTCTCCTGAGTACAGCACACTGGTAGGTCTTGACTCTTTATTTAATTTGGCAGCCCATGTCTTTTAATTGGGGCATTTAACCTGTTTACATTTAAGGTTAATAGTGTTATATGTGAATTTGATCCTGTCATTATGATGCTAGCTGGTTATTTTGCCTGTTAATTGATGCAGTTTCTTCATAGTGTCCATGATCCTTAAAATTGGGTATGTTTTTGCAGTGGCTGATACCAGTTTATCCTTTCCATATTTAGTGCTTCCTTCAGGAGATCTCATAAGGCAGGCCTGATGGTGACAAAATCTTTCAGCATTTGCTTGTCTGTAAAGGATTTTATTTCTCCTTTGCTTATGAAGCTTAGGTTGGCGGGATATGAAATTCTGTGTTGAAAGTTCTTCTCTTTAAGAGTGTTGAATATTAGCCCTCACTGTCTTCTGGCCTGTAGGGTTTCTGCAGAGAGATCTGCTGTTAGTCTGATGGGCTTCCCTTTGTGGGTAACCCAACCTTTCTCTCTAGCTGCTCTTAACAATTATTCTTTCTTTTCAACCTTGGTGAATCAGATGTTTATGTGTCTTGGGGTTGCTCTTCTCGAGGAGTATCTTTGTGATGTTCTCTGTATTTCTGGAGTTTGAACGTTGGCCTGTCTTGCTAGGTTGAGGAAGTTCTTCTGGATAATATACTGAAGAGTGTTTTCCAACTTGGTTCCATTCTACCCGTCACTTTCAGGTATACCAATCAAACATAGGTTTGGTCTTTTCACATAGTAACATATTTCTTGGATGCTGTGTTCATTTCCATTTATTCTTTTTTCTCTAATCATGTCTTCATGCTTTATTTCATCGATCTTCAGTCTCTGATATTCTTTCTTCTGCTTGATCTATTCAGCTATTGATACTTGTGTATGCTTCAAGAAGTTCTCATGCTGTGTTTTTCAGCTCCATCAGGTAATTTATGATCTTTTCTAAATTGGTTATTCTAGTTAGCAATTCTTCTAATCTTTTTTCAAGGTTCTTAGCCTCCTTGCATTGGGTTAGAAAATGCTCCTTTAGCTCGAAGAAGTTTGTTATTACCCACCTTCTTAAGCCTACCTCTGTCAATTTGTCAAATTCATTCTCCATCCGGTTTTGCTTCCTTGCTGGCAAGGAGTTGTGACCTTTTGGAGGAGAAGCATTCTGGTTTTTGGAATTTTCAGCCTTTTTGCGCTGTTTTTTTCCTTCTCTTAATGGATTTATCTACTTTTGGTTTTTGGTGTTGGTGACCTTCAGATGTGGCTTTTGTGTGGATGTCCTTTTTGTTGATGTTGATGCTATTCCTTTCTGTTTGTTGGTTTTTCTTCTAACCATCAGATCCCTCTGCTGCAGGTGTGCCAGAGTTTGCTGGAGTGCTGGAGGTCCACTCTAGACTTTGTTTGCCTGGGTGTCACCAGAGAAGGCTGCAGAACAGCAAATATTGCTGTTTGTTCTGTCCTCTGGAAGCTTTGTCCCAGAGGGGTGCCTGCCAGATGCCAGCTGGAACTCTCCTGTATGAGGCTTCTGTTCACCCCTGCTGGGAGGTGTTTGCCAGTCAGGAGACATGGGTGTCAGGGTCCCACTTGGGGAGGCAGTCTGTCTCTTAGCAGAGCTTGAGCGCTGTGCCGGGAGATCCATTGCTCTCTTCAGAGATGGCGGGCAGGAACATTTACATCTGCTGAAGTTGTGCCCACAGCTGCTCCTTCCCTCAGGTGCTCTGTCCTGGAGAGATGGGAGTTTTATCTATAAGCCCATGACAGGGGCTGCTGCCTTTCTTTCAGAGACGCCCTGCCCAGAGAGGAGGAATCTAGAGAGGCAGTCTGGCTACAGTGGCTTTGCCAAGCTGCAGCGGGCTCTGCCCAGTTTGAACTTCCCAGCAACTACTTTTATACTGTGAGGGGAAAACTGCCTCCTCAAGCCGCAGGAATGGTGCATATCCCTACCTTCACCAAGCTCGAGCATCCCAATTCAACTTCAGACTGCTGTGCCGGCAGCAAGAATTTCAAGTCAGTGGATCTTAGCTTGCTGTTCTCCATGGGGTTGGGATCCACTGAGCTGGACCACTTGTCTCCCTGGCCTCAGTCCCGTTTCCAGGGGAGTGAATGGTTCTGTCTCACTGGTGTTCCCAGTGCCACTGGGGTATGAAAAAAACTCCTGCAGCTAGCTTGGTGCCTGCCCAAATGGCCATCCAGTTTTGTGCTTGAAACCCAGGACTCTGGTGGTGTAGGCACCTGAGGGAAATCTCCTGGTCTGCAGGTTGCAAACACTGTAGGAAAAGTGTAGTATCTGGGCTGGAATGCACCATTCCTCAAGGCATAGTCCCTCATGGCTTCCCTTGGCTAAAGGAAGGAGTCCCATGATCCCTTTGGCTTCCCAGGTGAGGCAACACCTCACTCTGCTTTGGCTTGCCCTCTGTTGGCTGCACCCACTGTCTAACCAGTCCCAATGGTTTGAGCTGGGTACCTCCATTGGAAATGCAGAAATCACCCACCTTCTGTGTTGATCTCATTGGGAGTTGCAGACCGCAGCTGTTTCTATTCGGCCTTCTTGCCAGCCACCCTGTACCACATTTTCTTTGTCTATTCATCTGTTGATGGACACTTAGGTTACATCCAAATCTTGATTATAATAAACAGTGTTACAGCAAACATGGTAGTGCAGGTATCTTTTTGATATACTGAGTTCCTTTCTGTTGTGTATATAGTCAGCAGTGGGATTGCTGGATCATATACAATAGCTGTATTTTAAGTTTTTTGAGGAACCTCTATACTGTTTTCCATAGTAGTTGTGCTAATTTCCATTCATTTCAACTGTGTACAGGCTTCTATTTTCTCCACACATCCTTACCAGCATTCGCTATTGCCTGTTTTTTTTTTTTTTTTTTTTTTTTTTTTTTTGGATATAAGCCATTTTAACTTAGGTGAGAGGATATCTTATTGTAGCTTTGATTTGCATTTCTCTGATGATCAGTGATGTTGAACAATTTTTCATATGCCTATTTGCCATTTGTATATATATATATATATTTTTGGCAGGGGGTTATTTTTAGTTTTTATTTCTTTTAGGTCCTGGAGTGCACGTGCAGGATATGCAGGTTTGTTACATAGGAAAACATGTGCCATGGTGATTTGCTGTACCTATCAACCCATCACCTAGGTATTAAGCCCAGTATCTATTAGCTATTTTTCCTAATGCTCTCCCTCCCCACCAACACCCCTCAACCTCTGACAGGCCCCCATGTGTGTTGTTCCTCTCTCTGTGTCCATGTGTTCTCATGTTCAGCTCCCATTTATAAGCGAGAACATGTGGTGTTACACATGGTGTTTAGTTTTCTGTTCCTGCATGTGTTTGCTGAGGGTAAAGGCTTCCAGCTCCATCCATGTCCCCACAAAGTACATGATCTCTTTCACAGGCTGGGCGTGGTGGCTCATGCCTGTAATCCCAGCACTTTGGCAGGCCCAGGTGGGTGGATCACCTGAGGTCAGGAGTTCGTGACCAGCCTGACCAGTGGAACCCTGTCTCTACTAAAAATATAAAAATTAGTTGGGCATGGTGGCAGGTACCTGTAATCCCAGCTAGTCAGGATGCTGAGGCAGGAGAATTGCTTGAACCTGGGAGGTGGAGGTTGCAGTGAGCCGAGACCGCGCCATTGCACTTCAGCCTGGGTGACACAATGAGACTCCTTCTCAAAATCAAAAACAAATGTTTGTTGACCATGTAAATGTCTTCTTTTGAGAAGTGTCTGTTCATGCCCTTTTCACACTTTTTAATGGGATTTTTTTTTTTTTTCTTGTGCGTTTGTTTAAGTTCCTTGTAGAGTCTGGGTATTAGACCTTTGTAGATGGATAGATTGCAAAAATTTTCTCCCATTGTGTAGATTTGCCTGTTCACTCTGATAGTTTTTTTTGCTGTGCAGAAACTATTTAGTTTAAATTAGATCCAATTTTTCAAGTTTTGTTTTTGTTGCAATTGACTTTTAGCATTTTTATCATGAAATCTTTCCTCTTGGCTATGTCCTGAATGGTATTGCTTAGATTTTCTTCTAGGGTTTTTACAATTTTGGGTTTTACATTTAAATCTTTAGTCCATCTTGAGTTAATTTTTGAATAAGGAAGGGATCAAGTTTTAACTTTCTGCATACGGTTAGCCAGTTCTTCTAGCACCATTTATTAAATAGGGAATCCTTTCCTCATTTGCTTGTTTTTGTCAGGTTTGCTGAAGATCGGATGGTCGTAGATGTGTGGTCTTATTTCTGAGTTCCCTATTCTGTTCTATTGGTCTATGTATCTGCTTTTGTACCAGTATTATGCTGTTTTGATTACTGTAGCCTTGTAGTATAGTTTGAAGTCAGGTAGCATGATTCCTCCTGTTTTGTTCTTTTTGCTTAGGATTGTCTTGGTTATATGAGTTCTTTATTGGTTCCATACGAATTTTAAAATCCATTCAAATATTTTGCTCATTTTTTATTGGATTATTAGATTTTTTTTCTTTGGAGTTGTTCGAGCTTCTTATATATTCTTGTTATTAACCCCTTGTCAGATGGGTAGTTTGCAAATGTTTTATCCCATTCTGTGGGTTTTCTCTTCACTTTGTTGATTGTATCCTTTGCTGTGAAGCAGCATTTTAACTTGATGTGATCCCATTTGTCCCATTTTTGCTTTGGTTGCCTGTTCTTGTGGGGTATTGTTCAAGAAATGTTTGCCCAGACCAATGTCCTGGTAATTTCCTCTAATGTTTTCTTGTAGTAGTTTCATAGTTTAAAGTCTAGACTTAAGTCTTTAATCTATTTTGATCTGATTTTTGAATATAGCAAAAGATGGGAGTCTAGTTTCATTCTTCTGTATATGGCTATTGTTTTCCCAGTACCATTTATTGAAGACACTCTTTTCTCTAGTGATTGTTCTTTCACTTCTTGGTCAGGAGGAAGTCTGGGTTCTATATTCTGTTCCATTGAGCTATGTGTCTATTTTACTTTTGTTTGTTTGTCTTGCTAGTGGCATGCTTTGGTTAATATAGCTCTGTAGCTTAATTTGAAGTCAGGTAATGTGATTCCTGCAATTTTGTTCTTTTTGCTTAGGATAGTTTTGGCTATTCTGGGTCTTTTGTGGTTCCATATAAATTTAGAATTGTTTTTTCTACTTCTGTCAAGAATGTCATTGCCATTTCGATAGAGATTGCATTGAATTTTTAGATTGCTTTGGGTAATGTGGACATTTTAATGATATCAATTCTTCCAATTCAATATTTTTTCCTTCTTTGGTGTCCGTCTCAATGTATTTCATCAGTGCTTTATAGTTTTTATTATAGAGATCTTTCACTTTCATTAATTCCTGGGTATTTAATTTTATTTGCAGCTATCATAAATTGGATTACTTTTTTGATTTCTTTTCAAATTATTCACAGTTGGCATGTGGAAGTGCTACTAATTTTTACTTGTTGATATTTTGTCTTGTAACTTTACTGAATTTATCAGTTCTTATAGTTTTTAAAGGAGACTTAAGTTTACTTCAAATATAAGATCATATCATCTGCAAACAAGGGTAATTTGAGTTCTTCACTTCAGTTTCAATGCTGTTTATTTCTTTCTCTTGTCTGATTGCTCTAGCTAGGAATACAGGTACTCTGTTGAATATCAGTGGTAAAAGTGGGCATCCTTGTCAAGTTCCACATCTCAGAGGAAAGGCTTTCAGGTTTTCACCACCTGGTATGATACTAGCTATGGGCCTGCCATATATGGCTTTTATTGTTTAGATATGTTCCTTCTATACCCAGTTTTTGAGGGTTTATAATATGAAGAGATATGGAATTTTGTCAAATGCTTTATCAGCATAAATTGAAATGATCATATGTTTTTAATCCTTTATTCTGTTGGTGTGATATATCTCATTAATTGATTTGCTTATGTTGAACAATCCTTGCATAATAGGGATAAATTCTACTTGGCCGTGATTAATGATCTTTCTACTGTATTGTTGAATTCTGTTTGCTAATCTTTTGTTGAGATTTTTTTTTCCATCAATATTCATCAGAGAATATTGATCAGAAAATATCTATGTCTGGTTTTGGTATCAACATGTTTTAGAATAAAGTTGGAAGCATTCCCTTCTCCTCTATTTTTTGGAATAGTTTGAGTAGGTTTGAAATTAGTTTTTCTTTAAATGTTTGGTAGAATTCAGTAGTGAAGCCATCAATCAGGTCCTGGGCTTTTCTTTACAGGGAGATTTTTTATTACAGTTTCAATCTCAGCACTTGTTATTGTCCTGTTCAGGTCCAAGATTTCATCCTTGTTCAATCTTGGTAGGCTGTATGTATCTAGAAATGTGTTCATTTCTTCTAGGTTTCCCAATGTATCGGCATATAGTTGCTCATAGTAGGCACTAATGATTCTTTGAATTTCTTCAGTATAATTTGTAATGTGTCTTTTTTCATTTCTGATTTGCTTTATTTGTATCTTCTCTCTTGTTTTTCTTAGTCTGGCCAACAACTGGTCAATTTTGTTTAACTTTTCAAAAAAACAACTTTTTGCTTGATTACTTTTTATATTGTTTTCTTCATATCTTTTATTTATTTCTATTCTGATTTTGATTATTTCTTTTGTTTCATTTTTTGATATGATTTGCTATTTCTTTTCTAGTTCTTTAAGATACATTGCTAGATTGTTTATTTGAAGTTTTTCCTCTTTTTTGAAGTAGGCACTTATAGCTATAAACTTCCTTGTGAGTACTGATTTTGCTGTATCTCATAAGTTTGGAATATTGTATTTTCTTTATCACTTGTTTAAGGAAATTTTCAATTTCTTTCTTAATTTTTCTATTGACCCAATGGTCATTCAGGAGGATATTGTTGAATTTCCTTGTATTTGTATAATTTCCAAAATTCTTCTTGTTATTGATTTCTAGTTTTATTCCATGTGGTCTGAGAATATATTTGATATTATTTCAACTTTTTGAACGTTTTATTATCACTTGCTTTGTGACCTAACAGATGATGTATCCTTGAGAATGATCCAGCTGCTGAGTAAAATATGTGTATACTGCAGTTCTTGGATAAAATTTTCTGTAAATATCTATTAGAGCCACTTGGTCTATAGTACAGAGTAAGTTCAGTGTTCTTTTGTTGATTTCCTGTCTGGGAGATCTGCCCAATGCTGATAGTGGGGTATTGAAATCTCCAACTATTATCATATTGAGGCCTTTTTCTCTCTTTAACTCTAATAATATTTGTCTGAAATATTTTGGTGCTCAACCATTGGGTATATATATATATATATATTTTAAATTGTTAAATTTTCTTGCTGTATTAACCCTGTTATCATTATATAGTGTCCTTATTTGTCCCTTCTTATAGTTTTGTCTTGAAATCTGTTTTATCTATTATAAACATAGTCACCTCTATTCTTTTATAGTTAACAGTGGCTTGGAATATTTTTTACTTTCCTTTATTTTCAGTCTATATGTGTCTTTATAGGTGAAGTGTGTTTCTTATAGGCAACACATCAATGGGTTTTGTTTATTGATCATTTCATTCAGCCAGTCTATGTCTTTTGATTGGACAGTTTAATCAATTTAAATTCAATGTTATTATTCACAAGTGAGGACTTACTCCTGCCATTTTGTTACTTGTTTTCTAGTTGTTTTGTGGTCTTCTCTTCCTTCTTTCTTTCCTTTCTTTAGTGAAGGTGATTTTTCTCTGGTGATACAATTTAGTTTCTTGCTTTTAGTTTTTTTGTGTATTCATTGCATGTATTTTGGCTTGAAGTTACCATTAGGCTTGCAAACACTATCTTTTAAGGCATTATTTTGACGTGATAACACGTTAACACTATTTATATAAACAAGCAAATAAACATGCAAAAAGAAAACTAATAAAAACTCTATGCCTTAACCATCCCCCCATTTTTTAGCTTTTTGTTGTCTCTATTTATTTCTTATTGTACGGTCTATGTCTTGAAAAGTAGTCGTTGTTGTTATTTTTGATTCATCATCGATTCTATCTACCTAAGATCAGAGTCGTTTACACACCACAGTTATATTGTTATAATATTCTGTGTTTTTCTGTCTACTTACTATTACCAATTAGTTCTCTACCTTCAGGTGATTGCTTATTGCTCACTAATGTCCTTTTCTTTCTGATTGAAGTACTCACTTTAGAGTGCCTTGTAGGACAGGTATATTGTTGATGAAATCCCTCCGCTTTTTTTTTTTTTTTTTTTTTTTGCCTTGCAAAGTATTTCTCCTGTATGTTTGAAGAATATTTTTACTGGGTATACTATTCTAGGGTAAAATATTTTTTTCCTTCAGCACTTTAAATATGTCGTGCCAGTCTCTGATGACCTGTTAGGTTTCCACTAAGAAATCTGCCATCAGAAGTATTGGAGCTCCATTGTATGTTATTTGTTTCTTTTCTCCTGCTTCTTTCAGCATCCTTTCTTTATCCTTGACTTTTGGGACTTTGATTATTAAGGTAGGCTCCTTTGAGTTAAATCTGCACGGTGTTCTATGACCTTCTTTTGTACTTAGATGTTGGTATCTTTCTCAAGGTTTGGGAAGTTCTCTGCTATTATCCATTTGAATAAACTTTCTACCCCTATCTCCTTATCTACCTCCTCTTTAAGGCCAATAAGTCTTGGATTTGCACTTTAGAAGCTATTTTCTATGCCCTATAGGCATGCTTCATTGTTTATATTATTTTTTCTTTTGTCTCCTCTATCCATGTATTTTCAAATACTCTGTCTTCAAGCTCACTAACTCTTTCTTCTGCTTAGACAATTCTGCTATTAAAAGACAGATGCATTCTTCAGTATGCCAAATGCATTTTTTCAGTTCTAGAATTTCTGCTTTTTTTCAAGTATTTCAATTTCTTTGTCAAATTTATCTAGTACAATTCCAAATTTCTTCTCTATGTTATCTTGAATTTTTTTTTTTTTTTTTGGTTTTCTCAGCACAGCTATTTTGAATTATCTTTATAAAAGGTCACATATCATTGTTTCTCTAGGACTGGTTCCTGGTGTCTTATTTAGTTCATTTGATGAAGTCATGTTTTCTTGGATGGAGTTGATGTTAGGTGATATTCTTTGATGTCTGGTCTTGAAGAGTTAGATATTTATTGTAGTCTTTCCCGTCTGGGCTTATTTGTATCTGTCTTCCTTGAGAAGGCTTTCCAGGTATCTGAAAGGACTTGGATGTCATGATCTAGGCTGTATCTGCTTTAGGTGTCACCCTAAGCCGAGTTATGCTGTGGTTCTTGCAGACTTATAGATGTATCACCTTGATGAACATGGATAAGATGTAGGATAATTATCTGGACTACTAGGCGGTCTCTTGTTCTCTTCTTTTACTCTTTCCCAAACAAACGGAATCTCTATCTCTGTTCTGAGCCATCTAAAGATAGAGATGGAGTGACCCAAGCCCCTTTGTGTCTGTCACCACTGTGACTATGCTTGGTCAGGCCTGAAGCCAGCACAGCACAGGGTGTCACTAAAGTCTTGCTGTAACTACTCCCTGGCTACTGTCTATATTCCCTCAAGGTCCTAGGTCTCTGCAATCAGTAAGCTGGCAAAGGCAGACAGGCCTGTGTCTTTCTCTTTAGAGTGGCAAGTTCCCCTAGGTCCAGCGTGTGTCCAGAATTCCCAGCCAAACTTCAAGGACCAAGATCAAAAACCTTAGTAGTTTACCTGGTGTTCTACTGTACTGCAGCTCAGCTGGCATTCAAACCTGAAGATGCAGTTCCTTCCTCCTTTTCTCCACTTTCCAAAGGCAAAGGAGCGTCACCCAGTAGTCACTGCCACTATGAGCCATGAAGAGTACTGCCAGACTACCATCAAATGTTCCCATAGGGCCCAAGAGTTCTTAAATCAGCTTGTGGTGAATGCTGCCTGGCCTGAGACTCACCCTTCAGGGCAGTGGGCTCACTTCTGGCCCAGAACAGGACCAGATATGCCAGTAAGAGTCACTTTACGGAATTGGGGACTCCAAAGAGCCTGCTTTGTGTTCTACCCCACTGTGGCTGTGCTGGTACCTAAGGTGCAGGACAAAGCCCCCTTTACTTTTTCCTTTGTTTTTTTCCAAGCAGAAGGAGTTTTGCCCCATAGCCACTACAGCTAATAATGTGCTGAGTCTCAACTGAAGCCAACAATTTTCAGAGGCTCACCCAAGGCCCTCTGTGTAGTTCCTGGGTATCACTGCTGATTATACAGGACCCAAGGGCTCTTCAATAAGCAGGTGATGAATACTGATAGGACTGAGTCCTTCCCTTCAAAGCAGTGGGTTCCCTTCTGGCCCATAGTGTGTCTAGAAATGTCATCCAGGAGCTAGGCCCTGAAATGGGGGGCCTCATGACTCTGGCAAGTGCCCTATCCTGCTGTGAATTCTCTTTCCTTGAGCTGGGACATCCATCTTCTCCTGCCCTTGGATACCAGAGCTCCTAGTTCTCAGACCTATGGACACCAGAGCTTACACCTGTGACCCCCAGGTTCTTAGACTTCCAACCTCAAACTGGGACTTAGATCATTGACTCTCCTCATTCTCAGGCCTGAGTTCTGAGGCCTGGTTCTCAGGCCTGGCTCTCTGTACTGAAGTACAACACTGGCTTAGCTGCTTCTCCAGCTTGCAGAAAGCAAATCATAGGACTTCTCAGTCTTCATAATTGTTGAGCCGATTTCCATAATAAACCTCTCTCTATATAGCCTATTAGCTCTATTTCTTTAAAGAACCTTAATGTGTATTGCAAAGCAGTTGACAAAGATAAATAACCTATATTTGTTTTTGGTGATGGTTTTGATGTGCCATTAATTTGGAAGTCTCTTCTATTGAATCTTACCTCTCTTCCAAGATGTTTCATATGACAAATTGCCATATGACATCTACGTTCGTGGTTTATGATAGGAAATGTCAGTTCCTCAGATGCTGGTGAACAAACTAACTAGACTTGTTCTCATATACCTTTTTAACTGTCTGAATTAAATAGATTTTTTCAACATTTATTTTCCTTTTATCTTTAGAGACAGGGTCTACCTCTGTCACCCAGGCTAGAGTGCAATGGTGTGACCATAGCTCACTGCTCACATTTGAGCCTCTAACACCCGGGCTCAAATGATCCCCCTGCCTCAGCCTTCCAAGTAGCTAGAATTACAGGCTCATTCCACCATGCCTGGCTAAGTTCCTTTTTTTTTTTTTTAGATGGAGTTTTGCTCTTGTTGCCCAGGCTGGAGTGCAATGGCATGATCTCAGTTCACTGCAACTTCCGCCTCCCAGATTCAAGCAATTCTCCTGCCTCAGCCTCCTGAGTAGCTGATTACAGGCTTGTGCCACCATACCCGGCTAATTTTGTATTTTTAGTAGAGACAGAGTTTCTCCATGTTGGTCAGCCTGATCTCGAACTCCCAACCTCAGGTGATCTGCCCACCTCTGGGATTACAGGCGTAAGCCACCGTGCCTGGCTGGTTAATTTTTAAATACAATTATTTGTAGAGATGTGGTCTTGCTATGTTGCTCAGGCTGATCTCCGACTTCTGGCCTCAAGCAATCCTCCTGCCTCAGCCTTCCAAAACACTGGGATTACAGACCTAAGCCTCCATGCCTGGCCTAAATATGTTTTAATGAAATAATTATTTTCCAAGCCCTTTCTCATTTTACTATTTTCCCTTTATCTAAAGGTATATTACCAGGTATCATAAAATTATCATCTGGTATAAAAGTTATACTGATGAACAGATTATCTTAATAGCTTTGTAAGTGTAGATTAGTAGATGACCGTTTTTACAGCTTGTAAATACCAGAACCTTCCATGAAGCTAATCTCTGTGGTAAATTCTGCCTTTGCATGATGTCTCTTAATCTTCATACCACCCGATGCCATCTGCATTACTCTTTTACCCATTTCCTGCTAAGTAAACTCATAGAGGTTAAGTAATTACGTAACACCTACAGCTTACAGGTGGCAAAGCCCTCACCTGTGTCACAGATCACAGCCATTCAGGCTGCAAAGCTGAGCACATATGGAGGAAACCCTGCCGTGGCCACACAGCACCCCTCACCATCCCACAAAATGGTAATGATGGAACAGTAATCACTGTTTGGGAGCATGTTGCTAAATATACTGTCTTTTACTACAGAAATAAAACTGAAGCTTTTGAAATGAAAAAGGTAATTTTGTTACTAGTTAAAACGTAGAACTTTCAACCTCTCCTGTTTCTTTTTGGGAAGTGATTAACAACTAAATATTCAAGAGTTTCTAAGTCATTGAAAGAGTCTATAAGTATAATTAATATAAAAATATTGTTTAAAATATAATATGCATATGTAACCATAGAAAAATGTCATTTTATCACTATCATTAGAGATTAACTTTTCAGAAACCTGTTTTTGAAAAATGGCTCCCTCGGAAAATGAAATAGAAATTTTTGCACATTAAAAAAATTTGATTAAAGTGAGAATAATTTTCTGTACTCATTAGAAGAAAGAATAAATATAGGCAGAGAGAAAAATATCTCATGTTGATTAAGTGAAAAAGCGTGATCACATGAAAAGCTATTTGTTATTGCTTTTAATAAATTATGAATTAAATTATGTTTACATATTTATATATTTTAATTAAATTAAATTTAAATGTTTGTTAATTTTGCTAACAATATGTTAGGTAAGGCAATGAAGGAAGGAAGTTAACTTCCATCATAAAGAGAAGTATGCAAGGATAATGTGCTATAATGTGATATACAATCTATAAAAGTGAAAAATCACTCTGCAGGTATTTGAATGATGCATATATGTTAAAAAAAAAAATAGGTAACCTGAAAAGTTAGTGTCTGTAGCGACCGATAGAGAAGATCATTGAAAAACGAGTCAGTAAATGTTGAAGGCAGCTGTGATAATTTCAGCATTTATGTTATTTTGATAAATAAGATCCTTTCTGAGTTGCTAATTTTTTTCTTGCAAATTAGTAAAATATCAACTTATAAAGTCTATAGTTACCACCAAAGTTCATTCAAACATATTTTTATAGACCATAATTTGTCAAAGCACAACCCAAGGAACTTTGTTCTGTTTTATTATTTTTTAAAATAAAAGCAAAACAAAAACAAATGTCTAGGATCATCTATATTTGAAAATGAAAAATATGTCTTTTATGGAACGTTATAAATTTATTTAGCATAGTACCATTTTAAAAAGTTCTCCAGGAGTAAAATTCTGCCAAGTTTGTTAGAAAACTCATAAAGGAACATAGAACATTTCTTTCGTCAGACTAGTGAAAAAAGAATACAGTGTTCTGGAAATGATCTTTCATATCTGCTTCCATTTCCCACTTGTAGATTCTCCATTTTTAATACACAGTTAAAACTCAGTTGCTTGAGTTTTGATTTTCTCTATATCTTTAAAATGTGGAATTATTTACTTCTCTTTCTTTTCTTTCTTTCTTTCTTTCCTTTCTCTTTCTTTCTTTCCTCTTTGTTTCTTTCTTTTTCTTTCTTCTTTTTTTCTTTCTTCTTTCTTTCCTTTCTCTCTCTCACTCCTTCCTTCCTTCCCTCCTTCCTCTTTTCCTTCCTTCCTTCCCTTCCTTCCTCTTTCCCTTCCTTCCTCCTTTCCTTCCTTCCTTCCCTTCTTCCTCCTTTCCTTCCTTCTTTCTTTCCTTCCTTCCTCCATCCCTCTTTCCCTTTCTCCCTTCCTCCCTCCTTTCCTCCCTTCCTTCCTTCCTTCCTTCCTTCCTTCCTTCCTTCCTTCCTTCCTTTCTTCCTTCCTTCCTTCCTTCCTTCCTTTCTTCCATCTTTCCAGACAAGGTCTTGCAACGTCACCCATACTGAGGTGCAGTGGTGAGGTCATAGCTCACTGCAGCCTTGAAATTCCAGCCTCAAACAATCCTCCCACTTCAGCCTCCTGAGTAGCTGGACCACAGAAGCATGCCACCATGCCTGACTAATTTTAACAAATTTTTGTAGAGATAGTATCTCTTCACGTTGCCAAGTCTGGTTTCAAATTCCTGGGCTCAAATGATTCTCCCACTTGGGCCTCCCAAAGTGCTAGGATTACAGCTGTGAGTCCCTGCACCTGGCCAAATGAGGAATTTTTCTAAAAATAAGCCTATACTTGTATTGTAAACATTGGCTTGACCATATGACAAATATATTTTATACATCAAATTTTCATTGTTATTAATTTCTGCAAACTCCAATCACTACAAGACCTTACAGCACCTATCTTCTATTGCAATGAAAAAGTATTTATTCTTAGTGTTTGGAGCATATGCCTTTGGACATATATGTATACTTGAATAACATGAAAAGTTATAAATTCCATGTCTAGAATTTAATGTACTAATAACATATTGTCACAGAGATCACATTCTAGGTCATATAATCTTCACTGAGCCATATGTTTTTAACTTTTTTTCATGATTGTATAGCTATTGACTTTGGTTTCTTTCTGGTGGACACCATACCATAAGAATGATCCATGGTGCTTTACATGTTTGTTCTCCTAGTTTTCGTCATTATTTTTAAAACTTATTTTTTTTGAAATGGGGTTTTGCTGTGTTGTCAGGCTAGACTTAGGCTCTTGGGCTCAAGCAATCATCCTGTCTCAGCCTCCCTAGCAGCTGGGACCACAGATGTGCTTGGTCTCATATTGAATCCAGTTGATGGCTAGACAGGGGGATTGTTTCTGTGCACAGGATGATGGCTCTGTGTGACCATTCTGGAAAATGATACAGGTTCAGAAATAAAATTACTGTGTCATCACAAACACACACACATACAATATATATTTATATCCATCAACATAAAATTAGATCCCAAAATCCTACCATGTACATCCACACTTTGTTTCAATCTACTTTTGATTTTTATTTTTCCAATCTGTTGGTAGCAAACAATCTCATTATTTTGTTTTGTTATGGTCCCATTTAACTAGAAATAAGTCTAAAGCCTCTCCTACACATGTTTTTTGAGTTGCTTCTCTGGTTAGTCCATTCTATGTTTTACACCTTTATTTCCCTTAAATTCCATCATTTTTCTTGTTGATTTGTTTAAATTTGTCATCTACATTATTCATTAAGCCCTTCTCCGTTTTTGATTTTACAGATCTCTGCTTTACATACATAATATTTTTACTAATTTGAAATAATTTTACTTTGTGTCATTTTTTTGCTTATAATATTGGTCCTGGGGTGGCATTACTTAAATAAGTCATTATCATCAATAGGCCACTATATATTTTTTGTACTTTTTCCCCCTATTGGTTATTTATGTATTTATTTATTTAGAGACAAAGTCTCGCTGTCCATCACCCAGGCTGGAGCACAGTGGCGTGATCTTGGCTCACTGCAACCTCTACCTCCTGGGTTCAAGGGATTCTCCTGCCTTAGCCTCCTGAGCAGCTGGGACTGCAGGCATGTGCCACCATGCCTGGCTAATTTTTGTCACTAAGTTGGCAAGGCTGTCTCGAACTCCTGACCTTGTGATCAGCCTGCCTCAGACTCCCAAAGTGCTGGGATTACAGGTGTGAGCCACTTTGCCAGGCCAACTTTGTTGTTTTATCTTAAAGAGGCTTTGAATTCATCTGGCAGCCTCCCTGACATCCTCCTGGCCACCTAATAATGAAAATGAATCTATATTGTGTTTTCTTCATATTCAGGGTCACTTTTTTAAAAAACGACTTTATTTAGCAAAGAGCCCTCTGGTCATTGATTTGTAAAGTCGTTTCTATCATATACACATGAGTCTATTGCTAAGCTTTCTATTTTTCTCTATTGTGTCATTTTTGACTTTCTACTGAAGGATTGCATTTAATACCTAGAAGAGTACATTTTCTTGATTCATTCATCTTTTCATGTACAACTTAGCTATTTGAGGCTCTTTACCCTTTCATATATTCTTGCTTTAGTAGAAGATTTCAACTACATTTAAATTTGGATTGTATCTAATTTATAGATGAATTTGGGGTCAGAATATGAAGTAGTTCCAGAATTGGCTGTACTATAGCTCTGCATATTTCAGATCTTATCATTTTGATTATTCTATTGTTCCTATGTAGAGAATCATGTTATTTAAAAGGATTTGTGTATCTTTCCTTCTAGTTCCGACATATCTTATTGGTTTTTCTTTTTTGAACATATTATTTCATATGTTTCCAACTATTTGATCATTTTCTTTAGTTTTCTGAGTTCATTAAATTGATTTATTATTATATTTTTAATCTTAATAATTTATTGCTTTTGTTTTATACTTTGTATAGTTTCTCTCTCTCTTTCTCTCTCTTTCTCTCTCTCTGTCTCTCTCTCTCTCTCTCTCCCCCCCCCTTCTCAGTGTTAACATAACTTCACGGAACTTCATCTTTTAAAAGAAAGGGGTTTTCAACAAAAATGTAGTACAACAGTCAACCAAAACACTGACCTTTAAAGCAGTGGACATAGGATCTATTATGTCCAAGTGTCTGGAAATTCTGCTGACAGTGCCATCTCCTGTGTTGTAATGTGTTTAACAGAATACAAGCCTGACTCTATCTATAGCAAATGGCCCACCTGGAAAATAAATGGCTATTTGTGGCTCAAGTGTCTAGCTATAGAATAAGAGTTTGTAATTAATTTACATAATACCAAAGAGTCTTGCTCTTATCCTCAGTTGACTGCTTTTTTTTTTTTTTTTTTTTTTTTTTGAGGCAGAGTCTCACTGCCACCTAGGCTGGAGTACAGTGGCACGATCTTGGCTCACTGCAACCTCTGTCTCCCAGACTCAAGCAATCCTCCCACCTCAGCCTCCCAGGGTAGCTGGAACTACAGATGTGTACCACCACACTCAGCTAGTTTTTTTGTATTTTTGGTGGAAAGGAGGTCTTGCCATGGTGCCCAGGCTGGTCTCGAACTCCTGAGCTCAAACTATTTGCCTGCCTTGGCTTCCTAAAGTGCTGGGATGATAGGTGTGAGCTACCACATACAGCTGACTTTACTCTTAGATACATGTAGTATCTAGTGATATAGCATATTGTTTGCCATGGACCCATGTGGTGATAAAGAAACGCTCTTAGAGGAAAGGTATGATGCTTAATTTGTAACGTTATATACCAAAGTGTTGCTGATACTTCGATGAATGTTATTCTTTAAACTTAAAAATTATAGACAACATGGACTTTAAATCAATGTGGAGATTCATATGTGTAATAGTTTAGCTACAGTTGATAAATTTAAGCATAGATTTTCCAGGCATATTTTTAAAAAATATACTCAGCTTGTCCAGTAATATTTATTATATGCCCTAAGAAGTTCTAAATGTGTCTATATTGGCTTTTATCCTTGTCTGCTAAAGGTTGTGAAAGATATAGAAAGGCAATATTAGTTTTCAACTGTCTTCTACAGATTTTCTACTGTGGCTCATCCTTTTCTCTGAGGCAGTTTTTTTTTTTTTTTTTTTTGCATTCAAATTTAGTGTATTATGTTTTTATGTTCTCTTTGTTTTACTATTCGCTGCTCCTGCTGCTTTTGTGTTTCGGTGTTTCTATGTGTACATATTCACCACTCTGGATAATGTTTTCCTTCGCGAGCGTGTTTGTTATTTAAATTCCACTTTCTCCTGGTAGCCACGATTTCACTTTGGTTTCTGACAGCTGGGCGATGCCTGGAGGTTATGTGCTGTGGACCTCAGTGCCCATCTCCCCAGGGCGGCTCTGTCTCGGATTTCCCTCTGGTTTACATCCGGCTTGGCTGCTACAGAATTCTGCCTTCTGCTTGTTTGTTTTTAGGCTCACTGCATTTTACTCATAAATGTGATTTGTTTTTCTTTTCAAAGGGAATTTATCCTTTTTTTGTGTGTTGTTACTGTCTCTGTACCTGTAGATAATCATTTTATAATTCGTGATGCTGTTTTATAATGAATTTCAATACTTCTGTACAGCTGGCTCTGAGCCTCTGTAAAAATTTCAGTTTTATATCATTTCATATTTTATTTGGCTCGTTTTATAAACTTGATTATGTAGATAATACTTCAATACACTGAAAATCACTCTAATAAATAGAGGATAAAAACAAATATGTGGCAAAATTATCCTTGCCAAATTGATATTTATAAAGAGGTGAGCATTATTTCATGTAAAAACCTTTAGTTTTAATTATTCATACAATTTTCCTTTACAAAAATTTTAATAAATTGTTTTTATTCAACATTATTTTTACCATGATCGTTTTATTCTTAGTTAGAAATCAAGTAATTCTATAAATTTACCATTAAAGCTCTCTATCCCCCACTATTCAAATTATTAGAGGCTATGGTACTAAATATATATGTGTACATATATAAATAAAATATATTAAAGTATAGAAATATATAAACAAGCATGTATAATATAAAATATTAACTATACTTTAAATAATATGAATATATGAATATTTCTACACAAAAACTTCAAATTTATACTATATATTGGCTAAAAAACATTAGAATTTAGATCTTATACTCAAATCTCTATTTCATGCAATCTGTTTTATCAAGCTAATTATATGCTATACAATTCTCTTTTTTAATAGGTAGATAACTGAATAGAGATACAGATTACAGTTAGCTATATAATTATTAAATATTTGAAAGTTTAGAATTTATGAACTATATTGTCATTTATACCATGCAGTGTTTATATTTCTTTTTCAATACAACTTTTTGGTCTTTTTCTGCATTTAATTATTGTCTGAATTATTTTATTTATTTTGTTTAATATAGGGCTTTCACTATTTCACAACCAAAATCTCTAACTGAAGTCTAAAATCCCTTGCAATATTGCCTCACACCTCTATTAATCTAATGCAATTGTCTGTAAGTTTTTCCAAATTTATAGTATCATTGACCTTTTTTAGCATAGTAATAGATGTCATTGGATATACCTTTTTCATTGAATGGGGTATTGGCCTACTTTTTGAAAATGGTTAGCTATATTTAAATAATAAATTATTATTTAAACATGAAGATTATTGTTTTAAAAAGTGGAAATCATTTTGGTTGAATCATCTAGTCACCTTTAACTAGAAATGATGACTTATTTGCAGGTTCGCCTGCTTTATTATTTCTAGATCCAAGAACAAAGATCCAAATTTGATACCATCTATTCTTTAGAACAGATACATTGGCCAAATGTCACATCTGAACATTGTTTCATAAGCAATAAGAAAGCCAAGACTTTTCTAATTTTAGAACATCCAAAATGTTTTTGTCATCCTAATTTGTCCTGAAATATCCTAGGCTTCCAATCAATAGAGAGGAGAGTAATTTTTTGATAAACTTTATGTAACAGAATTTTATGTAATTTAAATACAATAGAATTTTTTTAGATAATCATATTTTAGCAAATGAAAAACTCCAAGAAATATTAGTATAAACATGCTTTTTCAAGTTATTATTTTAAATATTTTTAATGAATTATCTCCATGTTTTTAGATACATTTATGTCAAATTATATTATTCAGAAACACAATTTTCAGGTTCTAAAGCCTTCTATTTGTCTCAATTATAAATGTAGAAATAGAGATATCGGAAACAATGGACATATGAAAGTACATTGGTTATAAAGATTTTTTGATTTAAGTTTTCAAGCAAATTTGGAGTGATGAAGATGAAATATAGAAATATGGTATGCACACATCAACAAGATAATTTTAACTTCTCCTTACTGACTTCACTAGCAACTATGTTAGGTGTAGGTATTTTCAAGAAATGGCGAAATTTCCAGATTTTACAGAACACAACAAACTTTTAAATTCTGAAAAGATGAATATTCTTCTACACTGTGCTTGTTTTCTAAAAATATGTTCTTTATTCTCCTTATCATTCATTGATTTCCTGTTAATTGATTATAATTTGTTAACTGGCTAACACTCAATATATAACTCCAGGTTTTAAGTTTTGGACATGAGAACTCTAGGAATCAATTAATAGGTACTGAACAATTTTTGATCTCCTGAAACAATGATTTTCATATCTTTATGAGTAGAATCAGGGCTTTCACCAGATTTTTTTAGGTTTCTCTACATGAAATGGTAAAAAGTGGTGTAAAGGGGAGAGGAAGAAGGAGACAGTAAGACAAAAAGAGAAGGATCACTATATACTGTTTGTATTGCTAAATAAATTCTTTGCTGCATAATTTTTTTTTTTTTTTTTTTTGAGACAGTCTCACTCTGTCACCCAGACTGGAGTACAGTGGTGCGATCTTTGCTCACTGCAACCTCTGCCTCCTTAGTTCAAGCAATTCTCCTGCTTCAGCCTCCCGGGTAGTTGGGATTACAGGCACACACCACCATGCCTGGCTAATTTTTTGTATTTTTAGTAGAGATGGGGTTTCATCATGCTGTCCAGGCTGGTCTCAAACTCCTGACCTCGTGATCCACCCGCCTTGGCATCCCGAAGTACTGGGATTACAGGCATGAGCCACGGCGCTGGGCTGAAATTAAGTGTATATATATCTGTATCTATATACATTATATATAATTATATATTATTATATATAAATATATAATATATGTCATATATATAATATGTATATATTTGAATGAGATTGCCAAGGGAATAACCAAAGATAGAGTTTAAAAAGAGGGATGAGAATGTGCCATAACATTGTCCATTGTTAACATCCCAGAAAGAGGAAGAGAACTTTGGAAATAATCAGAAGAGAAATGAGTTGTGAGGTATGGGGTAAGCCAGGTGAGGATAACATCCTAGAAAGCAAATAAAGAAAGTTTTTTCAAGGATCAGGGAATAATCAGCTTTCTTAAATGCTGCTCGGTGGTCAAACAATGTAAGTATTGATAATTGATTATTGGATTAGCAAAGTGGATGTCATTAGTGACTTTGAAAAAGGTAGTTTCAGAGTAGTGATTTGGAAAGAAGCTAGCCTGAAATGAATTTAAGTGAAGAGAAAAGGAAACAGTGAAGACAACAAGTATAAACAACATTGATAGGACTATTGCTTTAAAAAAGGGGGCTAATAAACATAGTGGGGATGTCATGTGGAGAAGAAAGAGGGAAAGTTTTGTAGTGTTTGTTTTTGATCAAACAAAACCATGTTGTGTGTTGATAGAAATGATTCAATAGACAAGGGAGTGGGAGATGATCAAGCGAGAAAGTACAATTCCCAGAGCAATATACTCTCAGCACAAGAAGAGAGGAATTATAGAGTAAATGTGGAGAAATTGGCTATTTATGGAACTCTGGACAGTCTAGCTACAACAACAGAAGAGGAGTATATAGGCGCAGGTGCAGGTAGGCGAGTGTATTAAATGGGATAACTTTGTAGAAGTTTTCTTCTGATTTCTCTTGTTTTCTCAATGAAATAGGAAGCAAAATCTCTAGTTGATAATGAAGATGGGAGAAGAGGTTTTGAAAATGTAAATGTGATTAGATCGGGAAATGTATGATATCTGTGAAGCATCCAGGGCTCACTTAAGGGTAGTGGTAATGAATCCAAACTTTACCTTTAACTGAATGGTTTTCAGAGACTGAGTCTATGACAGGCCATGGAAGTTAACTTGTTAATAGACAGGGAGATATGCAGCATTTTGTCTTGAACTGAATGTTTTTCAGAGACTGAGTTTATGACAGATCATGGAAGTGAATTTGTTAATAGACGGGGAGATACGCAATATTTTGGACTGTGAAAAATTGGTAGGTTAATGAGATTCTTGATTCTGGAGTAAAGTTGCTAGATAAAATATGAGGTGCCTAGTTAAATTTGAATTTCAGATAAACAATGACATTGAAAATAAATATGCCCCAAATATTGCATGGGGTATACTTATACTAAAAAATATCTGACGTCTATTTGAAATTCAAATTTACCTGGTTGTTTTGTTTTTGGTTTAATTGTTCTTTTGTTTACTTTTTCTGCATCTGACAATTCCATTCCAGAGAAGTTAAATCATTTTGGAATATTGGATGCATGACATGAAACATAAAAAGTGATAGCTTGTGTAATAATTAATATTGAGGCAATAGAGCAGTTATAGTATCTGTAGTGAGACTAATTGATTGTGACTGGTCAGTGGAATACGGAAAACAAATTTATCACAGGAGAAACAATCAAGGACTTGAGATTACTTACTATTTGAAGGATTATTAACAAGGATGTTCAAATCACCAAAAATTAAGATGGAGGTGAAGACACATGTTAAGAATACTAAAGAAATTTTAGCAAAACCTTAATGAGTCTTAGATAAGGCAAATGGACCATGAGACAAAAATAAAAGTCTATGATGATAAAGCTGGAAAGAAAAGAAGTGTTGAAATTAGAAAATGCATAAAATATACTAGGACTAATTAAACAGAGGTAATTACTACTAGTAGTTCACCACCTATGATAGAAATGGAAAGTCAAAACTGTGAGTGCTGTCATGAGTTGGATATTTTTCTCACAGTTATACATTTCTTCCTTGTATTAAATGTTAATATTTCTTTTATAATAAAAATGCACAATTATAAACAAAGCAAAGAGATAGGATTTTAATTGAATATTTTTTACCATTTTATCATATGATTAGTAATTGACAAGCACATTTTCCTTCTATAAAAGTCGGATATGTGACATCAAGCAATATAGTTAAGAGTTGAAGCAAGTTTTATTTTTACAGTGAAATATAGAAATATATGCAATGCCTACGTTTACATTAAAATTATAAATATTTCTAAAATAGTATATTTTATGACTATAATCTTGTTTGTAAGAAATCATACCTGTGTGTTTTCTTTGTGTGTGTGTGCGTGTGTTTGTGTGTGTGTATGGATATACCATAAAATTGAGTGCATGGTATTTTTGAACCAGGGAAATGGATGTTGCTATAGTACACTAAAGTGTGAGACCACATAATGCTAGGTTAGTATATAGTATCAATACTCCATTAATATTTTTCCTCAGTACCAAAGCTCACAAACGATATTCTCAATCCTGAGCTTCTAAATAGCTGTAGATTTCTCTGGTTAGATTTTTCTGAGTAAAGATAATATAAAACATATAAAAAGGAAAATAAGTATAAAGTTTATACTGAGTGCATTGACATAAAGTTATTCTAGAACAAATAAATTGTTTTTTAAACAGCTGAAAAGGAGTCTTGGAAACATACACTAAATTACTGCAATTAGAGAGAGTGGTTGTTACTTGTGGTGAGACTGAAGTACACACAACTTCCACGTGAGATTGTTAATTGCAGGTAATTTGTTGTAAACAATAACAAGAGAGCAGTAAACTTTGAATCTGGAGGCTGGATTTTAATTGTGTTTTGCTACTAATTAGCTGTTTATTTTGGGGAAAGTTGTATATCTTTTCTGGGTGCATGTGACCTGATATTAAAAATGAGTTGAAGGGCTAAGAGTCATTTTTAATTTTAAAAGGCTTATCTTATATAGAAGTATTTATGTAAAAATAATTGTTTATACTTCCATTTTCAGCTTCAATATGTAAATAGCTTGGAAGTCATAATTTCCATTCTTACAAAAAAAGCTGTACAAATGAAAAATCAGTGACTGGTTTTGGATCCATTAGGTAAAAAAAACAGGGTAAAGTAAAACACCATATTTGTATGTAGAAATTGGTATTTAGTGGGACAGTTGTATTTTAAAAGTCTTGATGGTAGATGATATGGTTTGGCTGTGTCCCCACCCAAATCTCAACTTGAATTGCATCTCCCAGCATTCCCCTGTTTTGTGGGAGGAGCCTAGGGGGAGGTAATTGAATCATGGGGGCCAATCTTTTCTGTACTATTCTCGTGACAGTGAAAAAGTCTCACGAGATCTGATGGGTTTATTAGGGGTTTCTGCTTTTGCTACTTCCTCATTTTCTCTTGCCACCGCCATTTAAAAAGTGACTTTCACCTTCCACCATGATTCTGCGTTCTCCTGAGACATGTGGAATGGTAAGTCTAATTAAACCTCTTTTTCTTCCCAGTCTCAGGTAAGTCTTTATCAGCAGCAATGAAAACAGACTAATACAGTAAATCGGTACCAGTAGAATGGGGTGTTGCTGAAAAGATACCTGAAAACGTGGAAGGGAGTTTGGAACTGGGTAACAGGCAGAGGTTGGAACAGTTTGGAGGGCTTAGAAGACGACAGGAAAATGTGGGAAAGCTTGGAACCTCCTAGAGACTTGTGGAATGGCTTTGACAAAAATGCTGATAGTGATATGAACAATAAGGTCCAGGCTGAGGTGGTCTCAGATGGAGATGAGAAATTTGTTGGGAATTGGAGCAAAGGTGATTTTTGTTATGTTTTAACAAAGAGTCTGGTGGCATTTTGCCTCTGCCCTAGAGATTTGTAGAACTTTGAAATTGAGAGAGATGATTTGAGGTACCTGGCAGAAGAAATTTCTAAGCAGTAAAGCATTCAAAAGGTGAGGTGGGTTCTGTTAAGAGCATTATGTTTTAAAGGAAACAGAGCATAAAAGTTTGGAAAATTTGCAGCCTGACAAAGCAGTAGAAAAGAAAAACCCATTTTCTGAGGAGAAATTCAAGCTGGCTGCAGAAATGTGAATAAGTAGCAAGGAGCCTAATGATAATCCCCAAGATCATGGGGAAAATATCTCCGGGCCATGTCAGAAACCTTCATGGCAGGCCCTCCCATCACAGGCCTAAGGCCCAGGAGGAAAAAGTGGTTTCGTGGGCTGGGCCCAGCGTCCTTGTGCTATATGCAGCCTAGGGACTTGATGCCCTGTGTCCCAGCAGCACCAGCCATGGCTGAGGAAGGCCAACATAGAGCTCAGGCTGTGGTTTCAGAGGGTAGAAGCCCCAAGCCTTGGCAGCTTCCACATGGTATTGAGCCTGCAGGTACACAGAAGTCAAGAATTGAGGTTTGGGGACTTCTACCTAGATTTCAGAAGATGTAGGAAAACTCCTGGATGCCCAGGCAAAACTTTGCTACAGGGGTTGGGGCCCTCATGGAGAACCTCTGCTAGGGCAGTGCAGAAGGGAAATGTGGGGTCAGAGCCCCCATACAGAGCCCTATGGGGGCAAGGCCGAGTGGAACTGCGAGAACAGGGCCACCGTCCTTCAAATCCCAGAATGGTAGATCCACCTACAGCTTGCACTGTGTGCCTGGAAAAGCTTCAGACACTCAACACCAGTCTGTGGAAGCAACTAGGAAGGAGGTTGTACCCTGCAAAGCCACAGGGGCAGAGCTGCCCAAGACCATGAGGAAAAGACTGGCTGCCATAATTCAATTACCACATCAGTGTGACCTGGATGTGAGACCTGGAGTCAAAAGAGATTATTTTGGTACTTTAAAATTTGACTGGCCCCACCTGGATTTTGTACTTTCATGGAGCCTGTAACCCATCTGTTTTGGCCAGTTTCTTCCATTTGGAAAGGCAGTATTTATCCAATACCTATACCCTCATTGTATGCAGGAAGTAACTAGCTTGCTTTTGATTTTATAGGCTCATAGATGGAGAGAACTTGCCTTATCTCAGATGAGTCTTTTGGACTGTGGACTTTTGGGTTAATGCTGAAGTGAGTTAAGACTTTGGGGAAAGGCATGATTGGTTTTGAAATTTGAGGACATGAGATTTGGAGGGGCCCAGGGTGGAAAGATATGGTTTGGCTGTGTCCCTATCCAAATCTCAACTTGAATTGTATCTGCCAGAATTCCTATGTGTTATAGGGAGGACCCAAGGGAGGTAATTGAATATGGGGCCCAGTCTTTCCTGTGAATAAGTCTCCAGAGATCTACTGGGTTTATCAGGGGTTTCTGCTTTGCTCCTTTCTCATTTTGTCTTGCCACCATCATGTAAGAAGTACCTTTCACCTCCCACCATGATTCTGAGGCCTCCCCAGCCATGTTGATTTGTAAGTCGAATTAAACCTCTTTTTCTTCCCAGTCTCAGATCTATCTCTTTATCAGAAAATGGACCAATACAGTGTAACTAATCTCTGAAATATTTTAGAAATGCAGCATTGCTTTTGGTTTACTGTTTTTCTAGGTAGAAGCCATTCTACTGGCTTCCATTTGACCTGTCCCATCATAATAACTGATACGATTTGCCTGTGTCTCCACTCAAATCATACCTTGAATTGTAGCTCCCATAATCCCATTGTGTCATGGGAGGGACCCAGTGGGAAGTAACTGAATCATGGAGATGGGTTTTTCCCATGTTGTTCTCCTGACAGTGAATAAGTCTCTCAAATTCTGATGGTTTCATAAAGGGCAGTTCCCCTGTACATGCTCTCTTGCCTGTCGTCATGTAAGATGTGCCTTTGCTCCTCCTTTGCCTTCTGCCATGATTGTGAGACCTCCCCAGTCATGTGGAACTGTGAGTCAATTAAATCTCTTTCCTTTATCAATTACCCAGTCTCTGGTATGTCTTTATTAGCAGCATGAGAATGGACTAATACAATAGCCCTTACTGCACAGATCAGGAAACCAAAGTGGGGATTCTGCCAATTGCTAAGGATGTCTATTCTAATTATGCATCTGAAACTGGGGAATTAGCCACAGATTGGTTCTGTGAACCATTGGATCCACTACAAGATAGACCTTACTTAGCTAAAGCTGTAGGGAATACATGTTCTCCATAAGCCCTAAGCTGATGGAGGGCCACAGTGATGCTTTGGGTCTCCTGGAGTCAGTGTCAGTTCAGAGCTTTTAGGACAATATCTAAAAAAATTCTACATTTTTAAATGTATATTTTTATCAGCTTTGCTGACTTCACTCAATAGTGGGTCTGTGGAACTTCTTGTGCCAACATCTTAGAGTGGAAGAACTCCTCAGTTTTTGTTTTTTGAAAGTCTTTGTTTTCTGTTATCTTTCACTGTAGACAGGATTACAAAAAAACTTGGAAAATATAGGAAACAAAATAAAATGGCCAATGCAAGTCTACCTATATCAATAATAACAATAAAAGTATATAGATTAATAAAAAGCAGAAATTATCAGAAAGTATACTAAGAAAACAAGATGCAATTACATGATCTAAAGGAGACAATCATATTCAAAAATACAAATAGTTTTAAAGTTAAATAAAGTAATAAAATATGATGCAAACTACAACCATGAAAAAGTTGAAATTGACATAAAATTATCATATATAAGAGACATTTAAAAATGTTACTGGACAAAAAGATAGATATTTCATAATGATAAGAAGGTCAATCTATATGTTGGTCACTTGATTCCTCCATTTTCAATATAGAACACAAAACAACAACAAGACAAAAACATCAACTACACAAACATCACAAGGATATAGGTGAACAATATTGGACACAAACTCTACCTAATAGACATCTGCAGGACCCTTTACCCAACAAAAACAGAAAACACATTTTCCTCAATAGTACATAAAACATATTCTAGAATAGACTATACACTAGGCTAGATAGAAAGTCTTTAAAAATTTGAAAAGTTCAAAATTGTATAAAATATCTTCTTTGAAAAATTGGAGTAAAGTTTATTACAAAGAGATTAGGCTGTTAACAAATATGGTCCCCAACTTATGATGGTTCCACTTACAACTTTAATTTTGGGGGAGAGCACAAAAGCCATTCCGTACACACTCATTCAGTAGAAAGTGTACGTTGAGTACTTATGCAACTATTCTGTTTTTCTCTTTCAGTACAGTATTCAATAAATTAAGTGAGATCTTGTACACTTTATTATAAAACAGTTTTGATTAAGATGATTTTGTCTAAATACAGACCAATGTTAAGTGCTTTGAGTGCTTTTAAGGTAGGCTAGGGGAAAATGTGCTATTCAACAGGTTAGTTATATTAAATGCATTTTTGATTTATGGTATTTCAGTTTACAATGAGTTCATCAGGACATTACTCTATTTTAATTGAAAAGCATTTATAATAGTGTTTGGATGTTTGTCCCCTCCAAACCTCTTGTTGGAATGTAATCCTCAATGTTGGAGCTGAGGTCTAGTGGGAAGTGTTGGATACTTCATGAATGGCTTAGTGCCATTTTCAAAATAATGGGTGAATTCTTGCTCTGAGTTCACATGAGATCTGTTTTTTCCAAAAGAGTCTGAGACCTCTCCTGTCACTCTCTTGCTCCCTCTCTTGCAATGTGACATCGCCTGCTCTCCCTTTGACTTCCACCATGACTGGAAGTTTCCTGAGGTCCTGCCAAAAGCAAATATGGGCTCTATGCTCCCTGTACAGACTGCAGAACCATGAGCCAATTAAACCTCTTTTCTTTATAAATTACCCAGCCCCAGGTATTTCTTGATAGTGACACAAAAACAAACTAACATAATGTATATATTAAAACTCAATCCAAATTAAGTGGATTGTAAGTAAGAAAGAATTATGAGAATTACAGTGGGAATCAATAACATAGAGATCAGGAACAAACTACAAAAATCAACAAAGTCAAAGATTGGTCAATTCTTTGAAAAACTCAACAAAATTCAGAAAAAAACTTAGCTGAACTACTCAATAAATAAGAAATAACCAAATTATCAAAGTCAGGAAATAAAGTAAATATATTACTGTGGAGCTTATATAAATATAAAAAAGAATTGTAATGTAATACTACAAATAACTGCATGCCAACAAGTTATATAAGTTTGATGCAATGGACAAATTCCTAAAAGGCACAAACTACTCAAACTGACTCAATAAGAAATTGAAAATCAGAGTAGAGCTTTAACAAGTAATGAGGTTGAATTAGTAATCAAAAACATTACACAAAGAAAATCCCAAGACCAGATGGTTTCCCTGATGAATTCTACTAAACTACTAAAGAATAATTAACACAAATTCTTTACAAAACCCTCCAAAATACAGAAAATGAAGACATCACAGGAAAACTACAGACTGATACCATTAGCAAATCACATATAACAATGAATTAAATGATTATACAGTACAACCAAGTGGGCACTTTTCCAGGAATGCAAGGCCGATTCAACATTTGAAAATCAACAAATACAATCTACCTTGTCAATGGAGTAAAAAGAAAAAAATCATACAATCATATTACTTGAATCATTGCTGGGCATGGTAGCATGTGCTTATAGTCCCAGCTACTTGGAAGACTGCGGCAGGAGTCCAGGTACTGGAGAGCAGCCTGGGCAACATAGTGAGTGAGACTCACCTCTTAAAATAATAATAATAATTAACAAATATATTATTAATGCAGAAGAAAAACATTTGAAAAAAAAAATCCCAGAGTTATTTATGGTAAATAAAAAAAAAAAACCTATCAATACTTTGTTGGGGAAATTTTATCACCTTGATAAAGAAAACCTTAACCTACATAATACTTAAGCATGAGAAATGGGAATCTTTCCCTCTAAAATCAAGACCAAAGCCTGTATGTCCGCTCTCATTACTATTTAACATTGTACAGAGAGTTCTAGACTTAACCTCACTTAAAAGAAGGGGATAAGGAAGCTCTCTTAGGGCCTCTTTTATGAGGGCATTAATTCCATTAGGGGGGTTCCAGTCTCATGACCTCATCATTCTCCAAGGCCCCACCTTCTAATACCTTCACACGTGGGAGATTAGGGTTTCAGTGTGAGAATTTTGAGAGGACAAAAAGGTTCCGTTTGTGGCACATTGTAACCAAAACTATAAGCTAAATATCAATGAGCTTATAATGATAAGATGAATAAATGAATGGACAAATTCATGAATGAATAAGTAGATAGATAAGATAGATGATACATAGACAGATGGCTAACAAATCTCCCATGTGGAAGAATTTTAGCTAATATATGCACACATTCCACCCTCAGAAAGATGGAGCTTAACCACCATCTCCTTAAAAGTGGGTTGTACATAGTGACTTTCTTCCAAAAATATAACATACAAAAGAGAAAAACAGAATAGCCTGACAGTGGAGAAACTTACAAACACTGTCTCAGTTATTAATCAAGGTCAACATCAACAACCATAACTCATGTTGATAATAAATACTCCTATGATATGATAAAAATGAAACTTTACAACTTTTGCCTCTCAAAAACCCATAACCTCAATCTAATTATGAGAAAAACATCAGATGAATTCCAAAAGAGAGATAATCTGTAAAATATATGACCACCACTTCTCATAAATGTCAATAGGCTCAAAAATATGAATGTCTAAGAAACTGTCACACTGTAGAGGAGCCTCATGAGACATGACAATTAAATGTAATGTGGTATCTTGGATGGAATCCCGGAACAGAAGGAGGACATTAGGTAAAAACTAAACAAATCTTCGTAAAGTACGGACTTTATTTTAAAGCAATGTGACAATAAAACTTCATGACTTGTAACAAATGTACCATCATAATATAAGATGTTAATAATAAAAGAAAACGGGCATAAGGGGCATGATAACTCAATGTGCCATCTTTGTGATTTTTACTGTAAATTTCTAAAGTTATTTTTTAAATTAAAAGAATAATTGCTTCAAAGTGCTGACAAATATTTATACTTGCCTGTGAAGGGGAATTAAAATATTTATACGATTTATTTCTCATCATTCAGACTTTTCTAACAAATAGAGAAACAATCACAGTTTCTTAGAAGCAGACCAAGTTCCAAAAGCAATGCTTTGTATGTAGCAAGCAGAAACATTGTTCAGGAATATAGGCAGGATGGAGAGCCAGAAAGGGAAGATGCAAGGGAGGGAGGTGAAAGAGAAGGTAGGAAGAAGAGAAGAAAGGAAGGAAGAAGGGAAGGAAGGGAGGAAGAGAGACCATTGTATTAATGCCATTTTCTTACTCTATATATGGTAATAAAGTATATACATATATACTTTATTTTATATATACTTTAACATATTAAAGTATATATACATACTGCTATTTAATTGGCAGTCTGACATTTAATTGGAAGATGAGACTCCTACATTGAGATAATTGGAAATAAAAATAGTGTGGCTTGTTACAAACTTCTTGCTAGTAATATGTAGTCATTAGGCTGCCCCCGATTTTCCTATGAGGCTGTTCATTCTACCTGCAACCACTAACTCCCACCCACAGGCTATTTGTGAAATGTGAGGGTCTGGATTTACCAAATTTTTTCATATAATGTTCATACTCCAAAAGCTTCATTCAAATAAAATATGTATATAGAATGTCTAAGGAATATCCATAAATCTTTACTTTCTAAAAATTGTTCTTGAGTTATACTAGACTACCAAGCAGATTTTTGTATTTTGGCTGAGAAATTGCTTTTACTGAAAACATCCAGGCATTATACTTTCTGCCTAAACACTATGATCTTAAGAACAACTATATGTATTTTTAATTACTCAAGAGATAAAATAGATGATCAAGTTATCTCTATTACTCAATATTCATTTTATTATGACAAATAAGAGCAAATTCTCTCAGGCCTGAGTACCAGGAAGCATTATACAAAGCATCACATTATTTTTAAAACAGACATCCCAAACCATCATCATCATCACAATTATTCATGATGACCATTCATCATCATCGAATTTATTCTCCTTGAGCTGTCTGTAATGAATTATAGAAAGATTCGTGGCTGTCTCATTTTGTAAACAAACTTCAGATCATTCATTTATTTTAACTTCAGCTTGGGTTATTTTATGTTAATATGTTTCAATTTTTTAATATCCACTTACCTCAATGTTCAAAACACACTCTCAAAAACCACTTAAAACATTTTATTTTAGGTAGTTTATAAATTTATTGGATATTCATTAAGAAAAGTTTGGATACTATCTGATTGTCTGATTCTTCCCTGTTTTCTGATTCCTCTCACACTGAGTTGTCTGTATTCAATGCATAAATGGAAAATACTTTTGCTTGGGCAGTAAGAAGACTTGTTTGTCTTTAAGAAATTTGCCTAATATTTGAGCCTAAGTTTTCTTTTCAGGTTTCCTTCAAAAGTATTTTTGTTTTGTTTTGTTTTGTTTTTAAATGGAAAGCTGAGCTATGAATAGGTGCTTAGAAAAAATGCTAACAGGTGGACTTTATGGTTAATAAGTATTTAATGAATAATTATGTAATGAATGAATGAATGCAAAAATATAGTACTTCCAGCTAAAATCTAGGAAAAATATCCCTGAGGTTCAACGAGGTTCTCTGATACTCATATAGCTTTCCAATATGCAGTCAAGTTTTCTTATTATACATGAATGTACTTCTCATTACCTTACCTTCATGGTGGCAGTGACTTGAGGCCTTAATAGATGAAAGCAAACAGTTTGATATACTTCAATAATCTCTAACTCTGAAGCCATTATTATTAATATTAAAATATTATTTTCACATCTGTGAAGTTTATGTATGATGAGTATTTAAATTTATAATGTTTGCTTTATAAAAAAGCAAAGATTCCTAATAAAATTTAAGGTTCTCATTAGCTATCTGATAAACAGAAAATGTAATCAGGAGTATCCATTAGCACTTTTGACAACTAATTTTTTCTTAATTTGTTAACCTGTGATTAAATAAAAAATGATAGCTCTTCAAAACATACACAGTTATAGACATTTACAAACTAAAATTTCAGTCCCTAAATTTTATAAGTTCTTAATTTCATATAAAATCAGAGAAAAATACATAAAGTATAATTGTACAGCCCAATTAATTACCATAAGAAAACACACACTTGGCCGGGCCAGTGGCTCACGCCTGTCATCCCAGCACTTTGGGAGGCCGAGGCAGGCAGATCACGAGGTCAGGAGATCGAGACCATCTTGGCTAACACGGTGAAACCCCGTCTCTACTAAAAACACAAAAATTTAGCCATGCTTGGTGGCGCCTGTAGTCCCAGCTACTCATGAGGCTGAGGCAGGAGAATGACTGAACCTGAGAGGTGGAACTTGCAGCGAGCAGAAATCGCACCACTGCACTCCAGCCTGGGAGAGAGAGTGAGACTCGGTCTCAAAAAAAACAAAAACAAAAACAACAAAACCAAAAACAAAAAAACAAGAAAAAGAAAACACACACTTGGGGTGGGCACTCCTGTTAAGATGTAGGATAGAAAAAGCTCATAATGCCTGGTTCCTCCAAACTGTAACAGGCTCTCCTTCTCCGAAGTAGCAACAATCCTGAATTCCAACCTCACAGATTTCTTTCCTAAGTTTTTAACATAATACAAGTAGAACCATACTAAATGTCTTATTTTCATTCTGGCGTTTTTTGTACAACATAATTATGAGATTGATGCATGAGACATATATATGTGTAACATATATTTAGAAAGATATATATGTGTAACATATATTTAGAAAGATATATATGTGTAATATATATTTAGAGATTGATGCATGATATATATATATATAAGATATGATATGCACCAATCTCTAAATATATATGTATATTCTAAATATATATACACACAATAGCATATATGATATATATATATCTTCTTTCAATATTTTAAAATATTGTAATTGGTATGCCTATTGGGGTTCTGCAGAGATTTTATATATGTGTATATATAGAGAGATATATACACACATACACAAATATATATATTCTCTGTGTGCATACTCTGTGTGTGTATTTATGTGTGTGTGTATATATACATATATTTTAAAAGGGATTTGTTATAAAGAATTGGCTTACACAATAATTATGGAGGCTAGAAAATCCTGAGATATACAGGTTGAGTGGGTAAACTGAAGGGCCAATGATGTAATTTCAGTGAAAGGCCACATTGCTCAAGACCCAAGAGGAACCAATGTTTAAATTTGGGTCTGAAAGTAAAGAAAGTTAATGTCCTACTTCAAAAGGGCATCAGGCAGAAAACAGTCTCTCTATTTGGGGGAGAGTCAGGCTTTTTGTTCTATTCTAATGTACAAATGATTGGATGTGACCTACTCATATTAGGAAGGGCAATCTGCTTTACTTAATCCATTTTATAATTTAAATGTTAATCTCAAACAAAGTCCCATCACAGGAACACCCAGAATAATCTTTGACCAAATATCTGAGCATCCTGTGGTTCAGTAAAGTTAACGTATAATATTAACCGTCACAATGTGTTATTACTGTGATGTATTATAGTTATCACGCTACACAATGTATTACATTGTTTATAGTTCAGGTGTTTTATCCCTTCCAATGTTGAGATTCATATAGCTTCTTTCCTTCTGGAATTAGTTCCAAAAAAATTAAGGAATAGTATACACATCTTTGGGTACACTACGTTTTGCAACAACTGTCTTTTCCCCTGCTGCCTTTCAAAGCTATCTTCATAATAAATCAAATGTCTGCACACACGTGGACTTACAATTTTTTTTTTTTTTTTTTGCTGGCTGTCTCCTGACATGTTCTATTCTTTTGCTGATACCCCACGGTTTCAAATATTATAGTTTATAATAAACTTGATATTTGATAGAGTAAACACCTGCATTTTTTTCTTCTTCAATATTGTCTTGGTTAATCTTAGTTCTTTGCATTTCATTATATTTAAAATCAGCCTGATGATTTACACAAAAATGAAAACCATTTTATCGATATTTTATTGTTTCAACAGTTTGAGGAGAATTTACATCTTTAAAATATATTCTATAAGTTCTATCAATATACTTTTGTAGTTGTTTGTGCATTGCTTAATATCCAAATATTCAATATCTTAATATCCAAATATTTGACTATACACGAATTGTCTGTTGTTTATTCTTAGCTTGATTTTGCTGTGTTCTGGTAATATGATCTAAATATCTAATAACTATAAAATAATGACTAATTTATTTGCCTTTAAACTACTTTTCTGCCTATTCGACCCACTCATGCTTTGTATGTTGTGCTATCTTCATTTCTTGATCTTTTATTAGATTATTAGAGTACCTTTATCATTTTATTTTCCCTATTACAATTTGTTTAATTATTGGGGGAGGCTGCTATCCTAGAGATTTTAGAATGTAAGCTTGAGTTAATAAAGTCTAAAATTAATCTGTGCTTTAACCACTTATCAGACAGTTCTTTTTCCATCTTTTACACTCAATATGCCATATTACAATCATGGTCATATATTTTTATTTCATATGCATTTTAAACTTAACAATGTATTTTAATTATGCTTACTACATCAGTGTATATTTATATATATACAAACATATTTGTCTTTTATATTGCTCTTTCTATCTTTCTACCTGAGTTTTCATTTTTCTACCTGGGATAAATTTTATCAGTCTGAATATTCCCATTTTCTTAGCTCTACTTTGACAAATTATGTTATGATTTATCCTAATTTATCTTTATGTTGTCTTCAACATAAAAATATTTTTCCTGTGAACAGATTTCTCAGCTGGCAGTCAATTTAGCACAACAGTTTAAATACATTGCCTCCTTGTCTTCTGATTTTTATATAAAATTGTTATATACTCTGTAATAAATAAGCTGGGATGTTGTTGCTTTTTGGAAGTATGATATCACTTTTTTATGAATTACTTAAATATTTTTATCTCTTCTTTCCAGCATTTTAACATTTGATATACCTAGATTTCTTTTTACTTTACTTTTTGAAAAAAGCTTTGCTTGAGGTTTATACTGCTTTCTGCGTTTGTGATTTAGATATTTTTATCACATGAAAATAATAGTCAGAATTCTTCCTTGGTTAGTTCTCAACGACTCCTCTTATTTCATAATCAGCAAAACCTGTGGCAAAGTGGATCTTAATAATTTTACTCTTAAAGACTCTGGCATTTCTTTCACAGATAAAAGCCCTACTATCCTTCTCTAACTTGATTTTCTTCCACATTTATATTTAGATTTTTAAATTTATTCTGAGATTGAGAGATAATCCAAAACACTGAAAGCTGTTATTTCTAGAACAACAATAGAAATAAAGTTTTAGAGATAAGCAATAGTAATTTTTTTCTAAAATATCCTAGAATCTCAAAAAGTTAATACATAAGTTACTAAAGCATAATTATTCTGAATAATTGTTTTAAACTAACATCTGCATTTAAAAGAAAATATGCTTACAAATATGTCTATTATTTTCTTAAATATAGAATTATGGCAAGAATTGTGGTTACTAATTTGACTATGAGAAGCTCCATAATATAGTATCTTCATTAAAACGCACACACAAAAATGTTTGAAATGTCAGAAATTCCCTTTATAGTTATTAGCCTAATATATATAATTTCTATCTATAGTATATTAGTGTATACTAGATATGGTAGCATAGTATATATAAATATACAGTTAATAGCATATATCATTTGAAGGATGAATTTATGATTAAAAATATATAGCTATTTACTCTTTGATATATATTTCAAGTAACTTCATTGGGATCCTAAAACAAATTACAGCTGTTACATTTGAGAAGGATGACACTGCTCTTACCGATCAATTTTGTGAGACTATTATTTAATTAAATTTGTTCCATTGAGGAATGTTAATGTGCGTGCCTTCAATGTAGAAGCATTAAGAACTTTCTGGTGGTGCTTTTTTTTTTTTTTTTTTCGAGATGGAGTCTCGCCCTGTCGCCCAGGTGCAATGACACGATCTCGGCTCACTGCAACCTTCGCCTCCGGGTTCAAGCGATCCTCCTGCCTCAGCCTCCCTGGTAGCTAGGATTACAGGTGTACACCACCACGCCCGGCTATCTGGTGATGCTTTTAATCAATGAGGTTCAATAGTTGATGAACATATTTTTTTAGTTCCTTTACACCTTGGGTGGGATAACCTAAGGTGTAAGGGAACTAACGACATGAGGTGCCTGTCTTAAACTATCTTCCAACGGTACCTTTCTTCAGAATATCTCTCTAGGAGCTTCTTTTGCTTCACTTTCTCATCTCCTCACTACTCTGTTAAAGTTTCCACAGATCCCATTCCAAAGGAAACACACTTGAAATCCAATCCTATTTTCAGCGTCTACCCAAATTGACAGAACGGCCTTTCTTGTTCCCTTTGTTCATTCAGCGTTATCTTCCTAATCCTCAGGCACTGGCTTCCCGAATGTGTCATTCCTCTCAATATGCCTTTAACTTGGGTCATTCTTTATGTCATCTCATCCTGTGCCATGACTTCAAGTATCCCTATTCTGTTAAGACTCAAATTTACATCTCCTGTCTCTTCCTCTCTCTCAAAACCCTAGACACACACATCTACTGCACACTCGCCATTTCCATTTGCAAACCTGAAAAAATTGTTCAGCTTACTGTGTCCAAATTTAAGCCTTACTTCCTTTATCACCCATTTATCCTTCTGGGTCCTAATTTTTTCTTTTCTGGGTAATGTCAAGTACATTTTTTGTGGTTTATTCATTACAAATTATTTAGAGCCATTGTTTACTCCCATCTTTCAAAAAAAAATGTTTGGCTGAGCTGATAGGGTCATCTCTACTTTTGCAACGCAGATGAAATCTGACCATTTATTTATACTTCTGCCCTTGTCAAAACTACCGTATTTAGATTCCAATATTTCTTCTTATTTCCTGCCTTGCCACTCTAGGACAGATACAGCCTCTTGTAAAACTTATGTCAGACCATGGTACTTTTCAGTTCAAACCTCCATGAACTCTTTGTCACTCATATTTAGATATAAACATCCTACTTTGGTTTATATTTCTTGACATGATCTGGCCTCTCCACCCACTTTGAACATCTTCTGTCACTGGCCTCATCACTCATTCCATGCACCCATGGTGTCTGCAACACATCAATACTGCTCTTTCCTCTAAGCAATTGCTTTTGCTTTTCTCTACACCTGGGAGACTATTCCACAAAATGGCTCCATGATTTCTTTTCTACTTTATTTTATTGCTCTCTGAAAATGTCTACCAGAGAGTTGCCTGAAAACTCTATGGTAAAATCATATTCCTGCATCATACTGTATTTCCATACCCTGCTTACATTGCTTCATAAAATTGATTCCGATCTGATATTGTTTTATGTGTGTGTTGTGTGTCTGTACGTCTGTATTTGTTTCTTTTTTTCTCCTCCATTAAAGTATAAGTACTATGGTGGCAGCAATATTGTCTATTGTGTCAGGTATTGCATCACCAGTGCCTGGTTCATAGCACTTGTTTAACAAATGAGAATGTGGATGGATGAATGATTTTGTTGCAGTATGAGTTAAAAGACAGTGGAACCATTTTTATAGGCTACCAGAAGCAATACAATATTTGGTACTAAGTCAAATGAGTAGAAGGACTCTGAAATGGTTTTGTTCTTATACAATTGAAGAATCAAAAAGTTATTTTATGATATTATTTTCTTTAATAATATTTCTAATTTCTAATTAATTCATACATCTCCTGTAGCACATTGTAAAATAACTCATTAAAATGCAAGAACAAAAGGGAAATACGTATGTTGTCCAAAAGACCACCAGATGGTTAAGTATTAATAGTAAAATGGAGAGCTTTATTGCTGATACTGGTTTGCAAAATGGGAAGAGATAACAATCTCTGGTGTGTGCCAAAAGTGCTCTCTCTCAGAAAAGGGGAAAGGCAGGTAGTTTTGTGCCTCACAGGATCTGTTTCACACAATAGAGTCATACATATTCACCGGGTTTGGGGGGAAATCTGTAGATATTTATGAGGGAGTTGAGCTCATGAGCAATGGGTAAATGTATATATACTATACGTCCCACTTTCACTTTGGGGTAAGATTTTAACATTAAAATTAGTTAGAATTTGGCTCTTAAAGTCAAAAGGTGAACTATACGACACAAAGACAGTTTGTGTGCAGTCTATATAAGCTGACTGAAACTGACTTAAAGTCTGTATTTCCTTATCAGGAAAGAATATTTGTAAAGCCCTTCCTCTGTCCAGTCAGAGTTGAAGTGGTCTGGGTTGTAAATCAGTGTTAAGAGGTGTCTTTCCGTTTGCCTGATAGCTCTTTTTCTTACAGAGTTTAGCAAGAATGAGATTTTCTTACAGCCAGAGGAATTTAGAGCTTTGCCATGCCAGCCAATTCCTGAACCCTCAACTCATAGCAAACTTTTTTCCTTAACCTTGGGGTCCGTCTTAGTTGATAAAGGTATGTCTAGTTTGTTCTCTTAGACCACACATATATATCAAAGTTTATAACTTGAGTTATTATTCACCTCCTATCTTTATTAGCTTGTGTATATCCATTACTTATGACCCAGGACTGAGAGATAAATATTCATCCATGATTACTACATTGGTAGTAGCTAGATGAGTTATAATTTTTTGGGTTTTTTTTCTGTGATTACTTTGTTATGTAAATTTGCATATGTTACACAAAAATGTATATGTGTGTGTGCATGTGCAGGTGTGTGTGTACATGCCAATGTGAATTTCTTTTGGGAAAAAATGTTTCTAGTTTTTAGAACAAATTTAGAAATCAATGTATAGAAACCCTTAAGAAATCCTATGGATATCTGATTCGAAGCACATACTTGTTCAGTAGATATACAACATGTAAAACATAATTAAAAGCAAGATGAACATATGTATATAGTTTGTGGGACTGGTAAAAGGCCCGATGTGCAATGGTTAAGAAAGGACTGAGACAGCGAATCTTTTGGTTCTGGGTCTGGAAGTACTCAAGGAAGGTGAGTTGTTTCCTATTCAAGAGTCTGAGACTAAGTTTGCTCCATGGAAAATGTGAAACTTCAGCTAACACAGGAAGAGATGGTTGTCTGGTTCATGTAGAATCTGACAACACTGTTTTCCTCTGCTACCTGAGGACATAGCTCCATGAAGTGCATTGCCTAAGGAAGACAAAAGGCAGAGACAAACCTTCAAAACAGGAATTGAGTCAGCACACACAGGCAGAGTGATTGGATTTGTGATGTCACGTGCTGACTCAAAGATGTGGCCCTTGAGGCTCCCAGTAAATAGAATCCTCAGGATATCAGACAAGAGTTGGGAAAAGATGACAAGATAGAAGAGACTAGAAACAAATATATAGAAATGCGCACAAAATGAAACTTTAAACCAGAATTACATGAAGAAATATAAGAATCAGAAGTTGGATTCACTGTAGGTGAAACAAAAACATTCTCACATTTACAGAGACACAGAGAGCAGAGCTATCCACAGTCAAACACTCACCAAAAGTATTATTAATGAATTTATTTCATTAGGCAGAATATGCAAGCAAGTGTAAAGAACAATAATGGGCAGATTAATTCATTAATACCTAAAAAAGTAATAAGTCACGGACTTTGAAAACATATTAACAAATATATTAACAAATTTTCCTTGTAATTTTAAAAGCAAATGAACACTGTGGACCCCATAAAAAGAAAGAAATATGTACAGAGCTCAGGATTCTGGTGTTAAAGTATACTGATATATATAAAGAAGAACAGGTAGAGATTCTGAGACATTTTAAACTTCTAGAAAATATAGCAAAATATAAATTTTAAAGAGACTTATATAGGCACTATAGGAAGAAACTATGTTTTACAGCTTCTAAGCCATCAGAGATAATGCTTCAGAGGGAAGTGTGTTTAAAAAGTTGCCTTGGGCTGGGTGAGGTGGCTCACGCCTGTAATCCTAGCACTTTGAAAGGCCAAAGCAGGTGGATCAAAGGTCAGGAGTTCGAGACCAGCCTGGCTAACATGGTGAAACCCCATCTCTACTAAAAATACAGAAATTAGCTGGGCATAGTGGCACACGCTTGTAATCTTAGGTACTCAGGAGGCTGAAGCAGGAGAATTGCTTGAACCTGGGAGGCAGAGGTTGCAGTGAGCCGAGATCACGCCCCTGCACTCCAGCCTGGGCGACAGAGCGAGACTCCGCCTCAGAAAAAATAAATAAATAAATAAAATTTGCCTTTGGAAAAGTACATAATAGAAGAAATAAGACAAAACATGGGAATTTACATTCCTGCAAGACAACAGAAGATAAGAAAGAACACACAACTATTCCTCCTTGCTACCCTCCACAAAAACAACAAACAAACCATAGAAAAAATCACACACTTCATCACACTGACAGGTCAATAAAAAGAGGAATCTTATAAATCAGTGCAGAATAGCTCCTTACAAACATCTTCCTAACTACAAAAGAAAAGACAGTAATTTACAGTGGAGAAAGTTGACAGACACTTCTCCAGCAAGAGATCCTGGTTAAAATCACAGCTAATGAGACATGTCAATACCATGTGCCAGCTGATCTAAGGCACTTAGAAGAACACAGCATCAATTCTGTGATGTTCCTGCAAATATTATGTGACCAAATTAAATCATGAGGGATGATCAGAAAGACCTAATTGAATGGGCATTCCAGAAGTTATGCTATCTGCAGCTCACTGCCAAATGATTCTGGAGAAAAAAGAGAGAGAGAGAGAGAGAAGGGAAGACATGTAGAGGAGATAAAAATGACAGAAGGGGAGAGAGAGAGAGAGAGAGAGACACAGAGAGAGAAAGGAATAGAAAGAGAGGAAATAAGAGAGTTTGAGAGATTTAAAAAAATGGTAAAATACTTTCCATATGCAAGAAGTGGGGGAAAGGTATACGGAAAATTTACATATTCTTGTAATTTTCCTGTAAGTGTAAAATTAAATAAAAATAAAAAATCTAATCATAAAGAAAACTGTAACATTAGAAAGAGAGCAATAATTAATGTTTTACTTACATTTCTGCTTTAATTCATAAATAATAATCATATATATTTATGGAGTACACTACAAAAATTATAAGTATTTGAGGTGATGGATTTGTTAGTATTTACACATTTTTAAAACTCATTTAGTAACATAATTAGACTAGGAGTTTAGTGTTTGTTTTAATGAGCCGGTTTTGGGGAAATACAGCATAAAACGAGAAGAAATTAGATAATTTATAAATGAGAAGAAATTAGATAATTTACAAAATGGAAAATATGAAGAACAAAACCACCAATATTTCAACAAGAATGTAAAACAATGATGGACTTGTAGGCATGAATATATGCTCAAAATGTAAAATTATAATTCATAATAGAACAAGAATAATTTTATAAATATATTGTTGATAGAATTTAACCTGTTAAATGTTTTTCAACCAAACATAAAATGAACCTGTTTTCTCAAACAGGAAGATAACATTTAAAAATTGTTTATGTAGTGACTTACACAAAAGTATCAGTAAATTAAAAAATGTAAATACACCACTGATTACATTGTCTGATCAAAACAAAATTAGTTCAAAAATTCAAAATCACACTTAAGCAAGTCATATTGTGTTTAGAGATGTAAACATGTAATCCTAAAGAAAATATTTTGTAAGTTGACTTTAATGTTAGCATGAAAGTTACTCAAATATTATACAAAATAAGAATATTATAGACTTTTCTTATTTATAAACCTAAGTGCAAATATATCAACTTAAGTAGGAATGCATCAGGTGAGTAAATAACACGTTATTGTTATGTAAACATTTACTTCTAGCTTCTCATTTCCAGTCCTATATATGAAAACGAAAACAAACCAAAAGTGCTTTTCTTCTATCCTGAGAACAAGGAAAAAAAGAACAAAAAAAATCAACTCTCATTAGATCCATTAGAGAACTGAGGTCACAGGGCACATTCTCACCTTGAACACTGGAGAAACAAGCTGATACAAATAACCATCGCTTAATGGAGCTATTATTGGAAGGGATACTACAGGCTAATTGATTAATCGCTTTAGAGTGAACATGGACAAGCGTAAGAGGATCATACTCCTGGAGAAACAGCCTTATTGAGGTCCTGCACTTTCATGAGCTTCAACTTTAGGAGTCCCACCAGATGTTCTCTGTAAGAATTGCAGAAACATTCCCTCGTGTTTCCAGAGGTGAAGAAGAAAAAGTAACAATTTAGAAATATGCTTCTTCTGCATATTATTTTTGATTTTAAGAAATGCATGTGAAATTTACAGTACAGAATATGATGTATTTTTATTTTTGTAAATATGTTACATATCTTTTACATCTGCAAATTTTCTAATAAACGTATGTGTGTGTGCATGTATATATGTATATTATATATATGTATGTAAACATCTTTTCCTGGAGATGTGGTTAAACATTTACAAGATCATTACAGCATACAGTTCTTGAAGTGAAGTTGGAAGTATTTTAACATATGCCTGACCTCAAGGAAAACTATTTTACCAGATCGTAATTAACATGCATTTTACCGGAGCCTAATTAATGTGAGAAAAGAAAAACACTCACCTCCATCTCCCTCCAGCCTCTCTGTTTTACCTAACTGTACACCACCAAACAAACACAAAACCTGAGAAAACTGCAAACGTCACAGCGCAGGACAGACAGAACTAATCATAGGATTATGGAGAACATCGCCTCCTCCCACATGTCACTGTATCATTAATAGGGATTTTGTAAATTTACAGGTATTACAGCTGAAAAGATCTGCAAGGTTCTGGCCCTATTTAGGAAGAAGTCTCCAGGGTAACCCACATTCGGGTGTGCAGGTTCTTGGCGTCTTGAACAAATAAATGGACAAAGCACACAAAGCAAGGAAAGAATGAAGTAACAAAAGCAGAGATTTAACGAAAATGAAAGTATACTCCACAGTGTGGGAGCAGGCCCAAACAAGGGGTTCAAGGGCTCCGTTACAGAATTTTGGGGAGTTTACCCTCTAAAGGATTCCATTGGTTACTCAGTGTACACCCTATGGAGAGGATGAAGTAAAGTTACAAAGTAATTTACTTGGTGTAAGTCCTATGGAGAGGATATGTCCTGTCATCGCTGTGAACTGTCTTATGTTCCCTGTCTCCAGACTCTATTTTCCTGTCTCAATGAGAGCTGATAAAGACCCACAAAATTGAAGCCACTGACATCTGCAGCTACAGAAAACAGTGAACATACCCCAACTCCCAGTCAGATAAACATAAAATCCTGCACTAAGATTTTATTTATCTTAGTTCCTTTTATTCAGAACATAATGTTTAGCATTCAACAAAAAATTACAAGGTGTGTTAAAAAGCTGACATTTTAAAAAAATCAAAAAGTCTGAAGAGACAGAAAAGCAACATAATCAGACTGAGATATGGTAACATTTTGGAATTTTTAGATCAGAAATTTAAATTATCTATTATAAATGTACAAAGGCATCCAATGAAAAAGGTGGACCACAGGCAAGAACAAGTGGACAATGTAAGTAGAGAGATGGAGGTTCTAAGAAAAACTCAAAATGAAATGCTAGACTTATTGTTTTACTTTCTTTTTAAAAATAAAATTTGAAAGTCATTTTGACTTCTTTCTATGCAAGACTAAACATAAATTAAAGAAAAATATAGCAAGAAACGTCTAGATTCCAAGTCCCGGAAGCATTATTACAGTCCCCATCATCCTCGGGAGGGTTTATAAACAAAATGTTAGCCTGCTTGGGAATCAAGCTGGGGCCTTAAGAGAGGAAGATAATTGCTGGCATTCTTTTCTTTTCTTTTTTTACACTGTATCATAATAAAGACTCGTTACTTTAACCTTGTGCATTAAGAGTGATGAAAAGCTGTCTGAGAAAAGCAATAAAGGCAGCAGATTTCCTATCGGAAACAATTCAAACCAGAAAACAGTGGAGAAACATATTTAAATGACTCAAATCATAAAGTGAACAATTTAGAATTCTATATCCCCCATAATATTATTCAAAAAAAGTGAAATTATAATATTTTTAGATGTATGAAAGCTGAATGTATTCAGAAACAGCAGCTCTTCACTTGAAAAAATGTTAAAGACCTTCAAAAAAAACAAAAATTATATCAGATGGAAATCTGGATCCATACAAAAGAAGAAATAGTACTGGAAAAGTACAAATAAGGGTAAATATGTTTTTCTCATTTTACAACATTTTAAAAATCAATAAAATCTACAGAAAAACTAATAGCAATGCATTGTAGGGTTTACAATGTAGGGGTTTTCAGTTATATTTCCATATAATTGGAAAAGTTATATCAAAAAGGCTAGACATGTGGAAATGAGCATAAATTATTATTAGGTTTTTTATGGTATATGAGAAATATGTTACTTTGAGAAGGTGAGACATCTATACTATAAACTCCATAACAAACATAAACATGCACACACACACACACACATACACGCACACATACACAACAATATTCACAAATGCAAGCATTATAGATAATAAAGGAACTAAAATGGAATCTTTAAAAGTACTCAACTGAATTGAAAGAAGGCAGAAAATGGAGAAAATTATGCAACGTAATGGTACAAATAGAGAATATACAGAATGATGACAAATACAAAGCCAATCATATCAAAACTCATGTAAAATAGACATGCTTCAAAGACCTCAATTAAAAAAACAAGATTGTTAAATGAAGGAAATTGTTTGATCCAAGTATATTCTGCTGAAAAGATATCTGCTTTAAATATAAAGGCATAAATAAGTAAACAATACAAGTACAAAAAAAATCACAAAACACTATTAAAAATATTGTGAAGAAACATGTTAAAATATTTCTATTGAAATTAATAGGAGATTTTTAAAATAAGTTTAATACAGGATATTTAAGATATCATAATCAGGCTGGGCACAGTGGCTCAAGCCTGTAAATCCCAGCACTTTGGGAGGCCAAGGTGGGTGGATCACATGAGATCAGAGGTTTAAGATAAGCCTGGGCAACATGGTGAAACCCCATCTCTACTAACACTACAAAAAATTAGCTGGGCATGGTGGTGCCCACCTGTAGTCCCAGCTACTCAGGAGGCTGAGGCAGGAGAATCACTTGAACCCAGGAGGCAGAGGTTACAGTGATCTGAGATAGTGCCACTGCACTCCAGCCTGGAGGCAGAGTGAGACTCCATCTCCAAAAACTGAAAGAAAGAAAGAAAGAAAGGAAAGAAAGAAAGAAAGAAAGAAAAAGAATACCAAACCAAAAATAAATTAGCTGGGTGTGGTGGCAGCTGCCTGTAATCCCAGCTACTGACGAGGATGAGGCAGGAGAATCACTTGAACCTGGGAAGCGGAGGTTGCAGTTAGCCGAGATTGTGCCACTGCACTCCAGCCTGGGTGACAGAGTGAGACTCTATCTCAGAAAAAAATAAAAGTTATAATCTTGAAGAAAACAATGCCGCAGCATCCTTAGTCACATTAAAATAAACTCCGAGGACACCAAAGTTAGTGTCTTACACATTTTTAAAGAATAATATGGAGGCTTCATATAAATGGCAATGAGTATTTCATTGTCCTTATTTTTACTTCTATTTTACTTCTGGTCCAGGGAATAAAAGGAGTAATATCTTCCATAAATTAAAAAAAAAGAGTAGTGTTAAAATTTAATCTGAGGATAAATCCTTTGTCTTTTGGGTCATGAATCATATAATTAACTCTTTATCTAATATGATTCCATCTGGGACAACTTCCCTGACTCTATTTCACCAAAAAATGTATGATGTTGATCTTTGTGTAAAGATTAAATAAAATAAAGTTTTTGCATGGGGTGCATGATTTTCATCATTGCTAACTAGATATGGTGTACTCAAACATATGACCATAGGTAAAACAAAAAAGAATGTATTTCAAATGTAGAGAATTTGGGCAAGGTCATTTTCCTGTACTTCAACTTTTTCAATAGTGAAATGAGATTGATTTGTCTATAGCAGTGAAATTTTATAAATACAACCTTAATTTGATTATAAAGATACATGTTTAATGGGAACTTTATAAATGACTTTCATCAGATGAAATATTTTTAATACCTCCTCTTTCAAAAACAGATCTATGAAAATATTCTAGTATATTTCTCTCTGAATGGGGCACTAGACTTTCTTAATTACTAACATTAAACTAATTATAAAAGAATTTTAATGTATTATAGTTTTTAAACATAAGTTAAAGTTGCTGTAATACGTTTATCTCTTTTTCTGTCATAATTAACGACTACTGTCAGGCATATTATGAATAAAGAGAATTCAATGTGATTTTTCCAAACTACAGGTGACTGCCAGACATTTAAACCTCCTGCATCTTCTGAGTAGATATAGCTTGGATTGTGCATTAACATAAAAAAGGATTGTAAGAAAAAAAGTACAAAACGAGAAAAATACATGTTGTTTGACTCAAATGTCAAAATTATGTGAAAAGGAATATTGTAGCTCTACCTCTGTAATCAAAGGTAGTGTTTCCATACTCAGGCTCTCTGTTTTTCTACTATTGGTGGGTAATCTCAGGTTCAAAGTTTTGAGAATGTTGTTCTTAAGATGATACTCTTTTAGATTTAGTACTTAACATGATCAAAGTAAAACAGTGTCCTTTGTTATAGTATCCTTTAAGCTGTCACAGAGTAACATGGTTCTTCTTTTAGCCAATTTGATAAATGTACCACTGCTATAGAAAAGACAATATGTTTATTAACCAATATTTACACAGATCTTGCTACAAAGTAGGCATGATGTACTAGAAATGATAGAATGAGAAAGGCAGCTCTAATAGGGACTTGCACTTTAAGCAACATAAATACAAACACAACAACAAAGTAAAATAATTTAGATTGGTGTTGCTAAGAACCATAAGGAATAAAACAAGTCTGGATGGTAATGGAGATAATTTGTGATATAGTCTGGAGAAGGAAAGCTTCTCTAATGAATGAAATGTTGGCTTCTCCGATGAACCTGAGAAGAAGGAAGAGCAAACTGTGGAGAGTTGAGAAGAGCATTCCCGGAGTAGGGATCAAAATTTTAAAAAAGCATGAGTAAGAGATGAGATGTTTCACGAAATGGGAAGGAAGCCAATATATAATATAAAAAGGCAAAGTTAAAAACATAAAAGAGGAATTTTGAAAGATTCCTGAAATAGGGAAGAATCCAGAATCCAATGTGGAGCAGTTTGTCACTGCTCCAGTGAAAATTAAAGAGGAATCCTGGGACTGATAATCCAGATGATATGGATGTCTGTGTGTGACCTTCCATATGCCTATTTTGAGATGATGGCATTTGGACTTGCCAATAAAAGATTTGGAGTGAAGAGTCCTCTCCATGAAGATGGTAACTGAAACCAATGGAAAAAAACAACACAGAGAATGTGCATCAAATTTGGCCAAGAGTGAGTCCAGGACGGAATACATGAGAGTACCATTATTTAAAAGAAAGCCAGAGAATAACCACCCTGAAAGGGGGGCAGTGGGAATTGGCAGATACTTGTTTGAGGGATTCTGGAAAGAACAGAAAGCAATGGACTGTTTTAACACTGGGCACAGTGACTCACGCCTTAATCCCAGCAATTTGGGAGGCTGAAGCGGGTGGATCACTTGAGGTCAGGAGTTCAAGACCCTTGGCCAACATGGCAAAATTCTGTCTCTACTAAAAATACAAAAACTAGCTGGATGTGGTGATGGGTGCTTGTAATCCCAGCTACTCAGGAGGGTGAGGCAGGGAGAATCGCTTGAACCCAGGAGGTAGAGCTTGCAGTGGACGTAGATCATGCCACTGAATTTCAGCCTGGGCAACACAGCAAGACTCTGTCGCTCCCCACCACACACACACACAAATAAAATAAATAAAAAAGAAAAAAGAAAGAAAGCAATGGACTCTTTTTAAGAAGGTACTGATTTAGATTTAAAATGCATTTGACAATGTTCTAATGGTATGTGTTGAGGCTGGCTACCATTACAAGGCCAAAGTTCATTGACTTGTGAAGGCAAAAGCCAGATTGGCTACTATTCTAGTAAATGCATGGGAGGAGATAAGTTTTAATGCTTCCCTGCATGTGGGCATATATATGTGTGTGTGCATGTGTGTACATTTGTGATACCTAAACAGAAACTATACAGTAGTGTTGGAATGTAAATAGAGTATGTAATGTTAAAAACAATTAGATTGGTTTATTTTCAGTTCAAATTGTTTTTTCTCTATATAGAACCTGTTATAATATAGAACCTGGCACATACAAGAATAGGTAACTTAAATTAGTTGCTTTGTGAAACTGTGTCATGATTCAGTGACTTTTTCATTATTAAATAACTGATGTTGCTAAGACATATGTGTGTATATATATGTGTGTATATATCTTTAACTTTGTGGCCTTCTGGCTTTAATTTTTACATTAGGGTAAATTCATATAATTATGTTACACCCCTCCCCATAAGTTTTTTGCGTGCACTCATAGAGAACTAATGGGCTTTATCTAGCATTACAGTTATTTTAGCATGTTTTCAAGAGAGCAGGTTTGTTATCTATCTTTACTTTTAATAGGCATACGTTTTCAATGTCTACAGTTACACCAATATTTTAGGCTTATGGAGAAAATGTAAACAAACCAAAGCTTAATTTTTCCTCAACTTGAAATTACACTGCCCCCAAACCTTGTTATTATACCCTCAAGAAAGTTACTAGATCGTATCCCTTCAATTTATATTTTCTAGGAAAAATAAACATATGTCTACTTTAGCCTATCTTTCCTGAGTATGTCTACATCTCTTTGCCAAGATTTTATACAAAATAAAGTTTTCTCTATTGTTTGTTTTATTACTTCTTGCCTCCAAAAGAAACAGCCATCACAAACGCTATACCTAGAGAGTATTAAAAAGTGTCAAATCATCAGCTTTCCATTGTCTTATTCTTACAAAGCAGAACTCCAAGTGGAAAGAGAGCATGTTAAGCACACTACATTACCATGTGATTTAACATGACAAATTGAAGAGATCTGATATGGGTAATGGAATACAGTGCTCAGGTTATGTTTCTATTCATAAAACTCATGCTTTCACGATGCATTCTGAAACACTCTAGCAGCTTAAGATGCTAGAGTTAAGAGAGAGTAAATGCCATTTTAAGGAGAGAGAAATAGAATATTCAAATGGGTGAAAGGTGTGTTTCATCAGTTACAGTTCAGTGTCCATCTTCACTGTTGAGTCAATATGTACTTCACCACCAGTCCCCGAAGGAAAGAGAAACAAATCAAAACACTACTCTGACATCAGAACATATTTATGAAAAACACTTTCTATAAACTTTTGTCAATTTAAGATTTTTTCTATATTAACCATAATGCTGCCAGATGATTATATCTTTCATTGAAATATAACAAGAACTTTACATCTGAGATACAGGGTGCTATGATTTATTTTTGGAGGGCCTGTGTAGAGTCAGGCTATCAAGTGCCAGTTGACCTTTTGTATTAGTCTGGATAGCATGACATTAAGTCAGAAGGCAATTTCCATTTTTAAGACTATGTCTCAGAAAACTGTAAAAGGGATTTTAGTATGATGAAAAATTTGACTATTTTCTCATGAGAGTCTATCAAACTGTAATTTCAGGTTGAATTTTAAGATAATATCAGATCTGTGGATTGTGCTTTAACAATCAGCAAAGTGCCACAAGATCTCAGGTGTATTTTATGAAGAACTTTTAACCTGACAAGCCACAAGTTACCCTAGTCAGAAATAATTCCTCTAAAGAATCCCCAGGAATGTTATACTCTAGGAGTATAAAAATAAAAAGCTGGGCTTGGCATATATTTAGCTAGAGAAGAGGTTTGAAGTGTTTCTGAATCTACTCGAACTCTTGTCACATGGCCACATCATTCACTTTTTGTGATTCTCTCACATCTCTGACTTCTGTCTTTGATGCTGTTTGTTTTGATCTTGTCTTTTGTATTCTGGTGAGCGTCCCCATACTGTGTCATGATAGCTTCCTTATGTTGGTTGCTGTCAAGAAGATGGGAAATGATATTTCAGTGCAATGCACTGAGAAAATGTGTAATGTCTTTGGAAAGTTTTGACATCAAAACAGTACTTTTAGAATCACATTAAATCATTTAATTAAAAAAGAAAACTTAAGCCAATAAGATAAAACCGGTGACTATGACAATCAGCAATGTGGCAAATGTGGCACTCATTATAATTAGCAATAATATTCACTAAATTTTAAATACCATTTCTCAACTTTCAATTTTGGTAATAAAATAATTATAGTAAAAACAGCATGGAATTTCTGGGATACTCTTGCTAATCAGTCAATGCTCAACATCAAGAAATGCTAACTACACTTAAAGAGAAAAAACTAATTTAATTCATCTCCTTCATGGTAATCTTCTTAATTTATCTATGTTTTCCTTCTGTTCATCTTTACTTTTCAACAATTAATATTTAATCTCTCCATTATTGTCTCCAGGAGCCTTTCTTACTGCTCAACTCTCTCAATGGTATTCCCTTTTTTAGTTCCTTGGACCCTCATTAAATTTTGTCTTATTTATTTTATTCATTCTTTCTTATCAATTCCTTTGCTAAATATGCTAAGGTAATTCAATGAGGAAATGGCATTAATTTCAAGAAGCTTATAGAAAGTACTGAATATCAATACGGGGAATAAATGAACCTAAAAACTCAATTTATGCCATAAACAAAGATTAAATTAAAATGGATCATAGATTTAACCGTTCAAACTTATACATAAAAGTCCTAGAAAACAATATAGAAGAAAGTTTTTATAATATGGAGGGAAAGTAAAGATTTCATAAATAGAAGAGATAAAGCAGGAACAAATAAAGATATGATAAACGAATCAATGTATAGTCTTCACCTTATAGGCATCATTAAGAGAATAAAAAGATAATACACAAATTGGGAAGTTATTTTATATAACATATATCTGTTAAAAAACATGTATATAGACTATATAAAGAACCATTTAAATAAAAACCAAATTATTACAAATAAGACATAAAAGCAAAATGGACAAACTATTGGGCTGACATTTCACTAAAGAATGTTTATGAATGGCTAATAGATACATAATCTCATTAGTCATCAGATAAATGCAAATTTAAACTGCTATTGGATACTAATACATACTCCTTATAATACCTATAATTAAATAATAAAGATATCAAGATTTGCCGAGGATGTGGAGCAACCAATTACATATGACTGGTGGGAAAGAAAAATATTTTAACTATGTTGACAAGCAATTTGGCAATTTTCAAAAATGAAGTTAATGCTGGTTTCACTTCCAGGTATTTGCCCAAGAGAAAATAAAATTTAGTTCATTCAAATTGTTTCACATGAATCTTCATAATAATTGTATTCTTAAATACAAAAATTTGGAAACAACTCACATGTCAATAGGTAAATAGAAAAACAAATTTGGATGTATTTTGTAGAGTGTAATACTACTCATGCACATAAATTAATAAAATGTTGATATGCACATGATATGTCTACCTCAAAACATTTTGTTGAGAAAAACAAGCCAGCCAAAAGTGTGCATGCTGTGTGACTCCATTTGACTCCTCCTCACCAGATGATCGGACGTGTCCCACAGAAAGACTTCACCTTCACCTCTGATCTCAAAATGAGAAGGAACGTGGATGAGATCCAAGCAAAGCTAAGCCAACTCAACCACAGTGGAAAGAACACAGCTGCCACTGCAGACGGGGCATAAGAAGCAAATCTCTTGAGGAAGTTACTGAGATTCTGAGATTTTTGCTATTGCAGCAAACCTGACAAGCACAAGAAAATACAAAAGACCCAGAAGAAAATGGATAAAATTTCAAGAGTGATTTCTTTAAGCTCGTGAGAAAAAGTATGATCTCATACACAATGCCTATGTCTGTGTAGAATGTAATCTAATGAAAAGTTGAATACATGCAAAAATAATAAATTACATAAAATAATTATATTTATAAATATGTATGGACAGGCAGTAAGAAACCCTGTGACATGTACATTTACACTTTTCAAAAAATGGGCTGGAAAGTTTATTTAAATTACTTGAAACATCCATCCTTCAATAATGGAGAAATCACAATGACAAATTTCTTCTATGTATCTCTTTTTAAAATTTATTACCTTTTTGTTAATGTATTATTTTATTATCTAGAAAACTTGATTAAATTTCTTAATATAAAGTTACACTCTTACTTCTCTATAATAGATGTTATTTTAATTTGTATTTTGTATAGTAAACAGATTCCTAAGAAACGCATTTAAGACCAATCTCTTAAAATCATACTACAGGTAGATATTTGAGGATGGTTTGAAGATCACTATAATTAGCCTTAACATGTATCTACAATTAAACCCCATCCTCTTATACTATGAAAATCCAATAAATCTCCAACTTATGCCCATCTCTTAAATAAGTCCCAGAATTTCTATTTTTCATCTTGACTAAGTCATAAATTTATCTGGTTCTTCTAATTTATAGCACACAGCTTTATGTATTTTTTCTTTATTTCATTTCCTTATGATCTATTTTCTCACCACTATAAAAATAGTGCTTGTAAAATAAGAATCAGAATATATCTTTAACATAATCAGTAATGTACTATAAATTCCAAAATATCTACTTTAGTGTTTAAGTAATTCACGATCTGGCTCCTGTCTAAATTTGCAGAAGAACCTTTAATTTTACTTCAGTACGTGTTCCATTATCTGACCATATATACTAATATGTAATGAATTGTTCTTTGAGCCAAACTGTCTTCTAAAAACTTTGCAGATATTAATACATTTAAGAATCTCAACAATTCTATGGGATAGAAAGTCTGGGAGCAGTCTGTCTCCGAAACCACCATGATCTAACAAGACTTGAGGGTCACTGCAAACACTGTCTTAAAACTTTTCAATCACTTTATAAATTTGGGATTTCCCCTATCTTGAATGCCCCCTCTCCCTGTATATAAATAGAAATTCAGTTTTTTCAAGATCTATTAAAGTGGTTGCATTTTGTTAAATTGGTAACATTTTACTTTAATTCTTAAAAAAATGTAAAACCAAAATTTAGTTGTTTAATTCACCGCTTCCTTCCTTCAGTAGAGAATGCGTTCTTTGAGTATTGGCATGTTTTACCAAACTTTAATCTTCACTGAGCATCACATAGATGTGGTTTATACATGCTGAGTGAATAAATCAACCAAATTTATGCATTGGTACTGAAAATCATAAGCCAAAACATTTAACATAGCCTTGGCAAGAGGACAATTGGGACAGAAAGGTCTGGAGTTCATAGGGAATCAACATAATGTGGCTGTCTTCATTCAGCACTCCATCCCACAGAGGACCATTCTGAAGGTCATGTCTTACATTATAAATATTTTTCATCCAATACATAGAGATCAGTATGTAGCTTTGGGGACATAGGGAGGTTTCATCCTCTCTCTCTCTCTTTCTCTTCAAATTAAAATATGTATCTCTCCAGGCCACTCTCCATTTCTGCAGCATCATGTTTTTAGTATTTATCTGGATAGATTTGACTTTATTCAGTATTCACTAATTCTTGATTGTCTTCTAGTTTGATCATGGAGAAATTGCTGATGCTGAATTCTGTGGAATTTCTTAAACTAGCTTGATGGTCAGTTATAGGTTTTAATTTAAAAGTCTATGTGAATCTTCCCTACTCTGCAATGTTTAAAAACATTTAGCAACCACAGAGGAATATATACACTATCTGAACAACTTCATGATAATATTGAAAGACCATTTACATTGCGTTTTTGTTTTTTTCCTTTTTCTCAAAATCTTAAAAACTAAAACCTGGTTAGAGTGCAAATGTCCATTTCTCTGTGATTATACTGGTACAGTATTATACATAGATACCAAAAAGGTTTGTAGTTATACTTTTGTCAAAATCCTGGTAGTTTTATTTTTTTGGAAAAGGAATTAAAAATATAATTACCTATTCCCAATACAGATAATACATGCACATTCACACACACAAGTGCACATACACACATACTCATGCAGAGGCACACATATGCAAATTAAAAAGTAATTTAAATTTTAAATTGTTATAGTTCTGCAAAAGGTTGTCTAAGTGTTTCTCTCTGTGCATTCTGTTATTTCAAGTGAACACATCCATTTAAGTTGACCACTTACGATGGCATATTTCTTCTATTACATATTCTATGCATACTGTCTAGTAAAAATGCAAATGCATCTTCTGTAATTATGAATTTCAATCAAATCTCCTTTTAAGGTATTAATTTTTCTACAGTTAATTATGAAGTCCTAATTACTCACATTGCCCTTACTAAATACATTAGTCTCACATTATACAAACATAAATAATATTATCATAAATAAACTACTAAGCAAATTTCATTATAGTAAAACCCATGATTAAATCAAATGCCACTAACTACACAGTATAAAAATAGGGAGTTTATGTATCTTGTAGCCCTTCTTGACTATGAGCTGATCAAGAGTGGAAATTTATTTTATTTTATTTTTTTTCAAACCCAGTACCAATTCTTTGCCTTCCATAAAAAATGATAATTACTTAATGATGACTTTTGATACATTGTAGTTTAGTAAATCATACATTTATTAGAATTTTGTGAAAAGAGCTTAAGGATTCAGGAATCAAAAAAGATTTATTATCACCTTAGAAAAGCTATTTAATGATTTAAGCTTCATGTTCCTCCTCTGTAAAGAACAAAAATAATATTAACTGTGATTAAATTACCTAATGAATATTGATAGGTTTTAATTAGAGATGTGACATAAAATTTTTGCATATTATTAATATCAATAAAACTATGATGCTAAAAACATTCCTAACTCACAACTATAGACAAGAAGGGTTCTAAATTTCTCTGTAGAAAACTTGCAAATACAATTTTTTAAATTTTAATTCATTGAAACAGAAGACTAGAAACCTGTTTGTTTCTGGTTTCTTTCAACTCTGTGGATTTTGAATTTTAATTTTGTAAAGTAAAGCCAAAGATTACTTACTCTGATTTGATTTTCAGTTCATTTGTGAAAATGCATTTTTCAATAAAAACAATTATTTTGAAATATTAAAATTAATATATCAAATAAAATGAAAAGAATAGACTAAAAATATTTTTAAAATATATATTATCTACCTACATTGCTATGAGTACTCTAAGTTCTTAAAACTTTGCTTAGAAAGTTGTACTTGAATTTTCTTTATCATCTTTTTTTTTTTTTTTTGACATGGGGTCTTGCTCTGTTGTTCAGGCTGGAGTGCAGTGCCACAATCATAGCTCACTTCAGCCTCAGACTCCTGGGCTCAAGTAATCCTCCCACCTCAGTCTCCCAAGTAGATGGGATGGGACTATAGGCATGTGCCACCACACCAGTCTTGTACTTAAATTTTAAGTTAAGTTGAGTTAAATTTTACTTAATAACTAGATAATTTAAATTATACAGTCATCACTACATTTGCAAATACATCTTTTCCATAATATTTAAAATTATCTGTTTTAAATAATACAGACTTTTTTTTTCTTTTCAATCCTCCAGAGTAATATATTGTGTAATACATTTAAATATAATGGGTCTGAAATTTTTTAATTTCTTCTGATGGAAAAGATACATAACTAAGTTAAATATTTCCAGCAGAAATATGACAAAGACTATTGCAATAATCTTATCCAGATTTTGCATAGTTATGTTTTAAAAATCTGAGGTAAATTTAGTAATATTTTGATTTATTTTTTCCTTTACTTTCAAATATATCAGCTTTATTTTCTTTTGATAAGTAATCAGAGTGCTTTGAGAGTTCCTATCTTCAGGTGACAATAATACCTTAATTCTGAGGCTTGCTAACATACAATATACTTTGCTCACCAGCAGAAACCATTCTTGGTAGCATCATATTTTTTCTTATGGATACTTTCCTCCCTTTTAGTATCCTGGAATATTTAGATGGCTGTTATAGCTCCCTCTAGTAGTAGTGGAAATCAGAAGTGATCAAAATTCTTGTTATATTTTGAGGGCTGGGTAAAAGAATTTGCTAATGGGTTGAACATGGGATATGTAAGAAAGAGAGGTGTTTTGAATGAATCTAAGGCCCTATTAAGTAAAGAGATGAGATGTCAAGTCTTTAAACATAAAAATAATGCAAGAAGAACAATTTAGGAATTAGGAAGAACAGGATATGTATAATCACGATGTCATCTTTCATAGAGAAAAATACTTTTTCATGTCTACTAGAGACAGAATGAAAATACTTCATAGAGGGTTGTTTAATAATTTTATAAAATGTTCAAGGGATGTCAAGTAAGTGATTTTATGGAACTGGAATTCAGGAGAAACATCTGGTTGGTCTACACATTTTGAAATCATTAGCAACTAGGTGATACTGAAAATTCTGAGACTGGATTAGACAACTTAGAAAGTAAGTATAGATAAGGAAGAGAAGAATCATTAGAGAAGGTCCTATGCGGGTAAAAGTTGGGGAGAAAATGGAAAAGAAGACTAACAAGGGTGGTTATAATTTGGAGAAAAGCAAAGGAGAGTGAGTTCTGCTGCTATACAAATGAAACATTAATAGAAGAGAAAAATCAACTGTATTAAATGACATTGAAGAGTCAAATACGACATTCTCCTACTTCTGATTTCAGCTGCTCACTTCCATGGTCATACCGTAGCCTTGTCATTAACAATACAGAAATCCTTCAATTATCTACATTTTTATTATCTCCCTTTTTCATGCCAACTTCTCAGTTTCCACCTTATTGCTTCTATTATCCCAATTTGACTTTTCTTCAATGATACTAGGACTCATAAGCCATTAGTTTTATCACCTATTTAATGTTTCACAGTCTCATATTCCTTTATATAACATTCATTATGTGGTTAATCTTATAATTATTCCCCTACCAATACCAACTTCCCTGCCCTACCTTGTGTATTGCTACACTGTATCTCTGGTTGAATTCAACTATATGCCTGTTCCATGCTTGTGCCCTCAGTCCTGAACATGGCTGGAGAACCGCACAGGACAGCACAGACACTTGGCTGTCACTCCTCACTGGTCAGTTACTTCAAAACATCTGCAGACCCCTTAATGTGGCCCAGACCTTGTACATTGCCTTAGGACATTCACTGTCCTTTCTCCTGAAGATACATGACAAGATCTGTCATATATCTTAATCCTTCATTGCCTTCTCCTTCCTACTTAATTGGAAAATAATGATAAGCTTTCTTCTGTGTTCAATGAGAAACTAGTAAACAAGAAAGCCATAATATTCTCCAGCTTCACCAAAGTTAAACAGGTTTCTTCCAGACTATAAACCACTGAACTCCTCTTTTTGTATTATTTGTTTTATTTGATTTTTTAGAGTATTAACTTTAGAAAACTTGTAGTAGTAAATCCTTTCTCTGCCCATTTGAGATGTAAATCTTTTTTAAATGCCTCTAACCAGTTTGTAACCCAGGAATGTCTTTCTCAAGGACCTGGGATCCATCGCTTTGAAATGTAATCATCCAGGAAGATAGAGTTCCTACCTCCCAGCCTCTGTGGGAGAAGAGAAGGCTAATTTCAGCAGTGATGGCTTGCTCCACACTATTAAATTACTCCCTGCCATGAGGACAGAAGAAAATTTACTTTTCTTTTTTGGTAAAGCTAATGGAGAAATGTGAGGGGCCTGGAGACAGCTATTGCTACATTTCTGAAGCTAGGAACTATTGGAACCCAGATGCCCAAGTCAGAAGCTCAAACTCTCTCTCCAGGACGGCCACCACACATTTCTGAAGGGCCACTACGAGTCAGAAAAAAATGTAACATAAAAAAAGAGTAAGAAAAGTCATTTTCTCTCAGATTGGGAGTCAGATCTCCCAATCTGAAGGTAAGTCAGTTGCAGAGGGAACCTGAGAAATGTGGTCTTCCGGCTTACCATTGTGGGGTGCACAGCATACTAGAAAAAAGTAAGCATGAGGTTTAGAAGTGGAGAAGTAAACGCTTTCCAAAATAATTAGCCTCTGGATATTTAGCAACTAAACCACATCTAAATGTACCGTTTTACGCATAAATAAACTTCTGTGCCTGAAGAGCAAAAACATGCATCTACCTAACAGGAAGCAACTGTCTTTGTGAAAAAAACAAGGACACATTTATCCTCCAAAGTTGAGACAAAATACCTCAAGAGATCCTGTGTTCATTTCTGGTTATGTTAAATATCCTTCCTCTTCTAGTTCATTTCTCATATAGCCTGCATATTCTGTAACATAAAGGGAAATTACAGAAATGATCATAATCGTTGATATATATGGCATGATTGTGTAATTTGTCTTTGAACACTCTTGATAGTGAAAGGATATAATAACTATTCCTGGATAACAAGCAGTAACTAGCAATTTTCTGGGCAAACAGGTATCTGTATTGCACTCTATATAAAATCATTTTAAAATGGGAAAGAAACGTTTGATTATATGTTTAAGTTTATTACAAATATGAAAGGAAATTTACATAGAATTGACTATATTTTTATATAAATGGCCATATTTGATCTTTATCACTTTTTTTTCCATTATGTTGTATTATTCTCAGCAAGTACATCAGTAAATTGTTACTTACATAATGGGGCAATTCAAATTTTAGTTTTGCAGGATATGAGACATTGTTGCTATTAGATTTATAAGGTTACTGTAATCCTAAGAGTACTAAAGATCCCTCAAGAGGATGCCCTGGATTCCAGACAAATTCTTTATGTGCATTTCCCCTGATAAACACATTTAATTATATGAGGGATTACAGGAGTCCCTTAATTTCTTGTTGGCTCAGTATCAACATGGTCAAATATTACAGTATAACTGTAAGGAATCATTGTGAGCTTTGAAATAAATATTCCTTTCTTTGAAATTAAAATATCAAAACCATTAAAATTCAAAACATTAAGGAAAGATTTAAATGAAGGTACTGCTAGGGATAATAAGATAAGCCATTCCCACTTAGACTTTTAATTTCATGTATTCGGGCTTTCAGGAAAGCCATGCCAAATGTTACTCTCTAACTTAAATAATTGATTATGTTCTTGGGGTAATAACTGAAATTTCTGCATCTCACTTAGCTGCAAAATAATTTTCTTGTTAGAAAGCAATATTTTAGGACAGGAAAAGAGTGAATTGCAGGAATTCTGAGAAGATGGTGGCAATATAGATGGAAATGTTTGATCTTCCCGGACAAAGCAACTGGAATAATAATAAAAAATCTACATGGACAACTTTTGCAACAAACAAACAAACAAACAAACAAACAAACAAACAAACAAACAGACTAGGTCTGTTTCAGTTATATATTGCTGCAAAACAAATCACCTTAAATATAAGTGCCCTAACACACACTTTTTATTATCCCTCACAATTTCACAGGTCAAAAATTTGGGGAGGGCTCAGGTTAGTAATTCCACTGCATGCTGCATTGACTGAGGTCTCCTAGTGATATTTGACTGGCAGCTGGTCTGATCTGAAGGGCCAAACATAGCATCCCTTACATATCTGTGACCGTAAAAGGGAGGGCTGAAATACTGAGGTCAGTTTGAACTATCAATTAGTTGACCTACTCAAGGACTGTCCTTCATGTAATCAAAAGGTAGAAAGATTTCCTGTGTGATAGCTCCCGGCTTACAGATAAGCACTGCAAGAGAAAGATAATAAAAGCTAGTGGTGTCCTGAGGAATGGTATGGTGTCATTTGCACCATCTGCTATTTATTTGTCAGGTACTCATGAGGACCTCCCAAGTTCAACGTATAGAACATAGACCTCATCTTTTGACAGAAAAAAAAAAAAAATGTTAAGAAGTGACAGCCATATTTAATCTGCCACACTAGGTGACAACATATGCTAATAAATGCCAAAATAAGAGCAGGTAAGAATAAAACAAAACCAAGACAATTCTTGCATTATTCTATTAAAAGAACCAGGAAAGGCAGAGGTGCTTGTGATGTCCCAGATAAAGAAAACTCCAAAATTGCTGTTGGAGTGTCACTGAAAATTTTGGAACCAGAAATTGGGAAGGCAAATTACAGGCTGGAAAAAAACTCCTACTTTTCTCCCCTAATTTAGCTGCTCTTAAGTAGGAAAGGGGAGACTCTTCTCTCTAAAAGCCACTACCACCATTCTTGTTTCTCTTTCTGCCTCCCATCATTCAATTCACCCACATCCCATTTGTTCTACCTTCAAAGTACATCCAAAGTCTGGTTGGAAGAGTTACCATCAGCATAAAGAAATATCTGGGTTCAGGAAATCGAGACCATCCTGGCCAACACAGTAAAACCCTGTCTCTACTAAAATACAAAAAGTTAGCTGGGCGTGGTGGCACATGCCTGTAGTCCCAGCTACTCAGGAAGCTGAAGCAGGGAAATCCCTTGAACCTGGGAGGCGGGGGTTGCAGTGAGTCGAGATCCTGCGACTGCACTCCAGCCTGGCAACAGAGCAAGACTCCATCTCAAAAAAAAAAAAAAAATGTCTGAGTTATGATGAGATGTTGGGGGCACTTAGGTTTTGCCATGCAGATGAAGCCCCCACTGGCAGGCTTTAGAGAGAAAAGACTGCAGTGTTTCTTATCAGACTTAAATGAGGCATGTCTGACACTCACTTCCTGACATGGAATTTAAACCATGTTTAAATTTAACCAGTCTTTCAGGTTAAATTTTAGAGTATCCCGGCTGAGGTCCATTCAGATGGCTGCAGGGGGCTTTCACTTTTTATTTTTGATTTTCACCCTACATGAAGCATAGAATTCAATGTATTTAGGGATGTTATGTTACAGATATGTTACTAATAGTACTGATTTTTGTGGGTTTTATGAAACCGTGATGACCAGTTGCTGCCATTTTAAAAGCCTAGGAAAGTGAGCATAATTCAGAGAGCTTCTAATTTATGCTATCTCCAAATTTTGCTGATATATTGTTGGTTATACATAGGCAAAGTTAAAACATTCGTTCAAAAATAACCATTGTCATTATTTATTGTTTATTTACCGAATGGTCTGGCATCTTCCTTTGTAGAAAAGTAGTGATTTGTCATTTTGCTCAAGCATAACTTTGCATTGTGATTTTGTGACAATTTAGCTTAAAAGCTACTGAGTTTTAAATGTATTCAAAACTACTAGAGTATCCTGGTTAAAAAGAAGAGATCCTGATTGAAAAGATTGGAAAAGAAATCAAACATCAAAACTTTTTGTAATTTTTTTTATGCTTTGTAGGTACTGATTAAATACCAAAACTTTTAGCACCAATACTCATATTTAAATTTACATTATACACGCAGTACAATCTAACGTCTTGCCTAGCCCAGGTTACTAAGTTGATTCTTGGTAATGAAGTCAACTTTTTCTAGGTAAACTCTCTAATGGAAATCATTAAATATGCTGAAGAGGAGTGTATGTGTATGTATATATGTGTGTGTCTGTGCCCATGCATGTGTGTATACATATATTTCATGTGAATGATTTTTCAAAATGTACAACCAGATTTTATTAATAAGCACTTTATATTAAAACAATGTATTTTAATAAAGCAATGTATTTAATGATGAAGCATAAAGGTGTTCTTTCTATACCTTTAATACATGACTGCATATACCAACATTTACTTTCTAATTTTTATAATATTTGAAACCAGAAAGGGTTACCATTTTTAAGAAAGTGAAAACTGTAACCCTCAATTGTCTCCTAATATTTATGTATAGCTTCAAATTAAGAAGCTGAGGATTTTCGTCATGTTTTCATGGATTTTGGAAGCTGGTCATTCTTGCTCAGTTTGCCCTTTGAGAGTCAGTAGAACTGCAAATTTAAGTAAGTCATTTGCATTTATATATTGAAATTTTCCATTATATAAAGGGCATTATTATAAAAATTAATTGGAAAAATGTATATCAAGAACTTAGCAAAGTATGTGGTAAAAATGAACAATAAATAGTAACAACAGTTATTTTTGAATGAATGTTTTAACTTCTAGTTAGAGGGTGTTTATCAATTGTATATTCATCTTTTTTTTTTTTTTGCATTTTACACCAGTGTGATTTTTATTTTATTTTATTTTTAGTTCCAGGATACATGTGCAGGATGTGCAAGTTTGCTGCATGGGTAAACATGTACCATGGTGGTTTGCTGCATCTATTAACCCATTACTAGGTATTAAGCACAGTAAGCATTTTTTTTTTTTCCCTGACGCTCTCCCTCCCCATCCCCACCTCTGACAGACCCCAGTGTATGTTGTTCCCCTCCCTATGTCCATGTATTCTCATTGTTCAGCTCCCACTTATAAGTGAGAACATGTGGTGTTTGGTTTTTTGTTCCTGTGTTAGTTGGCTGAGGATAATGGCTTCCAGCTCCATCTATGTCCCTGCAAAAGTTGAAGTGTGCAATAAGAGCATACATTGTGCTGTGAAATATATTTTATATTTTGAAATACTTTAAAATATGCACTGTTTTATATAGTTTTAAATTATCTAAATGCATTCCTTGTTTGATTTGCCAATAATTGAGAACAAGCAAGTGAGACAAATGAACATCTTTTGAAGTTGAGTGAAGTAATAGAACTCCATAGAGGCTTAATTCTAATATGACTATAAAATATATATTTTAATAAGAACTATTTCATTTTCTTACAATGATGTAAAGAAGAAAAACAATTGAGTTTGATCTAAAAACAACCATTAGTGCTCCAAACCCAAAACAATAGTAAAAATAACACAGTTAATATTGAATTGTTATTATAAAAGAAATATCAAATTAAGGGGGCACTTAAATTCGATAAAGTAGAGCCCCCTATTTATATGTTCTAGAGAAGAGTAAAATGTTATAAGCTCAACAGAGCATTTCTGAAAGGTGTAAACTAACAGCTATCAACCAGATAAAATTTTGCTTGCCACAGGGCATCTGAAAATATCTAAAGACTTTTTTGATTGTCAACTAAGAGTGGGAGTTCTACTGTGATCTAGCAGATGGAGTCCAGGGCTGTTGCTCAACATCCTACAATTACAGGATGACCTCCCACAACAAAGAATTACTCTATGAAATGTCAATACTGTCAAGCTTCCTGATGTATAGAAACTTGAAAAGAACATGAAATTTTAAAAAAAGAAACCTGTTGAACTGCTATGAGAAGGACATAGCCAAAGCTACTCAAGACCTGAAATATCCAAAAGCTAAAGCAAGCCAATGTTGTAGGGAGTGCATGGGAGAAGTTGCTGTTGTTGTCGTTCCCCTTGTCCTTTATACACATGATCTTTGAAAGCATCCATAGCAGCCTTAGGTCTGACATCTTCTAAATGGTGAGACTGCTGAAGGAGAGGACACTTTCCCAATAGAGCAGGTTTCAGAGGTTAAGTCACTTTGAACCTGCTGTGGCCTAAAGTGAAAATGCCTGATTAGAAGAGTGTGTCACAGCTATGCTTAATCTCACTAGATTATCCCAGTGTGAGCGTTCCATGGTTGATGGAAAAGATGACAATTAAGATGATGAAATATGTAAAATAGGAATGAAAAGGGATTATTTTGAGATATCTCAGACACTAACTCAAAGTTTAGAGTACAAATAGTTTATGTGGAAGGCAATCCCAGGATTCACTAGAAGGAAAATCGATAGTGACTACAAAGCAAGTAACCGCAGAACACCTGAAGCTAAATGCTTCTGCAGAACACTATCAGACAAGTAAGAGCATATGCCATAGAGCTATCTCTAAATAGAGAGTCAAGGCACTGAAGTTTTGGTATACGAATATTCATCAGTCAATGGATGAGAGCTGCTCTCTTGGGAATATTTTGCTGTGTAGGTGGAAATATTCCTATAGTTACTTTGCCTTATTGATCCTTGTTTCCTTTGGAATCATGCTGGATGGTAACCACTAGTATGTTGCAGCTGGCCTGTATGGCTGTGAGGGAGGGCTAACTGTGCATCTCTCCCCAGCTCAGTGGTCAAGGATATCATATAGGTGGCTTCAAATAAATCCTGAAGAATTTGCACCAAGGAAAACAAGGTAAGAACGTCAGACATTGGAAAAGTTTTTGTGATGCCTTTTTCTCAGTGAGTTGGTTGTTAGACCTTTATCAGCACAGCACAGCTCCCACTTCATGGTCTTTCCTATAGGCAGCCAAATTCACTGCCTGGGGAAAAGGCGCAGCCTGGTCAGCATACATTTGCTAGATCCATTCTCGGTTGCCTCTGACTATTTTTTCTTTAAACACTATATATACTTTATAATACTCTTATAATATAATACATGAACCAATATTGTACAATATTTTATATTGAACCAAAATGAACCAATAATACAATAAACGAACCAATTAATGAAACAATATTGCTGTCAAACAGCAACTTTTACCATGCATATCAAATCTAATAAATTTCCCTTATGGAATATCAGAAAGAAATTGTTGATCTTTCTTTGTATCAGCTGTTTAATAATTTATCACAATAATAAAATTACAAGTTAATGCTTCAGTATAATATGAAGGAGAAACTACTAATAAGGAAATACCATTATCTTTTCCAAAATATTATAAAAACAGTTTTAACATTTTTTAACTGTCATATTTAGGTGAAATAAAGCTTAAGTAGAAGAAATACTCTATTGGTATATAATGTAACTGAGTTTGAAAATTTTTCACCTTTAATAAGCAATAAGAGCCCTGCAGTGTCTTCTTTAATTCCTTTAAATAATTTATCATTTGAATCTCCCCTGCCTGGAAGTTATATAGGTTAAGTTACTACATTTTTTTTCTTCATCATGCCCTTTAGCTTATAACTACATCAAAGATAGTTGTGAGCTGCTCTGAAAAAATGCCTCCTCCAAAATGCATGCCGTTATTTTAAAAGATGTTATGCAACAACATGGCTTATTTGAAAAGACCACAGGATTTATTTTAATATGTCAAAATAGCACATTCAACATTGGCTTTGATCTTTATTTCTTTATTTAACATGGCTTTGATATAGTAAGCATATTAATTTGGTCTACTTAAAAAATTTATAAGTGTTTTTCTGTGCAAAGCAATGAAATAATTAGAAAACTGAATATCAAAGTATGGTTGAAAATGCCTGTGACAGCCAAACCTCAGTCTCACAAGCATTCATGAGTATTATTAATACTCTTCAATTTGTGATATATAAAAATGAGGTCTCTAGTAAATGAGAAAATGTTCATTTTGGTTTGAGTGTTTCACTTAACCCTGATTAAAAAATAAATAAAATATTTAATAGGCCAAGTGCAAATCTTAAATGAGAGTATAAATCAACTATCATTCTAGATGTTATATTACTATTTCATTGTCCTTACCCAATTCATTATGCCTTTTCATCAAAGCTTAAATAAAGTTAAACTGAAACTTTCAGTTGAATAATGTGGCATGGAAGTTGAATGTTAGAATGATTTCTTTTAACATTTTCCCTCTTCTCATTTATTTTAACTACTGGCATTTCCCCAATCCAACTCTGTTGAAAATTTCCAATGAATGCTCATATTTGTGATTAAGTTAATTTACTTAGTAGGCAGAAATTCTTCCTAGAAGATAAGAAGAGAATATAATAAAATCAAGACAAATAATTTATATATGCATAATCTGATACCTTACAAATGCTGTGATAAATATGCACATTTTTATAATCCTTAATTGTAGTTTATGTTCTAACACTCTGAAATATCAACCACTATAACAGTCCAAAGCATTGGGCACTGAAATGAGATAAGGAATTTTTCACTAAAATTGTATTTAATTTAAATACATGTAACTTAACAAGCTTTATATTTAAAAGTAACACTTTTATCTTGTAAAATTTGTCTTCAAATATTATTTTCTTTAAATATATGATCAGTAATTTAGAAAGCATTTTCATATAATGGTTTATCTTTATTTACAGGTATTGAAATAGTTGATGACCAATAAAATTACACTATTATCTTTTGCTATCCAAGTTTTCATTATCACCATATTTGCTTTTTCTCTGAGGATATGCAAAAAAATATGCAAAATTCATTGTCTAAAAATTCATCATAACTAATGCCCAAATGAATATGAATGAAAATGTTTATTTTTGTTCAAGTTCGTCAGTAATATAGAAAGCATTTTCATATAATGGTATATCTTTATTTACAGGTATTGAAATAGTTGATGACCAATAAAATTACACTATTATCTTTTGCTATCCAAGTTTTCATTATCACCATATTTGCTTTTTCTCTGAGGATATGCAAAAAAAATATGCAAAATTCATTGTCTAAAAATTCATCATAACTAATGCCCAAATGAATATGAATGAAAATGTTTATTTTTGTTCAAGTTCGAGAAGCGGAGGTAGTGTGTCATATCCCAGTTGTGTGTATGACAGGACCACCTCTTGTGCTCAGTAAATGTTACTTAAATGTGTGTGTTGTCCCTCTCATCTTCCCTTTTCTTACCATGAGGGCTTATTGTTTCTGGGTCCTAAAGTTTACTCTACCAGGCAGTTGTAACACAACCACTCTGGTCTCAAATATAAATGAGGAAAGGTGATGGACCTCCCTCCAAGACTAATCCTCCTTGTGAGAGTAAGCTTGGATGCACTTTTCATCCACTCTTCCCAGAGGCAGCACTCTATATTTAATTCAATTTAACATGAATGGTTATTTTACCGCAAATTTGTTTAAAAATTAGTTTAGTAAAATAAGCAATAAGCAAAAATTATCACTTGCTGACACATGCATCATCTCTGTGAATAGAATAGAAGGAGAATAATTTAATAAGCAACACAGTAATTGGATAAACTGCTAACAGGGATCATGAGAATATAATCTTTAATCAGCATGAATATCTAACTAGGTTCTCTATTCCTCCAGAAATACCCACTTGTTAATATGAATTCTTGATCAAATACCTGTATGACTACACTAAAATGAAAAATCCCACTTAACTTTCAAAGTTACTATTTGATTTATCTATAAGAAGTCTGGTTGAGGGACAAAAAAACCCTGACATTGTATTATTCTTGTAGTACTTCTTTTACTTTTACTTCTGTGCTATGTTTCACAAGATCTCAACCAGTCTAGTGGTTTGTACTGTATCAGTTTAGTCAAGCTTGAAGATTATACCCCTCAGTTAAACAGCAGGCCGTCAATATGCCAAAACTTTAGGTATGTATAAGAACAAATTAAGGTGTACCATGAACTATCTATTAAAAGAGAGAGAGAGAGCAATTGTTCAGTAAACGGTTTTCCTGTATATTTTCTGGCTATGATATATTTCTAACTCATTAGAGATAAACCAGCACTTCTGGAGTTGCGTACTGTTACCAAAACACCAGGGGTTTGATCTGGGTCCTGCTGTCCACTACACAGAAGCCCATGACTGAGATGATGAATATTGCCAAGGAACAAGGCTTTAATTGAGTGCTGCAGCCAAGGTGGAAGCTCAGTCTCAAATCCACCTCCCTGACTGACTAAAGGTAGGGGTTTATGTAGTAGGGAAGAAACATGACAATGTGTAAGAAAGCAGAAACTAGAGAGGGGCAAACAAATCGTGTTGAATCAGCGGTCTGGCATCTCATTTTCTGGATCTGGTGATCTGTTGAGTTTCAGTCTTTGGTAGTGTTTTTGAGAGGCCTGAAGGAAGGAACTATGTTAAAACAATGTAAGTTTCAAGCCTGAAGACTGGAAGCGTTCATTTATATGTTTATTAAAAAAAAGGAAAAACGATCTATGGGACTAGTGAGCTGGTTTTAGTACTAAGCTTCAAGACACCCATTTGCATATAGAAATACACGTATGTCCATACATGTATTTCTATACATATATTCATTTATGAGTCTATATGTCAACTTTTTAAATGAATTATCCAATAAAATAGTTTAATAAAGAGCATTATTGATGGCAATGGAGGCCCATCTGGAGCAGCTGCTGCCATGATGCTGCCTGCAGTGGGAGAGGCGTGGCCAGGCCTGCATGCTCCATGGAGCCAGCGGGAGCTGGGAACAGTTGGAAGCCCTGCCCCGTTCTGAGTCGGTAGGGTGGGAGCTTCATGCTACATGGCCATAGCTGTGGTTGCCCAGCCATGATTTTGGACCCAGGCATCCCTGTTCTCTTGTGGGTTGAGAGCAGGCAGGAACCCTGTGCTCCTGGACACTGCTGCAGCTCTTGGCCTGGGAGTCTGTGTGCTCTCAGGCACCAGGGATACCCCCACAGGCTTAGAGCTGCCTGCTCCTGCTGCCTGGCCTCTCTCTACTCACAGTGCTCAATCTGATCTTGGAGCAAAGTTGAGGCCAAGCCTAGGCACTGTTGCAACCCACCCAAGTATGTGCACTCAGGGCACTACTGATATGAAACCCCCTTCTGACTTGGTCCCCTGCAGAATTTGGGTCCTAATGAACATGAGAAGGAGGCCAATGAGGGAGCTGAAAGCAGTTGGGTGCTGACCTGCAGGCACCCCTCAGCACAAAGAGCCTAGGTGCCATGGATGAAGGTTGGAGGCAGAGAGGCTCCTGGCTGGAAAGGGGCAGGTCCCTGGTGAAGTCCCACTCAGGCCAGATACCACCTGAAGCCTGCAGGATGGGCTGATTAACCAGAATAGGAACTTATGGTGCTTTTTCTGGGCCCACCCATGCCACCTGGGAACCAATCAGCATGTACATCCTTCCCTCTGAAGCCCATAAAAGCCTTAGACTCAGCCAGACTTGAGGAGATGATGGGGCAGCCAGCTGCAGAGTGGAGCTACCCACTACAGGGTCTCCTCTCTGCTAAGAACTGAACACTCATTGGGACACCCTGGCTGCTGAGAGGAGCTACCCACTGTGAATCTCCTCTGAGCTGTTCTATTGCTTGATAAAGCTCCTCTTCATCTTGCTCACCCTCCATTTGTCCACCCACCTCACTCTTCCTGGAAGCGGGACAAGAACTTGTGACCCACCACATGGTGGAGCTGAAAGAGCTGTAACACAAAGTTGAAACAAGCTTCTTGCTCACCACATTGCCAGAGACAAGGAGAGAAGAGAGAAGGAGAGAAATGCTATGACCCTTTGGAGATCCCAGACCTAGGAGCTCCCCAGCCAGGACTGTGATATCCTCTTTGGGGCTTGGCAGTTGCTGGCATCTCCAAGCTTCTGGGTACAACCTCATTCCCTGGTGCTAGCTATGGAAACTGTTTGAGGTATGCCTGGTCCAGCCACAGTCTTTAAGGGAGCTAGCACCTATCCTATGCCAGCTTCTGGAGCTGACCAACCCACTACAGCCAACATGCCTGGCTGTGCATAGTGGCTGGACCTCATGCTCACTCACTCACACACCCCTCTCTGCTTGTCTTGACTTTGGAGGCATGGGATCCAGGGTGGCAGTGTGAGCTGAACACAGCCTACCAGGCTGAGTGGGTCCAGCAGGCCCAAGCAAAACTTGGGCAAAGGTGTCATACTGTCCACAGAGGCTTCCTGCTGGTGAAGTGACATCTCAAGGATCCTTTAACATTATATTTACAAGACTGTTCTCAAAGTATTAACAGGTATTTCAAATAATATTATTTAAATATATGCCTAACCATTTAAAAATATCATTTAATCTAACCTCTTAAGAATTCTGAATGCAGAGGTTATAATTACCCATTTTATAGATATTTATAAATATTTACAGATATTTAGCAAATTGAAAGATTTATTAAAAGTACAGTTCAGTGGTGTGCCAAGATCTATCTCTAATATGATTTTCATTGAATTGATTTTCACTTGAATTATAGCTTAAATATCTTTCTTTACAATACCTAGAATTAAATAAAATCAATCTAGAGATTACATATATGTATATATAACTGTAAAACAATATTATACATAATTCCATATAAATATATGTAAATATATTTATACAATGTACGTATAGATAGCATTCAGCCACAGTATAATTTAAAAGTCTTCCATATTCTGCTCTGCAAATTAACTTATTCATTTAAAACTTACATTATTTAAATGAATCCTAAGGACCAACCTAGACTTCAGATTTTAAGGATACATCTTTATCTTCACCAGCGCTAATAATTCCTCAGCTGTAGTCAGAATGATGATCTCTCCTATGGTGTGAAGTTAGGCAATAAAAGTATGAAGTCGTCAATTCTGTGGCTCCAGTGATAGCCAAAATTATATAATCTATTTCACAGGGCAAGTTGGGAGGTATTTAAAAAGTACTTAAAGCAGAACCAGGAATCTGACATGTTCTGTTTACAGGTATCTAATTTGGTTGTATATTTATTTATATATTTATTATTTTTTGAGACAGAGTCTCACTCTGTCACCCAGGCTGGAGTGCAGTGGTGTAATTATAGTTCACTGCACCCTTGATCACCCAGGCTCATGCAATCCTCCCACCTTAGCCTCCTGAGTAGCTGGAACTACAGACACATGCCACCACACCCAGCTAATTTTGTACTTTTTGTAGAGATGGGGTCTCACTATGTTGCCCAGGCTGGTCTTGAGCTTCTGGGCTCAAGCAATCAATCCACTTCCACCTGCCAAAGTGTTGGGATTATAGGCATGGGCCACCCCACTTGGCCTGTTTGTTTTATTTTGTTCCTATAGCAAATAGGCCATACATATGCATGGAGAATGGAATTTACTAAGTCTTGCTTTTATAAAAATTGTACTATGCTAAAAAAGTTACTGAAAATATTATATAATCTGGATTTCATCAATCAATTTAATACTTTTGAATTGGAAAACCTAAAGAAGTTGTGTTCATTTTATAAGTTTTAAAATATGTAGGGCCAGGCATGATGGCTCACACCTGTAAGCCCAGTACTTTGAGAGGCAGAGATGAGTGGATCATGAGGTCAGGAGATCGAGACCATCCTGGCCAACATAGGTGAAACCCCATCTCTGCTATAAATACAAAAATTAGCTGGGCATGGTGGTGGGTACCTGTAATCCTAGCTACATGGGAGGCTGAGGCAGGGGAATCACTTGAATCAGGGAGTTGAAGCCTTCAGTGAGCCAAGATCATGCCACTGTACTCCAGCCTGGTGACAGAGCGAGACTCTGCCTCCAAATATATATATTATTTAATATATATAAATACATATACAAAATATATATTAAATAAAGAAGCAGTGGAAAATGTTTAGTGCTTCTCCCAAAAATCTTTGTATATAAATATTTGCCTGCCTTGTTTCTTTGCGTAAAACTACCAATTATTCTGTGAAGGCATCATTGTGCAGCGAATAGGAGTAAAGCTGTAATTTTTAAGATGTACGAAATTTTCATCAGCATTCTAACAAGCAGGCAGGTTTATGTTCTATTCTGTAAATGCTACTGCTGCTTCTGCTTCACAAGCCACTACTTACTATACAAAGCTTTTGGTAGCTGGGAAATCTTTGGGAAATGAAATGAAAACTGGTGAAAAGTATGGCTGAATTTGACACAGTTTAACACAGTCAATGCACCACTAAGACACAAGATTTAATTTTGATAATATCATTGTCTCAAGATGGACATGTGACTTTTCACATGTCAACAGAGTTCTGCCTGCACAAGAGAAATCTGAGCCAAATTGTTCCGTACAAGAATAGCTGCAAGATATGATAGTACCCAGCAGTGCAACAATCACTTAGGATTCTGTTACAGGTATCATGCAATTCAGGCGAAATTTGTAAGCACCTGTGTTATCTATTTCTGTGTATCTCTGAGTGAGAGAGGTATGTTGTGTTGTTAAGTGTGCCCATCCTAACACCACATAGAAGAATTGCCTCAACTGCACTGTAGCTGATTTCTCATGTCTCTGTCAAGACATCTATTATTTGATATGATATGTCTTAAAATGTACATTCTTTCTCTACTTCTAATAAGCTACGTAACAGTGAAAAAAATCAATGAACATTTCTGATCTCCAGTTTCCTCATCATTAAAATGTTGATAATATTGCCTGCTTTTATTAATTTCCTGGTAAGTGTAACATTAAAGGAAATATTACTTATATGCCTACATTTTTTTTTTTTTTTTTTTGAGACGGAGTCTGGCTCTGTCGCCCAGGCTGGAGTGCAGTGGCCGGATCTCAGCTCACTGCAAGCTCTGCCTCCCGGGTTTAGGCCATTCTCCTGCCTCAGCCTCCCGAGTAACTGGGACTACAGGCGCCCGCCACCTCGCCCGGCTAGTTTTTGGTATTTTTTAGTAGAGACGGGGTTTCACCGTGTTAGCCAGGATGGTCTCGATCTCCTGACCTCGTGATCCGTCCGTCTCGGCCTCCCAAAGTGCTGGGATTACAGGCTTGAGCCACCGCGCCCGGCCGCCTACATTTTAAATACTGGAATTCTAGGAAAATATAAACTCTCAATGTTAATTCAAATTATTATGTATAAAATACATATCTATAGAAATATTGTCTGAAACAGTGCACAAAAATATTTAACTTTATGTCAGAATTATTTCTCTTAAAATAGAATAAAATATAGGAAAATATCAAGAATTACTATTTTTGTTCATTCAGTTGTTAAAACTCTCTAGAATAATATTAAATACTTTCTTGCTAGACTCAGACTCATTTACTCTGCTCTAATTATTCCATATTCAAGGGAAAAAGGATAATTTCACTGCATTTTATGTAGAGCCCTGCAACTAATGAATTGGAAAGCTTGGCAGGTACGCCTAAGACAGGAGAGACATTTAATAAAACGCATTCAACTTTTTGGAAACACAATCACTATAAAAAGAATGTCTATCTATCTATCTATCTATATATATAGATACGTGGATATATGTGCATATATATAGATATACACACATATATACATGTGTTTATAGCTGTTAAAAGGTAAATACCTTTCTTGATAAAATGCAAGCTTCTTTTTTTTTGCAGTGAATCATTTTCTTCTTGCAACAATGCTTATTTTGTTGTCAGTCAACAGGAATGTGTACTTAAGCTCATCAATTTAAAAATGAGGAAGACTTAGCTACCATTTCTACTTAATACCAATAATCTTTCAATTTTTTTTTTTTTGCATAAGAAGCTTGGGCAATTCTAACATATCTGTAGATCAAACATGCATCCTTATAAGGAGGTTAATAGGTAGTTTCACAAGAGTCAACCAAATCTCTTTGGATATTTATCCAAGTATTTGAGTAAATGGATTGAAATGCATCAAAGCAAGCTTTACAAACACATAGTCATAATTACAAATTTAATAACATATGAAAATACAAGCACAAGCCTTGCATATAGAAGATTCTAAATAGATATTAAATTATTCACTCCCTACTCTCAACATTATTGGTGTCTAAATTAAGTCAATGTTACTTGTGTACTTCATGCAGGACAGTATTATTTGGTTATTTATCAGTCAATCATACTCTTTTTGCTTGGAGAAAACAAAAAACAATAAACAAAACCACAATTTTGAGGGTGATAAGAACATTCCATGCTTCCTTCCCAGATACTTGGTCTGTAAGCATGGTTTGTGAACAGACATGGCCATGAAACCCGGTTATCACCTTTAAAGTGAAATCTGGTGGGATTACAATAAAGGTAAGATTAACCCAAAGAACAGCCCTTTTTGCTCACCCTTCACACTCTTTGAATTTAGGAATGAGATACGAAGTTGAATGAAGAGGTTGTACAATGAAACTCAAGGGCAGCACACTAAAAATGACTAAAAAGAGCTGTTGACTGATGAATTTGATGGTATGCTATTTGATCCTCTGGCAGTAGGATAAATAAACCTGTTTCTTTAGGTACCATTAGTTGAACATTCTGGGGTTTACCATTGATATAATTCTAAATTGCATAAACAAATATTATTACACCTGTACAAACTAATTTTGGACTGTAATCATGATTACAAATATAATATACTTTAATTCTGTTGAGTTAATGTGAAATAACTCCAGTTTATGAATGTAATATTATCTGGAAAATCTGGGAAATGAATAAATGCCTCAGGCCGAGTCTCTATCTTCAGAGATCTTTCAGTCTATTGTAAAGATGAGAGCAATTTTTAACGTTTTTTTTCTGTGCAAAGACTTTCTTACTTCTTCCCAAACTCTATCCTATCCCCATCCTGAAGAATCATGTTAATAGCTCTAAAATGGCAATTTGTAGATATTTTAGTGTACTTGCAACACATTTTCTTATTTCAATAAGTAAAATTACCCAGCATCAATAGCATTCAATGCCTTGAACAGACATTGTCCACTCAGCCTCGTAATTCATGTATTCATACATTACCTAATTTGTTTATTAACAGACATTTCTTGAGCCGTCATGATGAACAGATTCTTGATGGAGGTAGGCACACTCTCTGCCTCTAGGAGCTCATGATTTACTTTCACAAATTAAAGAAAATGCATGGTCATACTCTTAGAGTGCATTGCTACAAATTACTAATAAACTAAAAATGAAACAAAAACACCAACACCACTAATAATAATGTAATTAACTCCATCAGAACAACTTGCAAAGTAATTCACAGGAAAAGAGACATATCAGCTTAGCTGTAAAGAATGTGTAGTAGTTTCTAGAGGAGGAGGAGAAGTAAAAGGAGAAGCAGCAGAAGGGAAGAAGCAAATAGAATAAAAAGAAAAATACTATTATAAGAATCTGGAGAACATGGGAACATAACCTAGTTAGGGATTTTGAGAATTAAAACACATTTTCCGCCAGGCCTGGTGGCTCACGCCTGTTATCCCGGCACTTTGGGAGGCCGAGGCAAGTGGATCACGAGGTCCAGAGATTGAGACCATCCTGGCTAACATGGTGAAAACCCATCTCCATTAAAAATACAAAAAATTAGCGGAGCATGGTGGCGGGTGCCTGTATTCCCAGCTACTCCGGAGGCTGAGACAGGAGAATGGCGTGAACCCGGGAGGCGGAGCTTGCAGTGAGCCGAGATTCCGCCACTGCACTCCAGCCTGGGGACAGAGCAAGAGTCCGTCTCAAAAAAAAAAAAAAAAAAATTAAAGAAAAAAGAATTAAAACACATTTTCATGATCTGTCTCTAATAGAAGGGTTCAGAGATTTTGTTTATGTTAATTCGAAAATATGTATACAAGGTATAATCAATGAAAGACCACAGTATTTATGTCTGAATCTTGTGGCTTCTTTGGACACTAGAGCTGGTAATCGGCATTTCTGGTTTTCTTTCAGGATCAATAGGAAGATTGCACTTTCCCTTCCAGATTGCCTCGTTAAAGTTCAACGATGCTTTTTGATGACCCAGAATTTACTGTGGTCTTTACTACATCCCGAAATATCTCCAAGTAATTTTGACACAGTTTTAGTGTTCTACCTCCCCAAATTTATAATTTCCATCTTGTTTGATGAAAATATGTTCTCCCTTCCCTAATGTATTTAGCTCTCTTTTATTCATTCTTGTTCAGACACTTGACAATGCCAACTCTTTTTCAGCCTTGAAAACAAACAGTATTAGCAAAACCAACAATAGCACCCTTCCTTTGGAGAACATGGTATCTCTCCATGTTCCTACCCAGCCAATATGGAATGAGTGCACACAGCCATGCTTTCCTGTTTTCTACCAAACATTCCATGAAGTCACTGTCATCTAGGGAACAGGTGCTGGCTTGACCGAGCTCTTATCATGTTTATGTTAATTTCCTCTTCTCATAGCCAAGTGGCAATTATGTCTTTAGTCTGTTTATCAGCAATGGCACTATTGACCACATAGTCCTCCATTAAACACAAGACAAATAAACAAAACACAGTCCCTTTGCCTCTGTGACATTATGTTCCCCACGTTCTTCCATCTCTCTGTCTACTTTAACCACTTACAATCGGTCTCCCTTTTGGAGTTTTCTTCTTGTACATAGGCAATAAAAAGGGGATTATTTTTTCAAGATTTTGACTTGAAATTCTTCCTCTTCTCATTTTATTGATGATTTACATTACTTCCTATATCTGAAGATTCATAATTCTCTATTCTTACCAGCATCTGTCTTACGAGTTATAGAAATATGCATCTTGCCTTTTTGAAATACTACATATAGCCCAGGTGCAGTGGCTCACGCCGGTAATCCCGCCACTTTGGGAGGCGGAGGCGGGCGGATCACGAGGTCAGGAGATCGAGACCATCCTGGCTAATACGGTGAAACCCCGCCTCTACTAAAAATACAAAAAAATTATCCGGGAGTGGTGGCGGGCACCTGTAGTCCCAGCTACTCCGGAGGCTGAGGCAGGAGAATGGCGTGAACCTGGGAGATGGAGCTTGCAGTGAGCCGAGATCATGCCACTGCACTCCAGCCCGGGGGGCAGCGAGACACTGTCTCAAAAAAAAAAAAAAAAAAAAAGAAATACTACATACAGCCAATAGAAATATATATCTTGCCTTTTTTAAATACTACATATATAGTCAACATTAGAATATAGGTTTTATTATGTTCTATTTTTTGCCTATAACACTCTCCTTACACTATTCAGTTTACCGGTCAAGTCTTGTTATCTTAATTCTTAATATTTTCTTTCTGATCTGCCTCTCCACTCTCTGTCTCCACTGGAAACAAGATGTTTTCTCTGGATATTTGCTTCCAATGTTTCTTCACTCCATAACTGCCTTCACTACCACATTTGTTAGATCACTACCTACTGAGTGATCATTTTTTATATAAAAATCTTACATGCCGTTACTTTACATAAAACTCTTCAATGTCATTTAATTGTTCCTTTTTATAAGATCTAAACTGGTTAACTCTCTTTTTGTAGTCCTACATGATCTGAGTTCTCATGGTCTTTCTATTCTTCTATTGCACAACAGTTTCTTTCATTTTCAAAATAAGTGTACAATTATTTTCAGTTTTCTAAATACTTCTAATGTTCTGTCATTGCTGACATTTGTATATGTTGTTTTTTCTGTTTCTCCTATTCATTCTTCATGTCCAAGCCTAAGGATTAATTCCTACTGTACTTTTTCTCTGGTCTTTCATGTCTGGATTAGAAGCTTCTTAATCAGTCAAATAATAATTATATATGTACTACGTAATGTATGACCTATTGCCATATGACCCTACCATAACAGTAACTATGCTGTGCTTTACTAGTGTGTTTTAAATTGCATACCAATAAAATTGTGAATCCCATATTCACTTCCTTTATTAGAATATCCTTAGCACATAGCATTCATAGCTGGCATATTACTATTTACATAATTGTTGAATGATGAACAATATCTCACATTTATTCAGTAAGCAGTTCCTCTATCTAATATTGTTTTACCATCTCTGTAATATTTTAATTTTAATTTTATGTTGTTACTATTTTGATTAAGCACCTTATAAACACCTCTTTATAATACCACAAAGTCTCTACAAACCTTTTTCACTGGCTATACATTCTTTATGAAACAGTTTTTCTTCATAACACAACAAAAATTTTGCTTACTCATTGATTAGATTCTACTCTCTTACTATGATATCATTACAGGCTCTACAACTACTAATAAATTCTAGCAAATAAATACAATCTAAGTTCATCATAAAATATTGTTCTGGAATGTATCGCTAGCAATCACATAAATAGCTATACATTACAGATAAGTAATAATGTGGTTAGAAAAGCTAACACGTACCAGCAATTCCTAGAACTACATTTAAAATTAAACCTCTTGATTTCACAAAGAACTAAAAATAGAGCTACCGTTCGATCCAGCAGTCTCACTACTGGGTATCTACCCAGAAAAAAAGAAGTCATTACATTAAAAAAGACACATACATGTGTATGGTTATCACAGCATCGTTTATAATTCCAAAGATATGGAATCAACCATCAACCTAGATGCCCATCAGCTGATTAGTGGATAAAGAAATGTGTTACACACACACACACACACACACACCATGGAATACTTCTCAGCCATAAAAAGAATGAGATAATATATTTTGCAGTAACTGGGTTAAAATTGGAGGCCATTATCATAAGTGAAGTAACTCAGAGATGAAAAACCAAATACCTCATGGTCTCACTTTATTATTATTATTATTTTGAGGCAGAGTCTCACTCTGTCACTCAGGCTGTAGTGAAGTGGCACTATCTCAGCTCACTGCAGCCCCCACCCCCTGGGTTCAAGGAATTCTCATGCCTCAGCCTCCTGAGTAGCTGGGATTACAGGCTTGCACCACTGGGATTACAGGCTTGCGTCACCACATCCGGCTAATTTTTGTATTTTTAGTAGAGACAGGGTTTTGCCATGTTCTCCAGGCTGGTCTTGAAGTCCTGGCTTCTTATGATCTGCCTGCCTCGGCCTCCCAAAGTGCTGGAATTACAGGTGTGAGCCACTGTGCCTGACCTGTTTTCACTTGTAAGTGGGAGTTAAGCTGTGGTTATGCGAAGGGATACAGAGTGGTATAAAGGATATTGGAGATTCAGAAGGGGAGAGGTTTGGAAGAGGGTAAAAGATTAAAAATTACCTATTGGTTATAGAGTACACTATTCAGCTGGCAGGTGCACTAAAAGCCCAGACTTCACCACTATAACATTTATCCATGTAACCCCAAACCACTGGTTTCCAAACAGCGATTAGAAAGGAGGAAAGGAAAAGAAGGGAAAGGGAAGGGAAGGGAGGGGAGAGGAGGGGAGGGTAGGGGAGGGGTGGGGAGGGGAGGGGAGGGCTGGGGAGGGGAGGGGAAGGGAAGGGAAGGGAAGGGAAAGGGAAGGGAAGGGAAGGGAAAGGGAGAAATCTCTTGGCTTCCAGGATTCAGTAGATCATCCATGATTAAATTTCCTCTAACACACATTTTTGAATCACGTATATTTTACTCTCTCTGCTCTCTTAGTCAGTCCTTTCTACTGGAAACAAATGCATTCTCAGCCATCATCTTTGATTAATAAATTAGTGTCAATGCTATTGTTCATTTGAGTGGAAATCTATAACAATCTGTTTGTGATGATAGTTGTAAAGTGACTCTCCACAACAGTTTGTTTTGTCATATGTAGTTTATTCCATCATAAGTATTGAATTAATTTTACTCCCTTTCTAGGTACTCATAGTAAATGGTCAGCTAAACAGTGAAAAGGTCATGTTTGCACAATTCTGTGTCTTCTAAAGCAGTGAACTGCATTTTAAAAACCACACAATATTGTAGCAAACAATAAACATAAATACGTATATATGTATAATCATAATGGAAATGGATAAACTGTTACAAATTTATATGGAAATGGAAAGAGTCAAGATAATAGTGCAGTCCCATAAGGAGCACAAAAAAGATGGAAGACCTTTACTACCACATAGCAACAATACAGTGGGTCTAAAGCTATAGAATTCAATACAGTGGACCACTGGTTCAAAGATACATAAATAGATCATAGGAAAATCATAGAAAAGAAGCATTCCCATAGATAAAAGATCACCTAATTTATGAAAGAGATAATATTACATCACTGTGAGGAATTGTTGGTATTTCAAAGAATTGATGCTTGAACACTGGATGCCATAATACACTATATATTCACCAGAATGTTCAGGCAAAAAGACAAAAAGTACCCAGTCCTGCAGAAGACTTTTGGACTCCTAGAATTTTAATACAGTGATGGTACATTCATAACTTGGACAAGGAACTTGAATAACTGTTACTGTCTACCAAACACAACCATATACATAATCTGGAATGTATACATTCTCAAAAAAGGTGATCCCCCAAAAGAGAAATGCTAAAGTACATGTAGAACAATGTTCACAGCAGCATTATTTGGAGTGGTTAAAACTGAGGCAAAATGCTAAATTTTAGACAGGAATAAATATGTAATTTGTAACATATTCATATTCAATACAGCTCAGCAATGATTACAATTAATTACAGCTATGTACAACATGAATCAACTTTACAAAGATAATATGAAAAAAATCTTAACAAGTGCTTTTGTTTCATAACACTTAACAACAGGCAAAGCATATGTTTTTTGTGTGCATTTTATTATAATTTTAGTCATATTTGTTTATTTATAGTTTTGGCTTCTGTTTTAGATTCAGGGAATGCAAGTTTGTTACATGGACATGTTGCATGATGCTGCGGTTTGGGGTGCAACTGATTCCATCACACAGGTACTGAGCATGGTAGCCAATAGTTAGTTTTTCCACCCTTTCTCTCCTCCCTTTCTCCCTGCTCTAGTGGTCCCCAGTGTCTACGGTTGCCACCTTTTGTCCATGCATACCCAATGCAAAACATATATTGAAGGGATTCAGTATATTTATTGTCCTTGGTAAGACATCAAATGTAGCAAAGTGGCATATTATATTATTCTGGTAAACTATTAGGTTGGTGCAAAAGTAATTACGTTTTTTTCATAAAAATAACGGCAAAAACTTCAATTACTTTTGCACCAACCTAATATATATATTTCCAGGTACGTGTTTTTTATTATATCTATGAGTAAGCTTTTAGAATTTTAGCCACAAACTCAATTTTGTGCAATATTTTGCACTTTCCAATGCATGTAAGATTTTACCAATTTAAAATTCATGGGAAACTGATACTAATGGGACTGAAATGACAAAAAATGATAGTAATGGGCTACTAAAAACTGGCATGTTGAAAATAAACCAGGCTTTCATTTGAAATATCCAAAGAGCTTTCTGTGCTATATAACTCATGGTAAGCTGTATATTACAGTATCCTCTCAAAGAAAAATCTCTATCTGAAGTAGTTTCAATCCCTGATTAGGCTAATCTTATCCAGAAACACCTTAACTTCTTTTCAAACTGAAATATATTTTTACTTTAAAAGAAAATTAACATCCTTAAGAATCCAAATATTCCTACAATTTCAACTATTTAAAAAATTTTTAAATGGCTGGAATTCAAGAAGAAAATGACTCGTACAAAAAGAGAATAATCAACCAAAATCAAGTGAAAAATGACTACAAATCGGCTTACAGAAAATGCAGGTATTGGAGCCATAAGTAAAATCTTAAGAATATATGTGACTGATACATTGCAGAAACTGTAGACAAAATACAAGGAAATTATACAAGTAAATTAAATTATTTAAACATTATAGTTATTCATCATAATGTATATTATCTGAAAACATATTATGTACAGCTTAAGCCAATATTAGTGCACCATAAAATAGATCAGTAGAAAATAGGTCAGCACACAAAGAGAAAAAGAAATGACATTCAAAGTAAGAATATAAGAGACATACAGGTGACCCTTGAACAACATGGTTCTGAATTTTGCGGGTCCACTTAGAGGCAGACTTTTATCTGTTTCTGTCACCCCAAAGCAGAGAGATAAATCCTCCTCTTCCTCCTCCTCTCCAGCCTACTCAACATGAAGACGAACAGGATGAAGACCTTCATGATGATTCACCTCCACTTGAGGAATAATAAATACATTTAATCTTACTGATGGTTTTCCTAATAACATTTTGTTTTCTCTAGCTTACTTTATTGTAAACATATAGTATTTTTAAATATGTGTATTTTAAATAAATTTTTAAATAAAAAATTTTAAAATTAAAAAAATTAAGTACTTTTAAAAACACACAAAATATGTGTTAATCAACTGTTGATTTTATTGGTAAGGCTTCTGGTTAACAGTAGGCTATTAGTAGTTACGATTCTGGGGAGTCAAGAGTTATATATAAATTTTCGACTACGTGTGAGTCAGCACCCTTAACCACCACTTTGTTCAAACATCAGATATACATTGTTACTTGAGTTGGCAAAGTGAGATAGAGAACATGTGGGCAAACACTATTTGAAAAATAATAGTGGTTAAAAACTTGGCGTAATTGAAGAAAAAATAAACTCTTCAAGTAGAAGACAAGGTAAGTGCAAAGACAACCTTGCTTAGGTATATGATAGAAAATTGCTAGGGAGAAAAAAAAACTGTTTTAAAAAGCCGGAAAATCACCTGTTGCTTGGAAATGCTACCATAAGCTGACAAATAACATTTCTAAAGAAACTACGTAATACAGAAGATAGTAAAATGCCTTCAAATTTTTAAAAGAAAATCACTGCCAATGTACAACTCTATGCCCAGCAATAGTATCCCTCAAAATTAAGACAAAATAAAGACTTTTGAACAAATAAATATTGAGAGAATTTGTCCCCAAAACAACTAAATTAAACAAAAATTTTAAAGAGTTCTTCAGGCATATACAAAATGTTCACACATGAAAGTGTAAACACTAAACTTTTTTTTATTTTTAAGATTCTACTTTTCTTTCTCTCCTGATTATCCTAATCTTAAAAGGTGTATCTTAAAATGGAAGATTTTAATCATTTGAATTAATGATTAATGAAAGAGGTATATTTGCCAATGCTTCCCTGATTTTATTGTGTACTTTATGTTAATTATTCTTCACTTACTTTTTTAATCATTGTTTTTTTACTTCATTTATTGGAAAGTTTTAAATTATATGTCTACTTTTAAATATTTACACTAAAATGTATCTCAAAGGTTGACTTAACATTAAATAATAAATTTTGACGATTTAAAAAACTTAGGATATAAGTGATTGATGAAATGAAAGCAGTGCTAATTAAGATAGCATTGTAATGGTCATGCTATCCTTTATGTTTTAAATATATAAACTCATTTAAGCACATCATGCACATATGACATGTGTATATTATATATAATATAAACTTTTTTACTAGTAAATTAACTGAGTCAAGGAGAGTTAATTTTTTTTCTAAGTAGCATATATAGCAAGTGATGGAGCTAAGATTTGAACCACAGTCTGTTACAATATCTTCTTCTTCTTTTCACAGCGCTGTCTTACACTCCTGACTATCTTATGTCATCTGATGCTAATTTAACTTCATACTTGATTTAGATTTCTACCTTTTAGGTTTTGGAAAAATCTCAATGAGTAAAAAGCACTCTCATGCCTTTCACTATGTGCTGAGTTTCATTTTCTTCTTGAATTACTTTCCACAGGATATTCTCTTATATGAACCATATAATGATAAACTAAATGTAAAAATGTTTTCATTCAGACACCCTACAGAATGGGAGAAAATTTTTGCAATCTATTCATCTGACAAAGGTCTAATATTCACAGTCTGCAAGGAACTTTGACAAATTTACAAGAAAAAGAAAACTCAATTAAAAAGTGGGCAAAAGATACGAATATACATTTCTGAAAAGAAGACATTCATGTGGCCAACTAACATGAGAAGAAGGTCAGCATCACTGATCATTAGAGAAATGCAAATCAAAACCATGACGAGATACCATTTCATGCCAATTAGAATGGCGATCATTAAAAAGTCCAGAAACTACAGTTGCTGATGAGGTTGTGGAGAAATAGGAACACTTTTACAGTGTTGGTGAGATTGTAAATTAATTCAACCATTGTGGAAGACAGTGTGGTGATTCCTCAAAGATCTAGAAGCAGCAATACCATTTGACCCAGCAATCCCACTACTGGGTATATACCCAAAGGAATATAAATTATTCTGCTATAAAGACACAAGCATGCATATGTTCATCGCAGCACTATTCACAATAGCAGAGACAGGCCATCGGCTCAAATGCCCATCAACGATAGACTGGATAAAGAAAATGTGGTATGTGTACAACATGGAATACCATGCAGCCAGAAAAAGGAATGAGATCATGTCCTTTGCAGGAACCTGGAAGCCACTCTCCTCAGCAAACTAATGCAGGAGCAGAAAAACAAAAACCAAATGTTCTCACTTAGAAGTGAGAGCTGAATGATGAGAACACATGGAAAAATAGGGGGGAACAACACACATTGGGGCCTGTCAGGGGGTAGGGGGACGGGAGAGGGAGAACATCAGGAAGAATAGCTAATGGATGCTGGGCTTAATACCTAGGTGATGGATTGATCTGTGCAGCAAACCACCATGGCACACGTTTACCTGTGTAACAAACCTGCGCATCCTGCCCATGTACCTCAGAACTTAAAATTAAAGTTGAAGAAATAAAAATGAATAAAAATCCAGCTTTGTAAAGAAATCTGAGTTCACCATTACTTTCACTTAGCATTTTGAAGATACCATTCCATTTTTTTTCTATCTCCCTTTCTTTGTTGTTAATCCTAGTACAAAGCAGAACATGTGGCTTATGTTCAATAATCAGTTACTTACTAAAAGAATCCTGAAGCAACACAGACCAATGCTCCACCAGTGTTGCTGTGATCCTGAAGGCAATGACCTAAAATATTGAGGTGATATAGAAAGTACTTTTGCTCTTAAGTAGCAACCTTAATGTAATACTCTCTCCCTCATAATTTGAATAGAGATAATCGGATATCTGAAGACAGAAAAAGATGCAAAATAAAAAAAGATGTTAAAGACACTTATTAAAATTTACCAAATCCTTACATATCTAATTCTCTGTGTATTTTAGAGATGTTAATACTTAAAAGTAGCAGAATGTTTCAATCATGGTATAAAGTGGTAATTCTGAGGACGCTTTCTTCCAAGAAATATGCAGCACGTGATAGAAAGGCATTGAAGGCATTGATCTCCACTTAAGAGGAAAAAGTCAGACTGCTTATAGGATATATTATACTCTTAAATATGAGAGAAGAGCTTGTAAATAAAAAGATGGAAGAAATAAAGTATACTCGATTTTCAATCATAATTTTAAAGAAAGCAAGTGTAGTAACACTGATATTTGAAGAAGTAGACTTTAAGAAAAAATATTACTAGAAATGAAGAAGCGTATTTTATATTAAAAGTATAAATTCAAGAAAAAAGTATCACAGCATAAATGTGCATGCACTGAATAACATTGGCTAAAATATATAAAATGACTTGCAGTTATAAGTTGAATAAGTTCCAGCGACCTAATCTACAGCAACTATGACTATGGTTAATACAGTACACATTGAAATTTGCTAAAAAAGTAATCTTGATTATTCTTAGCACATATACACACAAAAGTAACTATGTGAGGTGATGTTTTATGTTAATTTAGCTTGATTGTGGTAATCATTTCATCATGTTTATATTTCAAAGCATCACATTGTACACCTTAAATATATAAAATTCTAATTTGTTAATTATACACCAATTAAGCTAAAAATATGTAACAAAAATTAAATATAAAAGGAGTAATATGTAAATTTATCATCATATTTAGAAATTTTGACTCACCACTCTCAGTGACTGAGAGAGCACAATGGAAAGGCAATTAGAATATAGAAGATTTAAACAATAAGATTATTCAATGTAACTTAATTGATATTATAGGACATCACACACAATTGAAATCAGTTCCAGTAAAATATGACATTACATAGTGGCCATTTAGGGCTGTGCTTGACAAAGGATAATTAGGCACATATAAAATGATTTTGTGTTGTTTGGGGGTGGCTAATACTGATTATTAAAGAGTAATAATGTTGCTATTACAGAATAAATTTCTTCACTCGTATCTGTTGTTTTCCTAAGAAAATGTCTAGTTCTTTGAGGAATTTTCTCCTATGGATGGACTTGTAGAAGCATTTATTTTTTCCATCCTACTACACAAGTTAGAGCGTGCACACACACTCTTCTCTAGACACAAGTTAGAGCGTGCACACACACTCTTCTCCAGGACAGTGGAGATACCCGCTTGACTGCTACATGACATGGACTTGACCTATCTGTAAATTGTCATTTTTTTTCACACTCACAAAAGTTTCTCATTAAAATTCAATGAACTAAGTGCAATATGGATTGGAGTCTGCATCAGAGAAAGGACACTAATTGAAAAACAGATAATATCTGAAAAATTGTATTTCTCTAATAAAATCGGTTGAGATGTTTATCGTTGGCTATATGTTGTTTTAGCATATGCTATGGTATGAAAGACTGTCCCCTCCAAAATTCATGTTGAAACTTAATCTTAATGTGACAGTATTGAGAGGTGGAGCCTTTAAGAAATGATTGGGTCATGAGGGCTCTGCCGTGATTGGATGAACGGGTTAATTCATTAGTAGATTAATGGGTTATCATGGGAGTGGGACTGGTGACTTTATAAAAAGAGGAAGGGAAATCTGAGCTAGCTGGCTCAGTGCCACCTTAGGACTCTGCAGAGGGTCTTTACCAAACAAAGGACCAGATCCAGTCCCTTCACTGTGGACTTCTCCGCCTCCAGAACTGTAAACAATTCCTTTTGTTTTTTGTACATTATCCAGTTTTAGGTATTCTAAGAAACAAAAATGGACTAAGACAGAATATAATCATATATGAACCTGTTTTATTTATTCTAATAGATTGTGAGCCCTTGAAGGACAAATATCATAACATACATTTATATAATTAACTCATTGATTCTAAAACTTTTGAGTGCCTATCATATCCTTGCCACAAAGATTATGTATTGATAAACAAAACACATGCTGCGTGTATTCCATAGTCTTTTGGGTGGGGATGCATATTAAGAAAACATAAATAAATACATTGTTAAAACATACACAGAAGGATGATTACAAGTTTTATGAGAAAGAAAGTTATAACACAATTGGGGTTCAAAGAGGTACTGTCTGAGTAAATAAAATTTAATCAGAGATTTGAATATTAGTAACACTTTTCCAGGCAAACTTCAATTGAGAAGGGTATGAGAATGATGGAGATTTTTCCGAGAAAAAGAATAATATGCATAAAGTTCCAGATTTGAGAAAGATGTTAGAATAAATAACTAAAGTGAAACCAAAGTGATTAGAGAGCAGAGCTGAAAGAAGAGATTGATGGAAGTGAAACAAGATAACTTAGTAAGAGATACCTCAAAATGCAGGCTTTAGATTCCATCCTCAGAAACAAGGTGAAAGAGGTTGATAATACCAATTGCTTTATAACATTACTTATGATACTTCTTTTGTAAATACATATGATGAAGTAAGAAAAACAGAAGTGGCCAGGTGTGGTGACTCACGCCTGTAATCCCAGCACTTTGGGAGGCCAAGGCGGGCGGATCACGAGGTCAGGAGATCGAGACCATCCTGGCTAACACGATGAAAGCCTGTCTCTACTAAAAATACGAAAAATTAGCCGGGCGAGGTGGCAGCCGCCTGTAGTCCCAGCTACTCGGGAGGCTGAGGCAGGAGAATGGCATGAACTTGGGGGGTGGAGCTTGCAGTGAGCCGAGATCACACCACTGCCTGTGCAACAGAGCGAGACTCCGTCTCAAAAAATAAATAAATTAATTAATAATAATAATAATAATAATAAATAGAATAAAATGATAAGAAAAATAGAAGTGAGGAGACAAGTAGTACGATTTTGGACTAATAATAATAATAATAATACCAATTTGAACTAGACTGAAGGAGAAGGAATTTAGAAATATGAGAAGAATTTACATGTATTTGGGGGAAAATCAACAGGATTTAGCATTTAGTGATTAATTGAATGGAGATGTTGAAAAAGTGTCAACAAAGAATTTTAGGTTTCTAGAATAGATGCATTTTCCTTAAATGGGGCAGTATATATTTGAGGTGGGGATCAAAAAGTAAATTTTACTAATGTTTGCTTTATGATATTTATTACATACAAATGTAACCATGAACATACGAGTATGGACCACAAACGAAAGTCTAGAATCAAAGATATACAACCAGCATAATATAAAAGTTACTTAGTGTCATAACTCTCTTGCTTTACTCTCTATATAACCTCAACAAATAGTTAATGGTTGAGTCTCTTTCTAACACACACTCCCAAATTCCATTATAGCATAAATCAATCTGAATGTCTATGGTTATTTTGAAAAAGCGGTACATGGAATCCCTGATAGGAGATAAGACATGCATGAGATATTTTTGTATAAACTGCATTGTCATAAAAGTCCTTAGACTTTCATTTGTGTAAAAAGCATTTGAAGAAGGTTGCTTTAAGTTGAATGGTATTTGGGAATAAATCTGAATTACATTTTAATACAAACCGTAAAACCAACAATTAAGAAAGAAGTACTTTGGGCTTCACAGAACTTAGCTGTAAAGGTAAATGGACAATGAAAGGTTTTCTAAAAATCTGAATGAAGTACTTTTTTCATATTGTGCTATGACTAAGAGTGATTGCAGTGTTTTAACCACCACCAAATGAGGTTAGATACGTATGATTCTAAAGAGAACAGGAAAAACATAGGACTTTATTGCCTATATAAATATTACTTGTGAGTGTTCTGTTTGAGATTGCTTGAATTTTTGAGATGAAATCCAACTCACATCTCTATATAGGAAGTGCTATACAAAATAAAATGAAGATACTATATAAACTGACAATAACTTTATTATATTAGAATATACATTCCCAGCTGAAGTTTGTTGACTACTCTCAATCTTCTTTTTTTTTTTTTTTTTTTTTTGAGAAGGAGTCTCACACTGTTGCCCAGGCTGGAGTGCAGTGGTTCAATCTAACTCACTGCAGCCTCCTCCTCCCAGGTTCAAGTGATTCTCCTGCCTCAGCCTCCCAAGTAGCTGAGATTACAGGTGCCTGCCACCATGCTCGGCTAATTTCCTTTTTTTGTGTGTATTTTTAGTAGAGACAAGGCTTCATCATTTTGGTCAGGCTGGTCTTGAACTCCTGACCTCGTGATCTGGCTGCCTTGGCCTCCCAGAGTGCTGGGATTATAGGCGGCTACCCTCAATCTTAAGCCATCACATTTGCTTAGTAAAAATCCATGTGTTACCAAATACTTTTTTTGAGACAGGATCTGTTCTGTCGCACAGGCTGGAGTGCAACGGCACAATCATGACAGCATCTACCTCCTGGGATCAAGTGATTCTCCCATCTCAGCCGTCCGAGTAGCTGGGATTATAGTCGCATGCCACCATGCTCAGCTAATTTTTAAATTTTTGTAGAGACCTTGGCTGGTCTAGAACTCCTGGGCTCAAGCAATCCTTTCACTTTGGCCTCCCAAAGTGCTGAGATTCAGGTGTGAGTCACCATGCCTGACATACCTCATACTTTTATTTGGAAAGTCACAAAACATGCAGATATAATCTTTTTCAGTGATTTAAAATAATCTAATATTTTAAGAGGCACATCAGTTAAAATATATACTTTAGAGAATTAACATTAAAGTCTTAAAGATTAATAATCAAGTTTTAGTTACTATGTAAAAGAGATACTTCTTTGTATTTTCATGGTTAATATTAATTTGAGTGAAGTACACTTTGAGAAATAGTAGGTCTTTTGAGTTGAAAAGAGGCCAAGAGTTAATTTTCTATTGAACATTTTTAAATTTATTTCTTCATTTTTTCTTTATAATGTTTTCTTCCTCTGTATAATCTACTGAAACTTCAAAATAAAATTTTCCCAATATGAGCTGATCTGGTTAGTGAGATGAAAGAGAGGCATATTAAGGTCCCACTAAAATAATAGAGATTTGCCAAACAGGGCTGAAAAACTCTTTATTAATCTAATCAGTCCGTTTTCGGATGAGAAAAGTAAATCTAGCTAAGTTACCCAAGTTTGCAGGATTATATTTCTGTCCAGGACTCCATATAAAACTATTTTTGTCCAGGACTCTATAAAACTTCCTACAATGACAGGTAATAACTTTTATTCATAATGTTGACAAGATCATTTCTGTGGCAAGATTTGTCCTTTTTATTTGCATAGTATGTAACTTATTTAACCTGTTATGAATTGCCAAGTTTAATTGATATACTTTTTGACATGACAAAAATAATGAGAAATGATGATAATGGACTTTTTCCCATTCTCTCTAACAGAGACTACTGGGAAGAAGGGATCAACTTGCTCAAATGCCCTATAGTAATATTCCCACCCAGGTCAGCATGATTTTGGTTCTCCCTAGCAGAAAGACTATGGGGAGTCCTTATGCAGGATGCACTTTATTTGTCTACATTTTTTATTGAAAAACAAACTGCAATTTATAAATTATGGAGCATGAATGATTAGAGAGTGAATACAATTCTAGTATATGATATAAATACTGAACAGAAAAGTTCTGAAACAAAAAGATCTCTTTTTATAGGTGACCAAGCTGTCCCACATATATTTTTCAAAAGTCTCCTCATGTATTAAACACGAAATTAAAAATTATCTTAATGTGGGAACAAATTGATAATTTTGGAGAGCTGCATTTGATGACCTTAAGAGAATATTTCAATAACAGAATATTATTTTCCCTGAGCCTTGTACCTGCATATAATTCTTTGAATTTTTTGCTACAGTTTGGATTTTAGATGTCTGATCCATCTGAGACTGACTGTACGATTCAACACTTTATATTTTCATGAGCATCATAATTTATGTTATAGTGTCCATTTTATTGCTTTTTAAAATTTATTGTATTAATTATGTTTTCTTATATAGAAATCAATTTTGATAAATGAATTTTTGACTTCAATTTTAGTTCTTTTGGAGTTCACTTTTGTAACTATCATGTTTATGCTATACTAACTTAAGATAGCATATGTTGGCACACCATTATGTGCAATGATAAAATTAGTATATTATTTTGGAGATATCTCTAGAGAGGATCAATCTCCCTTAACAGTTGGTAAGGAGCCCTTCCAAACATTTCTGCAGTAAGTTGTCTCCAACTGAACTGCAAACACTAAATAAGGTAAAAATAAAAATTCACAGTGATCACAGCAAGACTCTACCAATCACTAGATCTTTCCTAAGTAAGTTTTAAAAAAGTCACTGTTTTTAGATTTTGCTCAGTGTTTTCTTAATCAAATTCATGTGCAATATATCACAGGCAAATTTTATACTCTAATAAATAATATTCTTAAAGCAATTAACTTTGATTTTTCTCCATAGCTTTATGTTTTTAAACGCTATGATATAGTAAAGTTATTTGGAGGATCTAATACATATCATTAAGAATTATGTCTGTCAGGCAATAACAAAGAATGTTACCTCAACAAATAACAGTAGTTTAAAAACTTGGATTGTTATTTTCTCATAAAAGTCTTGAGTTTGGCAATTGAAGGGCTCCTTATGTTGTCTCTGTTCCAAGACATTCTCAGGATTGAAACTCTTGCTACCTTTGTGCTCAAAGATATGCCTCAAAGATGATCTATTTTCAGGGCCAACTCATGTTCCAGTAGGTGCTTCAGGTGCGGTCATCATAAATACATTTGGACCAGCATGGATAATGAAATAACAAATTAAAAAGGGAAAACTATACTTTACTGTATTTTTTCTATGTAAAATGAAAGTGTCTCTGACACTTTACATATTTGCTTACATCTCATTGATTAACCAATGACACACGAGCCCATGGACATAACCTAATACAAGAGAGAATTGGAAAAATGAGGGCGTACACAGCAGTATACCCTAGAAAGGATTCTGGAAACAGGCTCTATTTAAAACTTGGCTTTTAAATGGCATTTTAAAAAAATTTTAAATTAATTTTTATTTTAATTTAATTTTAAATTAAAATTTAAAAAAAAATTTTTTAATTTTAAATTAAAAAGGGTAATGGCTTTGCCATTACCAACTCTGAATTTTGGCAAATTAAGCTGTCCTTAGCTTCCTCAACTATTAAATGGAAATATAATAATAGTTTCATCTCCTATTTTTATGAATATTAAATTTAGTAATATAGGTAGCTGACTTAGAACAGTGGTTATCACATAAGATATACTCTATCAAATCTTTAGCAATACTATTATTATTACTTATTCTGGAAAACTAAGTGATAGCTACAAGTTGGGGATCCCATTAAAATGAAGAAGGGGAAATGGAATTAGGAAACTAATTGGTATTCCCCTCACCCAGAGTATGATAAAATTACAAAAGAAAAGTAATCTGTAGCATTCATAGCAGTGTTTGCATTTATATCAAAATGGAGTTTGACAAAACTATACAATTTCACAGATATTAAACAAGCTGTTTCTGAATGACTTTTAGAAAACGAATGAAATTAAGGCAGAAATCAATATATTCTTCAAAACTAGTAAAACACATACAGCATACCAGAATTTCTGGGACACAGCTAAGGCAGGGTTAAGGAGAACGTTTATAGGGCTAAACACCTATATCGAGAAGTTAGAAAGAGTTCAAGTTAACAACCTAATATCACACTTAGAGGAACTAGAAAAATAAGAGCAAGAACAAATCAAGCCCAAAATGAGCAGAAGGAAAGAAATAATCAAAATCAATGCTCAACATAAAGAAATTGACGTGTAAAATTTCATACAAAAAAATCAACGAAAGCAAAACTTGGTTTATTTGAAAGAATAAATAACACTGGTAAACTGCTAGCTAGACTAATAAAAAAGAGAGAGAAGGTCAAATAAATACAAGCAGATAGTACAAAGGTGACATTACCACCGACCCCACAGAAATATAAACCACCCCCCTAGAGACTATTATAAATACCTCTATGCACACAAACTAGAAAATATAGAAGAAATGGTTACATTCTTGGAAACATACAACCTTCCAAGATTGAATCAGAAAAAAGTGAATACCTGAACAGACCAATAAGGAGTTCTGCAGTTGAATCACTAATAAAAAACCTGCCAACCAGGAAAAATTCTGTACCAGGTGGCTTCACAGCCTAGTTTTACCAGATGCATAAAGCAGAGCTGGTACCAATTCTACTGAAATTATTCCACAAAATTGAGGAGGAGTGACTTCCTCTCTAACTCATTCTATGGAGTCAGCATCATTCTGACACCAAAACCTGGCAAAGACACAATGAAAAAAGAAAACTTCAGGCCAGTATTCCAGATGAAAACAGAAGCAAAAGTCCTCAACGAAATATTAGCAAACTGAATCCAACAGCACACACAAAAAAAACCTAATACACTATGATCATGTAGGCTTTACTCTTGGGACACAAATTTAGTTAACCGTATACAAATAAATAAATGTGATTAATCACAGAAATAGAACTAAAACCAAAACCACATGATCATCTCAATAGATGCAGAAAAGGCTTTTTTTTTTAATCCAACAATGATTCATGTTAAAAAAAAAAAACCCTCAACAAACTAGATTTTAAAGGAACATACCTCAAAATAGTAAAATCCATCTATGAAAAACCCACAGCCAACATTACACTAAATGGAAAAGCTGGAAGCATTCCTCTTAAGAACCAGAACAAGACAAGGATGCCCACTCTTACCACTCCTATTCAACAGAGTACTGGAAGTCCTAGCCAGAGTAATCAAGCAAGAGAAAAAATTAAAGGCATCCTAACAAGAAGAGTGGAAGTCAAGTTATCTCTCTTTGCAGACAATATGATTCTGTACCTAGAAAACCCTGTAGTCTCTGCCCAAAGTCTCCAACATTGATAAATAACTTCAGCAAAGTCCTAGGAAACAAAATCAGTGTACAAGGATCAGTAGTATTTTTATGCACTAATAACATCCAAACTGAGAGCCAAATCAGGAACACAATCTTATTTCTAATAGCCGCAAAAAGAATATAACACTGAGGAATACAGATAACCAGGGAATGAAAGATGTCTATAACAAGAATTACAAAACACTGCTGAAAGAAATCAGAGATGGCGCAAACAAATGAAAAAACATTCCATGCTCATTTATAGGAAGGATCAATATTATTAAAATAGTCATACTGCCCAAAATAATTTCCAGATTTAATGCTATGCGTCTTAAACTACCAATGACATTTTTCACAAGTTTAGAAAAAGAAACTTCTAAAATTTATACAGAATAAAAAATAAAGAGCAATAAGGAACAAGACAATTCTAAGCAAAAAGAGCTAAGCTGGGGGCATCATATTACCCAACTTCAAACTATAATACAAGGCTACAGTAATCGAAACAGCACGGTATTGGTACAAGAACAGATGTATATACCAATGGAACAGGTAAGAGAAACCAGAAACAAAGTTGCACACCTACAACTATCTGATATTCAACAAAGTCAGCAACAACAAGAAATGGGGAAATTACTCCCTAGTCAATAAATGTTGCTAGGAAAACTGTCTATCTATGTGCAGAAGAATAAAATTGAACCCCTTCCTTTCACCATATACAAAAAATTAACTTAACATGGATAAAGACTTAAATGCAAAACTTAAAACTACAAAAGTCCCCAAAGAAAAGCTATTAAATACCATTCTAAATGTAAAAACAGGCAAAGATTTCATGATGTAAAGTCCAAAAGCAATCGCCAAAACAAATAAACAAAAAAGCCACCCATTTGAGAAGTGGGACTTAATTAAAATAAAGAGCTTCTGCACAGTAAAAGAAACCAGGAACTGAGTAAACAGACTACTTAAGAATGGGAGAAACTATTTGCAAACTATGCGTCTGACAAAGTCCAATATCCAGGATCTGTAAGTAGCTTAATCAAGAAGAAAACACAACACTATTAAAAAATGGGCAAAGGACATTAACATACACTTCAAAAAGAACATATACATGGAGTCAAGAAGCATATAAAAAAACTCAACATCACTAATCATCAGAGAAATGCCATCAAAATCACAATGAGACGCTTTAAACAGTGCTAAATGAAAGTGCTACCAGTCAGAATGGCTATTATTACAAACTCAAAAAAATAACAGATGCTGGTGAGGCTGCATGGGAAAAGGAATGCGTACACACTGCTGATGGGAAATAAATAAGTTCCGCCATTGTGGAAAGCAGTTTGAAAATTTCTCAACTGAAAAAAGTACCATTCGACCCAGCAATTCCATTAATGGGTATATACCCTAAGGAATATAAATTGTCCTTCCATAAAGACACATGCAATTGTATCTTCATTGTAGCACTTTTCACATTAGAAAATGCATGGAATCAACCTAGGTGCCCATCAGTGGTGGACTGAATCAAGAAAATGTGGTACCTATACACTGTGGAATACTGGGCAGCCATAAAAAGACTTAAACCATGTCATCTGTAGCAACAAGGAGGTAGCTGGATGGCATTTATCTTAGTCAAAGCAACACAACCACAGAAAACCAAATACTGGAATGTTCTTTCTTTTAAGTGGGAGCTAAACATTGAGTATACATGGACACAAAGATGGGAACAATAGACATGGGGTCCTACTTGAGGGTGGGGGCTGGGAGGAGAGTGAGGATTGAAAAACTACCTTTCAGGTACTATGCTCACTACCTAGGTGATGAAATCATTTGCACACCAAACTTTAGTGACATACAATTTACCCATATAACAAACCTGCACGTGTATCCCCTGAACCTAAACTGAAAGCTGGAAGAGGAAAAGAAAATGGAGTTTGAGCTCATGTGTCCCTTTCCTTTGAATGTGCCACTCCAGTTAGAAATGAGGGTAGATTATTTAAATATCATTATATTAAAAATAGCTTTGGTTATAAATGTGAGAGAATTTCAGTAACATGCTATCCATAAAATTCAAAAGAAGAATCAGTTTTTCATGTTAAAATTTTAGGTGTTTTAATTTCAAAAACTGGAAACAAAGCAGATATATCAAAATATTTTACCTTTGAGAGGTAGGAACAGTGGGAATTAGAAGCAGGGCCTATGAATAACCACATTCTTGTATGAAAGAAGCAGACAGGCAGACAGAGACAGACTCTTAAAGCTAGTCCATTAAATGTAGAGTCAGCATTCTTGAGAAGCCATGTTCTGAGTCAGCGATGCTGAGAAACATAAGGACACAAACCTACTTGGTTGATGCCATGAGCCAGTTCAGTGACTGCATCTACAATATCTTGATGGCATTACAGGAGTAGCCACCTGTCCTTGCAAGAAGAGAATCTGGTGACCCAAAGAGACACAATGGTTGTGTGCTCAAAGGACCAGCAGAGTACACAGTAAGAAGGTGACCATGTGCAAGCCAAGAAAAGACTTCTCAGAGGAAACCAATTCTGTTGACACTTTGATCTTGAACTTCCAGGCTCCAGAAATGTCAAAAAATAAATTTCTGTTAAGCAGTCTGGGTTATTTCATTTAGGCAATTGTTGCAAACTAATGCAAACACCACGATTTGAAGTGAACGAGCCAATAGATCATATGGAAATAAACTATGGAGAGATGGAAAAATAAAGACTTCCTTAGGAAACCAACAGGTTAGGCACAGACTAGCCAGTAGCTAGTGAATGGGAAAAGCAGTGAGTGAGACAGGTACAGTCTAGTTCTCACTAAACTTGTCCTTAAAGATTACAATCTTTTACTTTTAATGTAAATGTATATGCATTATGTTATACCAAAAAATCCCTGCATTTTTACTTAACCTATCATAGATCCATTCTTATTTGATAAACACATAGGTGCCTCACTATTTTTAATAGGTGCACAATCCTTTATTTTACAGATACACAATAGTTTGATCACAAACACAGTTTTTGGCAGTTAGGTTGTTGTCAAACAACATAATTACAAAAATCCTACAGTGCAATGTTTAAGGTATTAGATTTGCCTGGATTAAAATTTTGCTGTTGAAAACTTTATTGCCATTGTGGTCAATGTGCTATTGGTGTCTGTATTAGTCTAATCTTACACTGCTCTAAAGAAATACCTGAGACTGGGTAATTTATAAAGAAATGCCTGAGACTGGGTAATTCATAAAGAAATACCTGAGACTGCATAATTTATAAAGAAAAGATGCTTAATTGTCTCATGCTTCTATGGGCTATACAGGAAGCATAGCAGCTTCTGTTTCTGGGGACGCCTCAAGAAATTTACAGTTATAACAGAAGGTGAAGAGAAAACAGGAATATCTTACATGGCCAGAGCAGAAACAAGTGAGAAAAGTAGGGGAGGTGGCGCACACTTTTAAACAACCCGATCTCACTAGTACTTAGTCACTATCATAAAATCAAGGGGAAATTCACCTTCATGATTCAATCACATCCCTCCTGGCCCCGTCTCCAACAATTGGAATTATAATTCAACATGAGATTTGAACAGGAACACAAATTCAAATCATATCACCTACCCCTGGCCCCTCCCAAATCTCATGTCCTTCTCACATTGCAAAATCCAATTGTGCCTTCCCAATAGTCCCCCAAACTCTTAAATCATTCCAGCATTAACTCAAAAGTCCGAAGTCTCATTAGAAACAAGGCTAGTCCTTTCCACCTATGAGTATGTAAAATCAAAACCAAGTTGGTTACTTCAAAGATACAATGGCAATACAGGCATTTGATAAATACTCTCATTACAAAAGGGAGAGTTTGGGCAAAATAAAAGGGTTATACTCCCCATGTAAGTCCAAAACTTAGGAGGGCAGTTGTTAGGTCTTAAAGTTCCAAAAAGTACCTTTTGACTTCATGTGCCACATCCAGTGCACATTGGTGTAAGGTGTGGGTCCCCAAGGCCTTGGGCAGATCTGCCACTGTGACTTTGCAGAGTTCAGACCCTGAAGTGACTCTCAAGGACTGGCATTGAGTGCCTGCAGCTTTTCCAGGCTCAGGGTCCAAGCTATCAGTGGATCTACCATTCTGGGGTCCGGAGGACAGTGGCCCTCTTCTCACAGTTCCACTAGGCAGTGCCCCAGTGGAGATTTTGTGTGGCAGCTTCAACCCCACAATTCCCCTCCACCCTGTCTTAATAGAGGTTCTCCATAAAGGCTCCGCCCCTGCAGCAGGCTTTTTCCTGGACATCCAGTTTTGTCAATACATCCTCTTAAATCTAGGCAGAGGCTCCCAAGCCTTAACTCTTACACTCTGAGCACCCACAGGCATAACACAATCTGGAAGTTGCCAAGGCTTATGGCTTACACCCTCAGGAGCAGTGGCCCAAGATATATCTCTGTCAATTTTATCCATGGCTGGAGTTGGACTGGCTGGGATGCAGGGAGTAGGGCAGTATGTCCCTGGGCCTGGCCCATGAAACTGTTCTGTCCTCCTAGGCCTTCAGATCTGTGATGGGAAGGCTGCCAGGAAAGTTTCTGAAATGCCTTCAAGGCCTTCCATTGTCTTGGCTATTAGCATCTGCCTTCCATTTAGTTATGAAAATTTCTGCAGCCTGCATGAATTTCTCCTCTAAAACAGGCTTTTCTTTTCTACCACACGGCCACGTTGCAAACTTTCTAAACTTTTACACTCTGCTTCTTTTAGAAATATAAGTTCCAATATCAAGTCATTTCTTTGTTCATACATGTGAGATAGACATTTAGAAGCAGAGAGGTCATCTCTTGAAGACTTTGCTGCTTAAAAATTTCTTCTACCAGATACACAAAATTGTCACTCTCAAGTTAAAAGTTGCACAGATCCCTAGAGCAGAGGCACAATCCAACCAAGTTCTTCACTAAGGCATTACAAAAGTGACCTTTGCTCCAGTTCCCAATAGGTTCCTCATCTCCATTTGAGCCCTCCTCAGCCTGGCCGTGTCTGTCCATATCACTATCAGCATTTTGGTCACAACCATTCAACAGATCTCTAAGAAACTCCAAAGTTTGTCTCAGCTTTCTGTCTTTTTCTCAGCCCTTCACACTCTTCCAAGCTTTGCCCATTACCCAGTCCCTAAACCACTTCCACATTATCAGATATTTTTATAGCAATGTTCCACTCCTCAGTACCAATCTTCTTTATTAGTCTGTTTTTGCACTGTTACAAAGAAATATCTGAGACTGGGTAATTTATAAAGAAAAGATGTTTAATTGGCTCATGATTCTGCAAGCTGTACAGGAAGCATAGTGGCTTCTCCTTCTGGGGAGACCTCAGGAAACTTACAATTATGACAGAGGCAAACAGAAAACGGGCATATGTTACATGGCCAGAGCAGAAGCAAGAGAGAGACAGTGGTGGGGGCGGGCGGGGGGGGGGGCGGTGCCATACACTTTTAAATGTTATTTGTTTATTTATTTATTGAGGCAGAGTCTCACTCTGTTGCCCAGGCTGGAGTGCAGTGGTGCAATCTCGGCTCATTGCAGCCTCTGCCTCCTGGGTTCAAGTGATTCTCCTGCCTCAGCCTCCCAAGTAGTTGAGATTAAAGGCACACACCCCCACACCCAGCTAATTTTTGTATTTTTAGTAGAGATAAGGTTTCACCATGTTGACCAGGCTGGTCTTGAACTGTTGACTTCAGGCGATCTACCCGCCTTGGCCTCCCAAAGTGTTGAGATTACAGACATGAGCCACCATGACCGGTCAAGGTGCCACACACTTTTAAATAACCACGTATCGCAAATAACTCACTAACTATTGTGAGACCAGCATGAAGGAGGAAATCTGCCCTGATGATCCAATCACCTCCCCTCAGGACCCATCTCTAACACTGGGGATTACAAGTCAACATTAGATTTGGTGGCAGATGGGGCATACATCAGTGTCCTAAAGTGGACTGGAAAAAGTTTCAGAAAACCCAGTGATGGCAGTCAATGATATCTATCTCTATAGTGAGTGAGCAGCCTTGATGCGTGACAGGGTTTTTACAAAAATCCTTACACAACAGGATGACACTACCATGAGAATAAATTTAGTAAAACATTGTATTATTGATATATCATAAATATACTATTTAATATTAAAATTGTGATTTCTTATATTTTATACAACTTTATCAACGTTTTAATCCTCATTAATTAGTATATTTAAATTTAGTACCAGTGCAATGTTTCTGCATGTTTTAGTGGTTTATCTTAATAATAGTTTTATACATGATGAAACGTCAATTGTTACATACTACATATGTTAGAAGTCTTTGACAGATAGGAGGTAATTATCTGAAAGTGGTTTTTAAAATGTTAATAAACTTACTAGAAAATCAAGAAACTTTTTTTTTTTTTTGGTAATTTCCTTTAACCAGTGAAAAGGTGAGTTTTGGCCTTGTTTACAAAATGCATAAAACAGATTTCATACATTATAACTTATATCTGGATTGATTCAATTTCCTCAATTTTCTTTCAATTTATTTTCAATCAGGTTATGTTTATTTTTAGATAGAAGAACAATCTCACTGAGCATTAGTTTAATAATCTATTAATTACTTTATTAAAATACTTCTATCTGTAGTCCCAGCTACTCAAAAGGCTGAGGCAGGGGGTTTAGTTGAGCCCAGGAGTTTGAGGCCAATGTGGAACATGTAGCAAAATTCTATCACTAAAAACAAATGAATAAACAAATAAATTTCATTGTAACAATGCTTCTGCCATTTATATAGCTTCCCTTTAGAGTCTTTTAATGTTCTTCTTTGAAATGTATTTCTATGTACTTGACTAAATCTTCCTGTAATAATGTCAACTTCTGATATGGCACAGATTAGATAGGCTTTGCGGAAAAGGCTGGAATAGTAAAGTTTATTGACTTTTTTTGTGTAGATTTGTGTTATCCATCTCTTTTTAAATTTTATTTAACTTTTATTTTAGGTTGAAGGGTACATGTGCAGGCATCTCGTGGTGCATTTACAGCTGTGCCATTTTAAAGATGCCATTCCTTAGTGCAGCTACATAATTCATATGGACAAAAAGATGTGATTTTTAGAGGAAGAGTGCTTGCTCTCCTTATTTTTTCCTGTCTTTTCAAAAAAAGACCAGATGTCCCAGAGCAAAACACACGAGGGGATTATTTTTTACCCTCTGCTAGCATGGAAATATTTAGTGCTAGAGTCAAGAGAACTGACAGTTAGTTAATAATTTGCAAGAGGAGCAAAGAGCATACTGCAAGTAGAAAATACATATGACACACATAAATAATGCATTCCCTTTACGCTTTTTTCTTTTATTAGGTTCTTAGCTTCGACCAAGTAGCAGATGAGTAAATCATGACGGGTAGGTCCAAAATCTCATATTCCCCAGAGTAGTTTAAGGATGGGACATTTTCAAACATAGAAAAGATTTTTCATAAGAATAGTGCAAATCCCTTTTCTCAGGGGGCTTGTTAGACGTACAGTGTCCTGTCAGTCCTATAAGTGGACTTCAGGATTGTTGGTAGGAATCTTAGTTTCTGTCCAACTCTAAAACATTATAGGCCATCAGGGGAGAGTTCAAGGTACTCTTATATAGAGGACTACGTGCTCACAAACGAGATGTTCCTGATAAGTCCTGCTCTTGCAAACAAAGCAGGGCGTTCCCGATAGGAGCCAGCTGCAAACAGCAGACCCTGGGGGCTTGTTTATGTGTAAACATCTTGAAAATCCAGAAAGTCAGGGAAAGGTCAGAAAAACAACAATGTGTCTTGTGACTTGGTAACGTTCCACAAACGACTGTATAAAATAAAGTGGAGCGTGTCGTTCGCGGCGGCCGCCACGTTTGTCTTGTCTTGTGTTGTGTGTTCATTCCTTTGTTTAGGAAACACGCGGACCCCAACACTCTTACTTCTCATTCACAAGTAGTGGTGGGGAGTGGAATTCTCAGTGGGGTGCACTGGGTTTTTACATTTCAGGCTTCTACCTGAGGTCTACCAACTTCCTCTGTCTGTATCTTTCAATCTTAACTAGAAAGGAGGTTCTTCTCCACAAATTAAGGAGACCCCCTCAGGCCCTTCCTCTGCACACAGTACAAGATTCCACCCAGGACTTCTCCCTAGAAGATGTACCTCCTTGTCTTTTCATCTTAGGTCTTGAAACATGGAACAGATGCAATAAGATTTGAGAAAAGAAACCTGGACCTGTAGCTCTGTGCCTTAGCAAAATGGTCCTGTGTTCAAGAGCAAAAGCTTCCATAAGCAAGACCTGTAGAATGAAGACTTCTGCCCTGTCTGTGGTTAGTGCAGCTTTCACACCAGGAAAATGAGTTACCCTTACAATGACAAGATATATTCCAGGACAGGTTGACCAGAGCAGGGAGTTTTCCACGGGAGAGGTTGGAGCTAGAGATCAGCATGTTTCTGTGTGAATGTGTGTTTCTATATGTGTGCAGGGGCAGTTGTACTTGAAGGTGCATCTGAATCTGTGCTACAATAATAGACAAATTATTGAGAATTTGAAATCTTAGGCCATTGTCAAAAATTGCTTCAAAAATAGCATCTTAAGAAAGCAAGATTGGTATACACAAGGAAGCAGGGAATGAGATGAAAGACAGTAATTAGCTTAAGAGGGCATATCTTTACATCTGGAGAATTCTCTAATTTCAAAACTGAAAATACAAATGAAACCAAATACTTACTGAGTAGCATTCTATAGGAAAATTAGCAGAATCTTGACTATGGTGATAAGAATTCTTCAGGCCAAGGAAGCAGTCACCTTAAAATTGGCAGGGTAAATCTGAGAGGTCTTTGACTTTCTGAGTTGAGCTTCTGGTGGCTCCACAGCATCTAAGCATGCGGTGCTTTTGCTCATACCATGTTGAGATAGTGTCAAGTCACCATGGAATGGTGCATTGGAGGAGCTTGATTCCTGGAAGGCTCTGGAAGACGGATGTCCAGTAACGTTAGTCTGTCTCATCTTTTGTGTGTGAGAGGATGAAATTCCAATCTTATTTAACCACTTTTTAACCAATGAACTTTAACAAAAACTCACAAAATAATTAGGGGAGAAAAAAACATATATGGCAAAGGATACAAGGAGGAGATTCACAACAAATTCACAATAGGAAGAAGACAGAAGTAGTATAAACTAGTTTTATTTTCAAATTTTCTAACAAGCAAATAAATATATACAGAAGTGATGAGATAAATCAAATGTTGACTACGTAAATAGATACTATAAGCATATAAATTAGAGCTTATAATAAATATTAAATTGTAAGGCATTTATACCATGTAATATACATTATACTATTATAATGATATACATGTGATAGATTTTAGCAATTGGATTGTCAAACTTTATAAAAGTTCGTTCAAAATCTGTGTTTACTAATTTGTTAGGTCCTCAGCAATTCTATAATTTACTTGCTTTTGGAAAGAAAAATGTGAATAGACCATCACGAAGTCCAATTTGATGATAAAATCAAATCATTGCAAAACTATTGATTCAGCAATTAAGAAATAATCTAATACATTTCAAAAGTATAGTTATGTGGTTCTACCTAACTGGCTGTACAAAAATATACAGAGTCATATTTAGAAATAATATTTATCCATTATGAAACATAAATTAGGGATCTATGATCAAGTAACAAGCATATAATCTCTGAAGTTAAAATTGAAAGCATATTATTGAGGATAGATAGACTTGGTTTTTCTGGCATGGGGGTAATTTTAAGGTCCAAATCCCTACCGTATTTCTATGTTGCAACTAATGCCACGAAAAGGAAATCTTGTCAGTATGTCACACCAGTGGAGCCAACACAGTTGATATTATGAGTGCAGTGATTAATAGATTTTAATACTTATTGCTATAGGTTAATTTAAATTTTATTCTTAATAAGAGCATGAAGGTTTAGCCTAACCTACCATCACCTAGGAAGGCATTATTGCTAAAAAGAAATAATGTGAACTTCTATATTATGGATTTTCAAACATGCTAAAACATTACCTGAAATTAATATGGACATCTTGCTGATTTTCCATATCCAAAAGGAACTGATTATCAATAAAATACTTTGTTTTTGTAGTAAAAAATAACATTTTATTCTTTTAGTAAGCAGTTCTCAAGATAAGCATTATATATTTGATTTTGTGTTTCATTTAAATATTTGCAAGCTCACGGAAAACAAACCTAACTTCTGGGTAAATGTAAATTTTTCTTCCTCACAAATGGCATTATGTAGAGATAGACTCAGTAATCAGATAGCAGCAAGGCCCTGTACATGAATAATCATAGCACCTCACTTTTACCTTTCTTGAAAATTAAAAAAAAAAAATAACTCCACCTATGCATAGTTACCTTATTTGGGGGGCTTCTACCTATGTTAGTGGCAATATAATGAATTATTTGGATAGTGCTGCCTTACATTTCATTTTGTAAATGAAATACTGATACAATATTTTATACTGATACAACATTTTTATGTATTATACTATATGTACATTCTATATAGTTTTCTGACAGAGATAAATTGCAATTAAAAATGAAGCTTTTATTACATGACAATTTTTCACACTGATGGAATTAAGTGTATGCCAACATTACAATTACATTTCTTATTTTCAGGAATTTCAAATCAATACATTAAATATGACTTATTCTAGCACTTGGCAAGCAGTATTTGAGGCAATAAAGAAATTAATCAGAACAGTTTTACAAAGAAATTGAAGAGTAGGATTAGAGACTCAAATAATGGAATGTAAAATGTGTACATCAGTTCTAAAGTAATTTTATATGTGCATATAATTTAAAACAAAGTAACATGTGCTTAATAAAATCATCATGTACCCTGAGACCTATGCCCTCAAGCTATTCAAAAGTGTAATAAAGCAAAAAAGTAGCATTTCATGTATAATAGCCTAGAAAATTAAAAATGTATTCCTTTATTAAATAAGCAAGTAATGTAGGTATTTTTATCCAAAATAATAATGATTTCAGTTTCATTACCTTTAGATTTCTGAACCTAATTCTTGTCCCTAAAATTCCAGTGGCCACAGATATACGTAGATAGAGCTAAAAGTAAAATATTATGTTTTAAAACTATTAAGGAAAAATTCTTTAAATAAAGATAACTATACAGTTTGGGGGAAAACAAAAACAAAAACCTGAATGTAGTGTAGGATGAAGAAATGCAGACAGATTCTAAAAGGAAGTGAATATTTGCAAGAACAGAATGGCAGAAGCTAAATTTCTTGTCTTTAGCAACTTACAGCTGGAAGGCATGCTGCAGTTCACCATATAGAGCAGCTAAAACTCTGATAGAATGCCCACAAAAGAAGCCAAAGGGAGAGATAGGGACAACCACATGTGCTGCCAAATGTGTGTGTAGGAGGGCTGTACCCCAGGAAGGACTGTCGGAGACAGACAGACATGTGTTGTACCCATAAACCCTGCAACAGCCTCTGACTCATCCCTGAACCACTTATGCACAGGACAAAGTCAAAGGAGCTCAGTATAGGACAAAATGGCTCAACTCTAATTTCAGATTCTGTCCAAGAGATAGCATTTCCAGATTAAACCTGGCTGACTTATTTGTTGCTAAAACAAGCAAACAAATGAGAATCTCAACACTATCTAACAGACTACAACAGAATTCAAATAGCACATAGCATAGCATTCACAAAGCATAGGATACAATTTAAAGTTACCAGACTTGGAAAAAACAGAGAAATGTGTCACTTTCTCAAAAGAAAGGCAGCAGATAATAACTCTGAAATAACTGAGATGTTGGATATATCACACTAAGATTTTTTACACATGAATTTTCATTATGTTTAATGTAAAGGAAGAATGTTTGCTTTAAATGAAAAGGTAAAAGAATATAAAAGAATATCCATTGGAGATTGAAACAAACACAAATGAAAAGAAAATTCTGGAATAGCGGAAATATATCTGAAATAAAAAATGCATTGATTGCTAGAACAGTGAGGATTGTAATAGCTTACTATGGCTGCCATAGTAAAGAGTCAAAATGTTGGTGGCTTACACAACATACATCCTTTTTCTTACAGTTCTGAAGCCCAGAAATCCAAGATTAAGGGTTGTCAAGTATAGTTCCTTCTGAAGGGTATGAGGAAGAATTTGTTTCATGCCTCTTCCTTAGTGTCTTAGTCAGCTTGGGCTACATTAACAAATTACCATAGACTGGGTGGCTTAAACAACACATGTATTTCTCACAGTCTGGAAGCTGGGAAGTCCAAGATCAATGTGCTGGCAGATTATATCCTCACATGACAGTGAGCAGAGAGATGAAGCAAGCTCTCTCAGGCCTTTCCTTCACTAATGCTATTCCTAGGACCTCCACCCTCATGATCTACTTACCTCCCAAAGTCCCTACCTCTAAATGCTGTCACATGAAGGATAGTCTTTAACATATGAATTTTGGAGGGATAAAAACATCTGGTTCATAGCACCTTGTTTCTGGTCATTGCTGGCAATGCTTGACATTCCTTATATTGAGAAAACATTTTCCCAATTTCTGCTTAATTTCATATGCCATTCTTCCCCTGTGTGTCTGTGTCCAAAATCTCCCTTTATATAAGAACACTGATCATATAGGAGTAAACTCCACCAGAATGACCTCATTTTACGTTAACTAATCACCCCTGCAGTGACCCTATTCCCAAATAAGGCCACATCTTAGATGCTAGGGTCTAGTACATATACATTGCAGGGGAAACAATTCAAAAAGAATTAATTGATTTAAAAAAATCTCTCTTTGTGTTACTCAATAACACAAAAAGAAATTAATGAAAATTATCTGGTCTGGAAAAATAGACAAAATTATTTTTAAAAAGAATACATAAAAGAACATCTCCTCACAAAATCTTTGGGCAGTATCCAAAGATCTAACAAGAATGTAACCAGAATCCACAAGGAGAGAAGAGAAAAAGCAAATGTGGCCTTAAACAAAGGATTTGAAGAAATCATGACTGATAATTTCACAAAAATGGTGTGAGGCAGGAAATTACAGGTTCACGAATATGAGCGTACCACAAGAAAAATAAAGTCAAATCAAATCAAGATAGGCAAGATGATAAAAAACAAAGAGATAAAATTTTGAAAGTAGCCAGATTAAAAGAGCGCATTACTGAAGAACAAGAAATTGAATAACTGATGACTTCTAATCATAAACAGTAATGCTATTGACTACAGGCACATGCCGCCACGTCTGGCTAATTTTTCTTGTATTTTAGTAGAGACAGGGTTTCACCATGTTGCTCAGGCTGGTCTCGAATACCTGAGCTAAGGCAATCCACCCACCTTGGCCTCCCAGTGCTAGGATTACAGGTGTGAGTCACCACACCCAGCCCAGGGATAGTTCTAACACATACTTAAATAATGATATTTACAAGTCCATATATATTTTTATGTGTATGTGTACGTGTGTATGGGTATGTGTGTATGGGTGTGTGTGCATGTGTATGGGTGTGTGTGTACACGCATGTTTATGGGTGTGTGTGTACACGTATGTTTATGGGTGTGTGTGTACACGTATGTGTATGGGTGTGTGTACACATGTAACACAATTTAAAATCAGTCCTCTATTATTTCTGACCTTTTGCTGTTAAATACAATGCTCCAATCAGTGGTCTTTTATTAAAATATTATACTTGTCCTTAAATGAAAAAGTTGGATAGAGGGATGCTTCTCAAATTACAATGGAACCACATCTGGTTAAACCCGTTGTAAATTAAAATTACTAAGTCAAAAATGCATTTAATACACCTAATCTACTAAACATTACAGCCTAGTTTAGCCTATGTTAAATGTGCTCAGAACATTTACATGAGCCTATGGTGTGGGCAGAATCATCTGGCAACACTCCACCGTAGAGTAGCTGTTGTTTACCCTCATGATCACGTGGCCGACTGGAAGCTGGGGCCTACTGAATGCATATGACTTTCACATCATTGCAAAGCTGAAAAACTATAATTGAGAACTGACTGTGTGTGTATACATATATGTATATATAATTTTTAGATTTTGAAAAAATACATTTAAATTTTAGTCTTCTGAGAATGAATAGGATCTGCTTGGATTTTACTGTATTACCAGTTTTTTAAAGGAGCTTTTTTTTTTTTTTTTTTTTTTTAGTGTGAGTGTAGAAAAATATTATACTATGATCTCACAGCAAACAATAATTTTCCTGAAGGGTGAAGATGGTGCTAGGTCAAAAAATAGACAAAGTAGGAAATAAATTGTGGTTTAGGTAAACTGTATTATACAGTGAAATAAAACCATACCCCCTGGCTTTTAATCATACTATCCCCAGTTTACTTGTGTGAGTTTCTATTTACTCTTGGCCTCATTCCCCTTTTCTCTAAAATTAAAGGATGGATTCATGAACTGTGAAATGTTCCAATAATAGTTTGTCCAGAACTGTTTCTATTATCTACCTATCATCCCAACATGTAGACAACATTGAAGAAAATCTGCTTTGACAGAAGCCAGTATGGGCCACCCACAAAACTTGAAGTGTTCGCTCCCATTCCATCCCAGTGTCTGCAGACCCAGTTCTTCTAGATGGTCTCCGGTAAACAGCCGGAGTTTCCAAGGATACAGTTTGAAAAGCCCTGCTCCAGAAAGTATATCACAAATGTTTTTAGATCTAAGGGGCTATGTTATTCTTCCCATAGCAAAACAATTTTTAAGATATTCTCTAATCGTTTGTCCTTCCACTTCTCAATATATTTATTTGTGACCACCACAGCTAAAGACTGAGTACATAAATGCTTGTTTTGAAGCTTATACCCAACTTAGTTTGCTACATCTGACTTTGAGTGGTTTGAGAGTTCAAGAAAGCCTTGGGTTCAACTGCAGTGACAGTTTACTATCAAATATTCAAATGATGGTGTTTGCACTAAAATTTTGTAGTTTCAACTACAATCCCATGCAGTAGTCAGTTTTGCACATTTAATCGAATACCCTATATGAGTCATTTAGATGCAACTTCTTGCAAATACAGCCTTGATTTTGAGTAAGAGAAGACTAAAATATATGTAAAGCACCATGGTAATGCATGGCAGAGAGAAATCAAGTGGAGACAGCTGTGTGATTGCATAGCAATGTGTTGATTTGCAGGAAAATAAATTAAAATAGAGGAGAGCATAGCATATTAAACTTTCTACTTATCACCATATTTGATTATTATACATTGTTTTCATGTATCGAAATATCACATGTACCTTGTAAATATACAGAACTATTATATACCGATAAAAATAATTGAACAAACAAACAAAAAAGATATAGTGTACTATAGATACTTGTCATTTTATTAAAAAACTTTGCTGGTATGCCTGGGATGCTATTTGAAGTGCTCTTCACTTGGCTGTAATACAAAGAAAGTGCACATTGATTTATATTCTTCCTGGCTACGCTCTACGGGTAATAATTTAGATAGTTATTATGTTCTTATATGCATAGGGTTTTATGATTTATAATTAGCGCATTTATTATACCCTCTTACTTCATGGAAAGCAATTAGATTCATTAGATCAAATAAAGTTATCCTTGTGAATCTAAGGGAAGACTAACTTTTCCCTACAGATCAAAACTGTATTTGTAAGTTTTAACCCAAATTGCATGTGATTATGGTATACATTTTATAATTTTAAATTCTCTTTAAATTATATGGGAAACATATGCATATGGTAAAAATTCAAATGTTAGTGAAGAAAAATATATAGAGAGAATAGAGAAAAAATTTCCTATTCCCCTAAATCTTTATTTACATTATTCATAGTTGGTGAAATTCTGTTACAACATTTACCCTTATCAGATAAAATCTTGAGTCACATTGAATATATTATAACTCAGATGAAACAGAAATGGTATTTTATTACAGTATTCTGTTACTAATAGTATTCTGTTAGTATAACTAATGATTATACTAACCTAGAAGCAACAATAAAATTGAATGGATCCTATACTAATTTCCAGATGATTATATCAAGTAAATTTAAAAATAAGATAAGGAGTATTTAAAATTCACAAAATAACAAATGTAAGATATCAAGGACACTGCTCCAAATATTCAGGAATTAAAATTAATATTTTTAAATGAAATTACTTGATTAACTTTATTTTGAATAAACAAGAGAAAACTTTTTTTTTGTACTGGTGAAATTCCTTTTTCATATCCCAGGCCAAATCCTGTATTTCCTTTTTTCCTGAGAAGAACCACTGTTTTGAATTCACAATGTGCCATCTGAGCTTTTTTATATCTTTACAAGTGTAGCCAAGATTTTTGGGAAAAAGAAAACTACTATTCTGAACAGTTTTCTGGTTAAGCCTTAATACATTGGCAATATTAGGTTAAAATAAAATATTAAAATTAATTTTATATTTTTATTGCTTTAATGTATGCATGCACACATGTATGTGTATCATATATACACACATATGTATATACAATATGTATAGCATATGTTACACATTATGTTGATCAGTGTGCATAGATTATATGTCTTTATACATACACATAATCACTTAGAAAAGAGCATGGCACGGGGACATATACAGAGCTCCATTTATTTTAGCCAGTATTATTTTGTCACACATGTTTAAACAGTATAGCTTTTAAATTAACATGGCAGATGTTGACTGAGACTTGATTTATTTTCTCCCTCTCACTATTTCTCTCTCTCTCTTTCTGTGTGTCTCTCTCTTTCTTTGTCAATCATGCCATTATGTCTTTCCTATTCATGAAACTTTCACTTTTTTATAAAGTTTAGAATCAGTTACCTTGTTCCACAAAAAGCATCTTTTGCTTAAATATGATTGCATTGCATCTATAGACTATTTTGTTCAATATCTGTGTGTATGGTGGAACATTTTTTTAAGTGTTACTTAATGGCATTTAGCTATTTTTCTATAAATAGCTTACAAATGTTCAGGGAAAAATATTATAAAATACCTTCCATACATGTTTTATAATATTTGCCATTCCTATTAATATATGAAACTTGAACCCTCAAATGGTGAATTGTATACATGTAACATAAACTGTTAGGATAATTACTCCAATAAAATTTTTTTTTCCCAGCGAAGACCTCTGTTTGCATGGTGATCTGTCTCATTATTACAGAACTGACACTGTCTGTACAGATTCTTTCCACACTAAAATAAAATGATACCTTTCCTAGTTTTCTGTTATTTCAGAAAATGAGGAAACGAATCCTGTATGAAAACGGCCTTCACATTTTGCCCAATTCTTCCTCTCCAGAGGTGACACTTGATGGTTCACTTTTTGACTTGACTCACAACAGTCTGCATTATAGCACTGACAACTACAAATTTACAATGGCCTTTCTTACATATTTTGAAAATAAGAGCAGAATGATGTAGCAAAAAATATGTAGGAAAGTGTTAGTTCCAGGTTGTTGCATGTCAAACACTTTAATACATCTTTAAAGTATCAAATATCCAATTATTTCTACAAGTTAAGATTTGTTTTGGTGTCTTGGCTTCAGGCATGTCCTAAGCAGATGCCTGGGTTTGCTATTAGTGGATTCGTCACCAGTGGCAACAGCTAGGTATGTGTGACATTATGTGGCTAATATGAGGCTGATAGATCCCCTGTCACAAGGAGATGTTCACAAAGCATTGGTCTTGAACTGGATGGCTCTTCAGACGTTAAGATTGTGAATGTTTTGTTACATTCTGAAGAGTCTAATGAGAGTCATCGAATGCAGTTGCATTCATTCAGAGTAGTTGAACAGATGAATATCATCTAATTATTTTATATCTTTCTGATCACATGGCTTGCTGGGGTTGAAAAAGAGAAAGATACAGCTTGAGGATTTCCTTGATATGTTTTATTAGTATCTTTCTGCAAGCAATTTTAATATATTTGTATTCACCTATGTATTATATGTACATTAGTGCATAAAATATTATGTATGGCCCACACAAGTATTTATTGACCACTGATATTTTGGCTATTTCAGAAGAATTACTACTGAAACTGTGATTTCAACTCAGTGTAATTGTTAAAGTAGAAAAGATTTTTTCTTGACCATGTTTTTCTTCAGTTACTAACAAAGTAGTTATGACTTTGCTCTGTCTGATTGGACGTAGTCTCTATACATGATTTTTAATTTTTAAATTTCTTTTGTGAAGGACATGACAGGGATTCTGAAAGATTAACGTTGTCTAATTAAAGTCTGAATGTCCTCAGGAAAATATGCCAAGCAAAACATATGCATGGCAAGTTTCCTGAAATCACTGGGTTTTAAAAAATGCATATTTTGTTATAATCCAAACACAGATATGATACAGTGAAAGCTTTAATAGGTATTAATGTAAACACCAGACAGCAAAAAAAAAAAAAAAAAAAAAAAAAAATCACACATAAGACTGTTCTCTGCAACCTACATACACTTCAGAGTAAGTAAGGATATCTGCACAGCTTCCTCACAGAGCATCAGTGAACATGCTTCTCTGGAAACATTTGAGGAACGCTTTTCTAAAATGTCAAAATACGTACAGTAAAAGTATTATTTTTACTCTTTAAGATGTTATTTACAAAGGGTAAAATTCATAAATCTTAAGGGCACAATTTAATAAATGTTTACACCCAAGTAATCACCCAAAACAAGCTGTAGAATATAAATGTGTAATTTGTCTCATTATCGCAAAAAAATGTTTAGGGATACTTCCACGCTGTTGCATATTTTATTTCATATCTATACTAAATAATCAGGAGGATTTTTACTGCTTACACAATAACCCATTGTATGAAGATGCCACATTTCTTTTCCATTGTCCTCTTCCTAGATATGAGGTTGTTTGTAACTTTTAGTTACATGAATAAACCTATTGTGGACATTTTTGTGAACATGTTCACTAATTTTTCTTAAGAATATACCTAAAAGTGGGATTTCAGTGTGATAAGGTAAATTTAAATGCAGCACTTAATTCAAAAGATTAAAAATGGTTTTCTGAAATGTTTTAATATTTTCACACTTACACAAGCTATTTGTGAGATTAATATTTTCCCCAATTTCTCTGAGAGTGTTATTTGCCATTCTATTTCCTAATAAAATCCTTGCAATTAATATAAGATGAAAGGCCCTCATTTTAATAAATAGTTTTATTAAATTATGACAAAACTAGACAATTGTGTAACTACAAATACAATCAGGAGAATACTTTCATTACCAAAAACTATTCCTGTGCTCCCATATGATCCAGAAATTCCACTTCTGAATATAACTAACATAATTGAAATTAGAATCATGAAATGATATTTGCATACCCATGTTCACAGCAGCATTATACACAATAGCCAAAAGGTGGACTCAATCCAAGTGCCCATCTATGGATTAATGGATTTTTTTTAAAACACAGTATATGTATTCAAAGGCATAGTATTCAGCTTTAAGAAAGAATGAAAATCTGATTCATGCTGCAGCATATGGATCAACTTTAAGGGCATTATACTTAAAAAAAAAAGAAGCCAGTAACAAAAGGGTAAATAATGTATGAGTCCACTATGTGATGTGCCTAGAGTAGTTAAATTTATAGAGACAGAAAGTAGAATAGTGGCTTCCTGGGACATGGGGAGTGAGAAATGGGGAATTGTTTTTTAGTGAGGGCAGAGTTTCATTTTTGCAGATGAAAAGAGTTCTGGAGACAGATGGTGGCGATGATTGTATAACAATGTGAATGTACTTAATGCCACTTAACTGTACGTGAAGAATGGCTAAAGTGGCAAATGTTGTTATATGCATTTCATCACAAGGTTAAAAAGATAAATGTTTTTTAAAAAAAATGATACCTGCGTTTCCTTGCAGGCAATAAAATCTGTATTTGTGGCCGGGCACGGTGGCTTAAGCCTGTTATCCCAGCACTTTGGGAGGCCGAGGTGGGTGGATCATGAGGTCAGGAGATTGAGACCATCCTGGCTAACACAGTGAAACCCCGCCTCTACTAAAAATACAAAAAAAGTTAGCCGGGTGCAGTGGTGGGTGCCTGTAGTCCCAGCTACTTGGGAGGCTGAGGCAGGAGAATGGCGTGAACCCAGAAGGCGGAGGTTGCAGTGAGCCGAGATCGCGCCACTGCACTCCAGCCTGGGTGATGGAGCAAGACTCCTTCTGAATAAATAAATAAATGAATAAATAAATAAATAAATAATAAATAAATAAAATCTGTATTTGGACAGACCACAACTAGATGGCTTGACACAAGATAAATTTATTCTTTCACCGTTTTGAAAAGTGAAAGACTGCAATCAAAGTATTGGCAGGGCCATTCTCTCTCCAAAGCCTCTAGGGGAAGATTCTGTCTAACCTTTCCCAGTTTCTGATGGCCCCAGGCAGTTGGCTTGTGGCAGCATCACCCTAACCTATGCTTTTGTCTTTATACGGCCATCTTTCCTCCATGTCTGCGTATCTCTGTGTCCTAACATGGCCATCTCCTACCTATGTCTCTGTTTTCTTATAAGAACAACAATCCTATTGGGTAAGGACCCATACTAACCTAGTGTTACCTAATTTTAACTTGATTGCACCTACAAAGATGCTGTTACAAATAAGTTCACCTTCACAGGTACAAAGAGTTAGAACTTAGTTCTGGATTGAATTGTGTTCTCCTCCTGCCTCCAAGATTCATAGAGATTCATAGATGAAAGCCCCAACTTCCAATGTGACTGGATTTGGAGACAGGACCTTTGAGATGGTCATTAAGGTTATATGAGATCATAAGGTTGGTGCTCTGATATGATAGTACGATAGTACAAAAGTACTATCGTTATAAGACTAAGAGGAGACAAGGCTTGCAGCAGTCTGAAAATCAGGAGGAGAGCCCTTATCACAAATCAGCCCTGCTGGCACATTTATCTTAAACTTCCAGCCTTTAGGAACTATGAGAAAATAAAATTCTGTTGCTTAAGCCAGTCAATCTGTGGAATTATTCTGTTATGACAGCCCGAGCAGACTTCAACATATCATATTTGGACACATCACTCAACCACAATTGTGTTCTGATCTCCCAAAAATTCATGTTCTTCACACATCCAAAATACATTAACCCTATTCTGACATCCTCAAACGTCTTATCTCTTACTGAATCAGCTCAGAGTCCCAAATATCATCCATATAATCAATCCACGATGTCTCAAATTTAATCTTAATGTTCTAAATTAGGTCCATCCTGGGACAAAATTCATCTCTGTATGTGGACCTGTGAAAACTAGAAAGAAAATTATCTGCTTCCAAGATACAATGAAGGGACAAGCATAGACATTCCCACTGCAAAAGTGAGAAATCAGAAGAAATAAAGAGGTTACTGGTTCAAGGCAAGTTTGTACTGAGCAGGGCAAATTTCATTACGTTTCCCAGGCTGAAAATAGCTTGGTGCTATGATCTCTGGGTCTGCTAGGGTGTTCCCTCCTCCTCTTGACCTCTAGATCTTAGGAAACCTTGCCCCCACACCCCACACCCTGTTCTTTTGGCCTCTCTAGGTCCTATGTCTGTGGCTTGTCCCTTGGAATTATTCTTCTTTCATGTCATTTCTGTTTCTTTTTTTCCCAACTTTTATTTTAAGTTCAGGGGTACATGTGCAAGATGCGCAGGTTTGTTACACAGATAAACGTGTGCCATGGTGGTTTGCTGCACAGATCAACCCATCACCTAGGTATGAAGCCCAGCATCCATTAGCTATTCTTCCTGATCCTCACCCTCCTCCCATACTCCAACCCATGACAGGCCCCAGTGTTTGTTGTTCCCCATCATGTGTTCATATGTTCTATTCATTCAGCTCCCACTTGTAAGTGGTATTTGGTCTTCTGTTTCTCCATTAGTCTGCTGAGTAAAATGGATTCCAGCTCCATGCATGTCCCTGAAAAGGACATGATCTCATTCCCTTTTATGGCTGCATAATATTCTGTGGTGTATATGTACAACATTTTCTTTTGGCTAAAGCCAGAAGTATTTCTGCTAATATGAAACTCTCAAAAACCTGTTTGTCTCCCATGAATGTTGACAAGAACCATATCATTGGATACAAGGACTCTCCACACACCAATCCTAGAAAATCCCAACTCAATTCCTGCCTGCTACTGAGATGGCTGATTGAATCTATGAGTTGCATGCTTACTCTTTCCAGCAAAGTATTTTCCAGCCACACCTTTGACCCTGTTTTCAGAGTACACTGTCTGGGTAGGCTAAACTTTCCCAAATCATCAAGTGCTCATTTTTCTTTTCTTAACAATTCATTCTTTAATGTATCTCTTCCTTGCTGTACTTTACTCTGAGCAACTAGGAGAAATGAGGTTGCATCTTTCACTCTTAACTTGAAAATGTATTCAGCTAAATATTCAAGTGACTCACTTCCAAGTTCCACCTTACATCCTAAAGAAGAACATAATTCACTCAAGATATTTGCCATGTTATGACAAGGATTACCTTTCCTCCAGTGTTCAATGACATGCTCCTTCTCTCCATCCGTGGGTTCAGAGAGCACCTTTAATCTTTATATTTCACACAAAATTCTGTTCATTATTATATATACATTCCCTAAGATGATAGAAGCTTTCTCTCCAACTCTCTTACTTCTTTCTGAGCCATTACCAGAATCCCTTTAATGTCTATATTTCTACAAAATAGCCTCCTCAGGGAAATCTAGTGTTTCCCCTGCGTATCAAGCCACTAAGTTCATATGGCCACTATCCATGACTCAAAACCAAAGTAATACCCACATTTTTAGGTATTTGTTACAGTAACACCCCCAATATTAGAACTAAAATCTTTATTAGTTTCCTAGGATTGCTTTAATGAAGTATACAGACTGGGTGACTAAGACAGCATACATTTATTTAGTCAGTGTTATGGAGGCTAGAGGTCTGAAATCAAGATGTCAGCTCAGTTCTGCTCCATCTGAGACTCTGGGTAGAATCCTTCTTTGCCTCTCTCTAGCTTCTGTTGGTGGCCATCAATCCTTGGCATTCCTTGGCATGCAGCTATATGATTTCAATCTCTGCCTCCATATTAACATGCATACCTTCCTTCTGTCTCCATTCTCATGGCAGTTACCTCCCTGTGTTTCTGCTTCTCTCTTGAGAAGGACACCAGTCCTATTGGACTAGGGTTTATCCTAATTGAGTATTACCTCATCTTAACTTGATTACACCAACAAGAACCCCATTTCCAAAAAAGGACACAATCACAGATACTGAGGGTTAGGACTTCAGCATGTATTTGGGTGGAAGGACACAATTCAACCCACAACACATCCACAACACCAACCACAGAAAACCATTTATCTGACCCTGTCATAGGTACTAATTAAGATTTTTCTAAATTTTTGTATGTCTGTTTTTGTACCAGTACCATGCTGTTTTGGTCACTGTAGCCTTGTAGTGTAGTCTGAAGTTGTGTAGCCTGATGTCTCCAGATTTGTTCTTTCTGTTTAAGATTACCTTGGCTATTTGAGATATTTTTTGATTCCACATGAATTTTAAAATAGCTTTTTTCTAGCTCTGTGAAGAATGTAATTGGTAGTTTGATAGGAATAGCATTGAATCTATAAAAATGCTTTGGGCAGTGTGGCCATTTTAATAATATTGATTCTTCCTGTCCAAGAACATCCAATGTTTTTCCATTTGTTTGTGTCATCTCTGATTTCTTTGAGCAGTGTGTATTGTAGTTCTCATTGTAGAGATCTTTGGCCTGCCTGGTTAGTTATATTCCTGTTTTCTCCTTTTTGTGGTAATTGTGAATGGGGTTGCATTAGCTGGAGACTTGATGGTTATAGGTGCATAGAAATTATAGTAATTTTTTACATTGATTTTGTATCCTGAGACTTTGCTGAAGTTATTTATTGCTTTAAGGAGCTTTGGGGCTGAGACTATGGGGTTTTCTAGATGTAGAATCATGTTGTCTGTAAACACAGATAGTTGACTTCCTCTCTTCCCATTTAGATGTTTTTATTTCTTTCTCTTGCCTAATTCCTCTGGCAAGGACTTCCAACACTATGCTGAATAGGAATGGTGAAAGAGGGCATCCTTGTCTTGTATCAGTTTTCAAAGGGAATACTTCCAGCTCGTGCCCATTCAGTATGATGTTGGCTATGGGTTGGTCATAGATGGCACTTATTATTTTGCGGTATGTTCCTTCAATACCTAGTTTATTGAGAGTATTTAACATGAAGGGATGTTGAATTTTATTGAAAGCCTTTTCTGCTTCTATTGAGATGATCATGGGCTACAATAATCAAAACAGAAGAGTACTGGCACAAAAACAGACATGTAGACAAATAGAACAGAATAGAGAACCCAGAAATAAGGTCACACACCTATAACCATCTGATCTTTGACAAAGCTGATAAAAACAAGCAATGAGGAAAGGACTCCCTATTCAAAAAACGGTGCTAGGATAACTGGCTAGCCATATAGAGAAGATTGAAACTGGACCCCTTCCTTATATCATACATAAAAATCAACTCAAGATGGATCAAAGACACACATTTCAAACTGAAAACTATAAAAACCATGGAAGACAACTTAGGCAATACCATTGTGGACATGGGAATGGGCAAAGATTTCATGACAAAGACGCCAAAAACAATTGCAATCAAAAGCAAAAGTTGACAAATGAGATCTAATTATTATAAACTAAAGAGTTTCCACTCAGCAAAAGAACTATCAACAGAGTAAACAGACAGCATACAGAATGGGAGAAAATGTTTGCAAACTATCCACCTGACAAAGTTCTAATATCCAGCATCTATAAGGAACTTCAACAAATCTATAAGAAAAAACAAACAACCCCGTTCAAAAGTGGTCAAACAACATAAACAGACACTTTTCAAAAGAAGACATACATGTGACCAATGAGCATATAAAATAAAAGCTCAACTTTGCTGATCATTAGAGAAATGCAAACCAAAACAACAATGAGATAACATCTCACACTAGTTGGAAAGGCTATTATTAAAAAGTCAAGAAATAACAAGTGCCGGCATGGTTGTAGAGACAATGAAACACTTATGCAGTGTTGGTAGGAGTGCAAATTTATTCAGCCATTGTGGAAAACAGTGTAGGTGGCAATTCCTCA
>NC_045437.1:12217964-12292114 GCF_002776525.5 Piliocolobus tephrosceles
TGGCTATACACCCAGAGGAATATAAACCAGCCTATAAAAAAGACACATGCACACGTATGTTCATTGCAGCACTATTCATGATAGCAAAGACATGGAATCAACCAAAATTCCCTTCAATGATACACTGAATAAAGAAAATGTGGTACATATACACCATGGAATACTGTGCAGCCATGAAAAAATAACAAGATTATGTCCTTTGAAGCAACATGGATAGAGCTGGTGGCCATTTTCCTTAGCAAACTAACACAGGAACAGAAAACCAAATATCGCAAGTTCTTATTTATTAATGGGAGCCTAATCATGAGAATACATGGACACATAGTGGGGAGCAACAGCCACAGGGGCCTACTGGCGAGTAGAGAGTAGAAGGAGAGAGAGAGTCAGAAAAAAATAACTAATGGGTACTTAATACCTGGGTGACGAAATAATCTGTATTACAAACTCCCATGACATGAGTTTACCTATATAACAAACCTGCACAGGTCCCACAAATTAAAAGTTAAAACAATAAATTTTCATAAAAATAGAAAAATAGAGTATGTACTGTTTGAGTCTGGTTTCTTCTTCTCAGCCTAATAATTTTAGCTATTATCAATATTTTCCAACAAGGCTATATCATTTTACATACCCATCAGCAGTGTTTGAAAATTTCCCTTGTTCAATATCCTTGTCAATATATGATGCCATCAGTCTTTTTAATATTAGCCATTCTTGTGTCTCTGAAGACATGATAAACTTTTAAGGTTTTAATTGGCATGTATCTAATTGGTAATGATATTAAACATATTTTTATGTGCTAATTGTTCATCTGTATATCTTCTTTTGTGAAGTGTCTAAATGTTATGCCAATTGTTTATTGGGAGGTTTTTCTTCTTGTTTTTGAGTTGAAAAACAGTTCTTTTTATATTCTGGATAAAGGCATTTATGAGATATATTTATTGTTAGTATATTATCCCAAGCGTAACTTACATTGTCATTTCCATTTTAATTATTTCCATTTCCTTAATTGTGAATTTCAAAATCAGCCCGTGAAATCTTGTTTGAAACTCATTTGTTATGTATTTTTTTACAGTTGTTTATGAGCCCCACCTAAGAGGACCTTCTTCCTATGCATTCTTTAATAAATTGTATAAGTTTAGCTTTGTATTTATGTCTGTAATCTATTCCAATTGATTGTTTTTTAACTTTGTAAGGTCATATTTTTCCTTACCACTAAAATTTTTACTATTTTTAGTAAAACTCATTAAAAAATAATTCTTTCTTTCCTGAGTTATTTTCACCTGTGTTTAAAATAAAGTACTCATACTGTGTTTATTCTATTTAACTAATCTAACACTACCCTGTTTTAATTATTCTAGCTTTATGGTAAACAATCAGTTACTACAAGTATAACAACTTTGTATTTTTCTATTTTGTAGTAATGGTTGTTGCATTTTGTCACAGCTGTTGAAATAATCTGTTGTTTCCCTTTTTTAGTCTGTTGATATAGTAAATTACAACCCTGCTAAAATTAACTACATTTTTATAAGAAAATAAAAATTGACTCATTTTACGTAATAAAAATGAAGGACTATAATTCTAAATAGTAATAAAGTGAAGATGACAAAATATTTCAGAGTGAATTGAAGTATGCTGAATTGTCTTGTTATTGAAGACAATATGGTGACTACAGACATTTAGATATTAATATAACTCAAGGTTAAATAAATTTAGTAAAATTTAAAGCAGAATATTCAAAAAGTAAATTTAAAATATACCTTCAAATTACATAAGAACAAATGATAAACAAGATAATTTAATAATTTAACAGAAAAATTAAAATTTGATAAAGTTTAAAATTAAAATTTTAAGATCATTAAGATTTTAAGGAAATTTTGTCGTAATTTCAGTTATTTATTTTATGCCTTTTATGTTTATTCAAACCTTGGAGCATTTTATTTCCACTGAAAGTATCAGATTTTTATGAAATTGTCAGAATGAAATTATTGATTTTCTGAGATAAGAAATAGTGTCACAATATCTGAGCTTATCTTATCCTTTTATCTGTTGAAAAGACATTATTATTTTTATGTACACATATATCTAATTCATTGCACAAATCCTTAACTCTTAAATAAAACGATTGATATTGACTTTTTCTATAAGTGTTAACACTCTATGTCGTTAGATGACAATGTTTAAATATATTTTATCAGTATTAATTTTCATAGTTTACTAGTTTTGAATTTTACTTGTTTCACATAAACATATTTTTATGTAAAGTGCAAAATGTAGATAATTTGCAAATATTCAAATAATATGATAATATATATTATAAAAAACAAGGCAGCATAAAATGCATGATTGTTAACCATGTTGACAAAACAAAAGTTGTGTGACTTGGATGTCGTGAAAGACCCCAATACAGCTCTTAACTGATTTACTCTACCTCTTTAACAGTTTATCAGTAGCATAAGGAGTTAGAAATCTAAAGAAAATGAATGAATATTAAAACTGAGGGATAGAAAATAGAAAAACAATTTTATCTGAATCTTTGAATAATTATTGAAGAGTAAAAATATGATCTAGACAGTATTTTATGTAACTAACATGACAGTGATTATATCTAAATTCTCACATCACTTTTAGCTAATGTATTATAGAATTTAGAGACTTGAATAAATGTACTTTCTTTTTAGTATCTAAACAGTTTTGAAAGATCTTCCCAAAAGATCTCTTTTTATTTACCGAATATGTTAAAATGTATTTTAAATGCCTTATTGAATCAGTATTTTCTTTTTAAAAATTATATTAAAATTCACCTACAATAAACTCTACCAAATATAAAATGTGATGAGTTTGACATATTCATATGTCCCTATATATGTATATGCCCATATATGTATATATGAAGCCATCACCACAATTGAATTAATAAAATACAAAGTATCTTGTTGACCCTCTTGTAATCTATCCCTTCCTTACATCCCTACCATTCTCCGATAAACAGGAATTTGTTCTCTATCACTATAGATGATGATAATTTCCTGTTTTTAGCTATTATAAACAAAGCTGCTATCAACATTAGTGTTTAAGTCTGTGAGAACTCAGTTTGATATCTCATAGGTAAACACTTAGGTGATAAACTGGATAAAGGTAAATACTTAGGCTGAACTGTGTGACAAATACATGATTAATTTTTTAAGTAATTGGCAAGATGCTTTTCGCGATAATTATATCATTTTACATTTTCACCAGCAGTGTTTGAGTGTCCATTTTTTAATCATATTCAGTGATAACTGTTACAATTGGTCTTTTTAAATTTTTAGCCACTCTAATGGTATATAAAAGTACCTAAAGGTGGTTGTCATTTTCATTTTTTCCTAAAGAGTTGTTGATTTGAGCCTCTTTCCATGCATACAGTTGTTGACGTGTCTATTCAAATTCTTTGCACATTTTTTTCTTGAGTTGATTATTTTCTAATTAGTAAATAATAAAACTCTATAACTCTTTATATATTAAACAATATTTTGGAGGATCCATATTTTACAATTTTTTCTGTCTGTAATTTGCTCTTTTTTAAATTATGTCTTCTTATAAAGAGCAAAATAGTTGACATTAATGTGGAAGAACTTTAATTTCATTTTTTATTTAGTAATTAATGACTTTTGGATTGTATTTAAGATATTGTTGACAAATTAAAGGACATTAAGAATTAACTTCTAGAAATTAATTTTTTAGTTATTACAATTATTGTGTTCCTTAAATTTAAGTCAATGATGTCACTTTTTATGTAAGATTAAGTAAGAATTGAGATTTTTTTTTCTCCATATCACTATCCAGTTGATCCAGCACTCTTTTTTGATCGTGTTATCCTTGCTCCTTGAAATTGCCTTGGTATCTTTGTCAATATTAGTGATAATGTTTGGGTCTATTGATGGACTTCGTAAAAAATTCTGTTGAGATAATACCTACATATCAGACTATTTAATATTGACTAACAGTTCTTTAGATGTGAGCTTTGGGGGAACATTTCACCTCTCTGGTGTCTTTTTCTTCAGCCCCTAATAGCTTCATCACATGCATGCAATGATTAGTACTCAACTGAACTTTTGAGGGGGCCTCTCTCCAGATTTTCAGGTTTTTCTGTCTAGCTCCTTTTGGGCAGCTGTCTCCACAGGACTCAGCGTATGGAGTTTAGCTACCTTTATCTCCCTAAATATTTAACTCTATTTTAAACACATCAGGATGGCAGGGTTCATTTTATGTTTTTCTGTTGCCCTGTGTTGTGACTTGAAAACTCTCTCTACTCTATAATCTGGGGCAATTAGAGAATTTATCCTGTTTGTCTTCTTTGTGTCAGGAACAACTGTTAGGGTTGCCAGTTCTACAAAATTTGAAAGCTGTTGTTCCATACATTTGATCATTTGTTAATGTGTTTAAGGTGGAAAGTGAAGTTTGGTTTCTGTTACTTCATTCTTGAAAGCCACATGTATTAGTCAGGGTTTTCCAGAGAAACAGAACTAATTGGATATATGTGTATATGAAAGGGAGTTTATTCAGGAAAATTGACTCACACAATCACAAGGTGAAGTCCCACGACAGCTCGTCTGCAGGCTGAGGAGCAAGGAAGCCAGTAGTGACTCAGTCCAGAGTCCCAAAACCTCAAAAGTAGGGAAGCTGACAGTGCAGCCTTCTGTTTGTGACCAAAGGCCCAAGATCCCCTGACAAATCACTGGTCTAAGTCCAAGAGTCCAAAGGCCGAAGAACCTGGAGTCTGATGTCCAAGGGCAGGAAGCATCCAACATGGGAGAAAGATGAAAGTGAGAAACCTCAGCAAGCCAGCTTATCCCACCTTCTTCCCCTGCTTTGTTCCAGCCTCACAGGTAGCCAATTGGATGTCGCCTACCCACAATGATGGCGGATCTTCCTCTCCCAGTCCACTGACTCAAACGTTAATTTCCTCTGGCAACACCCTCACAAACGCACCTAGAAACAATACTTTACCAGCTACCTGGGCATCCTTCAATCCCATTAAGTTGGCGCCTACTCTTAACCATCACACCACATCAATGATTTTTAAGGATCGCATATTTTAAATAAAATTCTGCTCATAGACTCAAATGCAAACTTATTTCAGTCAAAATATTGATTCATCTTTTAATGCCATATTAATTAGTTATCTTTTTCACATAAAGTAATTGCTTAAAATGTTGAATAAATGAATGCAAGAAATATATATGAATTAATGAAATATGTTGATAACAATACCATTGTTTTTAATGAAGAGGAAAAAAGGGATAAAATTTTGATAGAAGTAAGAGGCAAGAAAAAATGAGCATGATTCTGAAATAAAGTGGGGAAAATAAGGGAAGATCAATACATAAATTTAGATTTAATAGTTCACCGAGCTCTTCAAGAAGATGCCCAAATAGACATCTGCCTCCATCCACTCACAGGTGCCAACTTGTATTTGAAATGTATTACAAATTTATATCATTTGTATCATTACAAATCCAACTGACAACACTGAGAATATAATCCAAAATTATTTGAAAATAGCTTTTAGAAAAAAAATGTATTCCTACAAGAGGAGAACCAAAATTATATACAACTTTATCTGACATTTCCATATTAGAAACAAATCCAGAAAGGTTCTGTCAAAAAGTTTTATATTTGAATAAGAAAATATTTTAAAAGTTATTTCGATGACACCAATTAATGATGGCAAATTTTATAAGCCTATTGCTATAATTAAGGAATATGTTTGCTGTGGAAACTGCCAGTCCCTGAGTAGTTGAAGTTGACCTAGATCTTTGTGATACTCAAAACGGTGCAATTCTTGTGTGGAGTGCTAAATTCAACATTGCTGGTAGGGATATATCAGCTTAGTCATCTGTCACAAATTCACTCATATGTGGCTATTATTAGAACCACTGATTCGCCTAGGTGTAAGTCAAGAGGTAATTTGATACATGATAGGCTGCAATGGGATGTGAGAGAATCAATTTTCATTTTGGAGCAAATGGAATAAATCTGCACCTGCAGGTGACATGGAGGTCACAACCTCATCCTAGGAACGCAGAGTAAGCCACAGATGTTCGTAGCTTTACAATTTCTAGATTTGATTACTGTAATTCACTGAGTCTACAAATTGGAACTACTCGCTCAGTGACTTCCACTTGTATGGGATGAAGTGGATCAATAATTTAAAATTGGCTATTGATGGTAACACTTCAAGTATGATTTCATACACATTGTCTCTACTTCAGTGACACTCCACTATCATTTCTAAAGGCCAAGTACAGAAACCTGTAATAATACAGTTGAAATACTCTATTAACCTTTAAATAAAATAGAACAAGGCAGCAAAGCTTTCCTTTAATCACATACTTTACTGCATATCAGATAGTGATACAGGCATATAGAAGTAGGCACAAATGTTTAGCTCATTTCATAATTAGAATGACTCTGTTATTTTGCCCTTATTGCTTCCATGTTAAGATTAGGATTTTAAAACTGAATAATAACAATAATAGTAAGAAAATGCCATTGCAAAGTTGGAGATGATTGACTTTAAAATCAAACTCAAGAATCTTTTCAAGAGTATGGATACATGCAATTTTATTATTCTGGCTACAGTTTCAGTTATTTGAAATCACAGGGTTTTTAAAATGTTCCTTTTCCTATTAGAGTTAACATCATATCAATGTAAAATTTTATTTATCTCCTTTATACCGGTTTATACTACAGAATGCATTATATAATATTTAGCACAATAAATATATTTTAAGAAAACAGGAAAAAACCTTTATATATGAATTAGAACTAGAAAATATTTGTTCTTCCTCAAAGACAAGTAAAATTTTGGCTAGAAGCCGCATTCAGATGCTAATGCTTTTCCTGAAAACCATGAGTCAACTATCATGCTACCATTATAATTAAAACACTTTACTTCTTTTTCTATGAGAGAAAGAATTCGAAAATACTAGAGAAAGTCATTACTGTGTATATATCCAAAAGAAAATAAATCGTTCTACCGAAAGACATATGCACTCTTATGTTCATTGCAGCACTATTCATAATAGCAAAGAGATGGAATCAACCTAGGTGCTCATCAGTTGTGGATTAGATAAAGTTAATGTATCACATATACATCATGGAATACTACGCAGTCATGAGAAGTGAAATCATGTCCTTTGCAGCAACATGGATGCAACTGGAGGTCATTATCTTAAGTGAATTAACACAGGAACAGGAAGAGAAATACCTCATGTCCTCACTTACAAGTGGGAGCTAAATACTGAGTACACGTTGATATAAAGATGGTAACAGTAGGCACTGGGGACTACTAAAAGAAGAATGGAGGAGGGAGGCAAGGGTTGAAGAACAATGGTTGGATACAAAGCTCACTACATGTTGATGGGATCATTCATACTCCAAACCTCAACGTCACTCAATACACCCATGTAACAAACCTGCACATGTACCCTCCTGAACTAAAATAAAAGTTGAAATCATAATAAATAAATAAACAAATAAATAAATAAAGTTTTTCTGTTAGGTTTAAAATAAATAAAATGCATGGAAAAGAATACGGAAGAAAAGAAAACAGAAGTAGTTCTCATTGTCTTAGATATCTCTCCTCTTTTTTGTATTGCTCTAGAGATCGTCTTCAAAATAATAGAGATTATTTGATGATTACTTAGGCAGGCCTATAATGAGAGTTTTTGGGGGATAGGGGGTAAGTCAGAATGGGCAAAATATGGGTTGGACAAAGAAGGCTGGAGATAGACATGCTTCCAGGAGTTAGATATTTATTTTCCAAATGGAGGTAGAGAATTTGACCATTAATATTTGAATTCACCCGTATCTATGGGTAAGCAAAACGAAGTGAACCTGTAGGCATTTATTGTCAGGCTGAATAACTTCAGGGTTGTTCTACATGATGGGTCACTCTTGCAGAGAATGCCAGGCCATGGTCAGGTTTACGGAAAAAAAAGGTCAACGCCTGGGAGGTGGAGGAGGCATGTGCTAGACAGATTGTTCAGTGCTACAGGGACAGGGTGTCATGAGCAAAAACAGAAACAAGATTATAATGACTGGATGGATATAGTGGTCATTAATAAAATCTTTCAGCTTGGTGGAAAAACAAATGCACAGCCTAGAAACTAATTCTGGAAATTTTCTGACTTGCAGGTGTGAGGCTAAGAATCATCTTCACACCTTATTTATCTTTGGCTCAGTTATCTGGAGGATCCCCTCCTGTAGGATAAATTACTTTACAGCCTAATGTTTAAGTGACTTAGAGAAGACTGAGACAAAAATACTTTTACTATTAATTTTTAATAGGGAATTCTAATGAAATTACACTCCATCATATTATGGGTGTCTAAATTTGCCTTTGAAATCTATCTAGAGATGAAAATAAGGAGAAAAAAGAAGGAAAGATTAAACTGTTATTTATGGCAAATGCTTGACATGCAGGAGATTTATCTAGGACATGTGAATGGCCCTTTTATCTTATCAACAAATACATAAGGTGAGGTCAACAATTCCTTTCTTGCTCTGATAAAACTAAGACTCAGTAAATTTAAGTAACCTGACTACATCACATTTATAAGGATGTCATATTCACTATATGAACCAAGGTTTGTCTGACAAGCTCTGTCTGAGGAGAAAATTCAGGAGCTTTCAGACACATTAACACTTCTGATGTACCGTTTCTCAACACTACTGATCCATGCTAGATTGACTTTTAAAAATGCATGTGAGTTGAATTTATCACAAGAAAATGCATTCCAATTTTCTGCAAAACATGAGCGATAGAATTAAGTAGTGACAAAAATCTTTTTGAGAGCTAAGAGGACTGAATAGTGTTAATAAATAAATGGCTTTTTCTTTTTTGTGTGGCTAGAGAAACAACTTTCAGGTGCAACATTGAATTATATCCTCCAAACTGCAGAAAGAGATAATGTATGTTGTATATCAACTAATTTTTAATAGCCAAAATAGATTTAATATGTGTCAGTATCATAAATAGACATATGTGTTTAAATTGTTACTATTTATTTTTAATATTATTTACTGAGATTTGATTAGAAAAGCATATGATGGCTAATTTGGACATTGAGAGGTTTTATAAATAAACGATAAAAATAGCGTAATGTTGCTACCTAAACTAGTAGTCAGCAGGCTATAGTCTGCTAAACAAACCCAGCTGTAGCCTGTTTGTATAAATAAATTTTGTTGGAACACAGGCATGCCCATTTATTTATGTACTGCGTATACCTATTTTCATGCTACTGTGGTAGAACTGGGTACAGACTACACCAGCTGGCCTGCAAATATTGGTTGGCTTGCCTATTCCTGACCCACAGGATAATACTTTTAAAAATTGACTGTATTATTTTGCTATTTCTCTGTGCATTGTGTGTGTTTCCAATTAACAAGCAAATAATTATTGAAGATGGCTATAAAATGAGAAAATCTAGAATATTTGTCCAACGTCCTAGTTATTTTTAACATATTTGTGAGAAGATATAGATAATAGGAGCATTTTCTGTTTAACCTGTAGTTCCATTTATTTATCTAATACATATTGTTTGCATAAATGGTACCAAGGTCTGTGCTAGGTGCTGGGACAACTGTAACACGGTTTTGGAAGTTTTTAATTTGACATACTTATTAGACATCCAAGTGGAGTTATACAGTGTGCAATTAGGTAAACGAGTTTTGAAATTAAATCAGAGGTTCTGGAAGAAGGGTATTTTTATTATGTTACCCCCTGTTCCCTCCATTGGTGAGAGAGAGATTCCCACTCTATGGTTATATGGATGGCCAAGGAGCAACAGTCAACATGCGGAAGATGAGATAGACATCAGTGTATTAGCCACCTAAATTCAGCTTGGGGGAGGAGACCCAAGTAGAAAGGAGATCTACTTTGGGTTAATTAGAGGGAAGCCCAGGAATTATTCCCATAAAATTAATGATAACTTATGCCATCTTTATCTTCCTGGATATGAATAAGAAATATATAATCACTCCACTTTTAACAGTCAAGTAGTTAACAAATCTACACACGGAGTACCTGTGACCAAGAAGACACGTAGGGAAACCAAGAAGACACATAGGGAAACAAAGTTGAAACTGATCATGTTGAGAATCTCAATGTATTCCTAAAGTTTTGCTTGAGACACAGCATTTCAATGAAGACAGTGATAGAGTTCCTTTATTGGTTAACCCATTTTTAATTATGTTTTGTGTTACTCACAGATTTAAGAGTTATTGAGAAACTGCACTCTTCTACTTCCAAAGTTTAACTTCTTCACAGAAGGCAGTTTCAGAATTGAGAAAAGCAAATACTTGTTGCATATTTTGAGGGACAATAAGTACTGAGGTTGCAAACAGGTTCTATGGATATTTGTCAACAGAAGATAGATGATCACAAATGCGCAGAGAGGTAGAAAAATGACACAACGTCTGACCCTCTGAGTCAGCAAATAGTTTTCTCGATCCATTTCTACTCTGGTCCTTGTTTTAAAAAACCTCTTTCTCCTTATAGCTCCTTGCAGTAATATTTATTATTTAAAGTTCTTTTCTTCACCTTAACAAGTCTTAGTTTCTGCTTTGAAAGAATCTCTTAAATATTCATATGGATTGCACATGGTTTTCAGCTGCCAATAATTATTATTTACTATACATTGTATAGACCTAAATTTATGTAAATTATTCAGACAATTTTTAAAATCATAGATTCTGTCCTTTTTGTGACAGAAAATTAATTTCTTACAAATGATAAAAGATTTTTTATGTATTTCTACAGGTAAGTTTTTTTTAGATATTCCTGCTTTAAGAACTGTAAATTATTTAGAATTTGCTTTTATAAATAATGTGAGGTTGAGATATGGCATATTTTTTCTTCTAAGTTCGTAACTTAGAGTTCTAACTTCTTTTTCCAGATGATTTGAAAATGCTGCATTTTTAATATGGCAAAAACCTCTATATGCATGTGTATTTCTTCTACATTTTATATTATTGTATTTATCTATTCATTGTCCCTTATGAGAAAAAATGTCACCTTTAACTACTACAGTTTTTTAGCACATACAGGATACAATATAATTAAGCAAATTTAAAAATATTTTGTACATTCTCACTTTCTTATTTTTTCTCATGAAATTTAAAATTGATTTGCCAATTTTCTTTCAATTTCATTAAGTGTACACATAATTTTGGCCTGTCTCCTATGGTTTGTATCACTACTTATCCTATTTTAAAAGTGTAAAACTTCTGTGGTTTTCTTAATATGGACTTTCCTAATTTCTTACAAAGTTTATTTCTACATAATTTAAAGTTTTATAACTTTTGTGACTGGGATTTGTTTTTCATTACATTTCCTAATTAGTAATTTCTGTTACATAGTCAAGCTGCTGATTTTTGCTTATCTATGTAAAGAATGCCTTACTAAAATCCAGGTATTCTAATGACTTTCCTAGGGTTTTCAAAGTAGATAAACCTTACATAATACAATGCTTTTGTTCTAATATGTATAACTCAAGTCAAAGCTTAAAAAACGATTTTTAAAAAGCAGCTATGAATGTGACTATTTATATCTAACTATATTTCTCCATATGTCTTAAATATTGATATTCATTTTGACTTTTGTACTTCTAAATATATTCAATAAATATCCTTTTGATTCATTTATCTGAGCTTCTTTTTTCAATTTTATCCTCTACATCACATTTGGCAAAAATAATGTGTTTTTTTTTATTTTAAAAATTTACATGATAAAACATTAAAATGCTTTCTAGTAGTGAAACCTCCTGGGTGTTACTGACATCTACCAATCCCATTCTTGCCTCATCGCTTCTTTTGAGCAGTGATGTTCTTGACTTGTTAATATTTTGTTAACATTTTTTTAATCAAAATGCACTGATAAATTTTACACACTATTTTTCCTTTTCCTTTCCGTTTTATCTAGTGGCAACAGAATTCTATACAATGCCAACTGTAGAACATATTTGCTAATACTAAGGACTTTGTATTTATACAGTGCAGTATTTGAATCCCAGCTGTGTCATTTTCTAGCTTGATCGTATTAGGTAATGTGTTTTAATCTATATTTTTTCTGTTTCTTCATATCATAAACAGGGAACCCCATTTTTTGGTGATGATTAAATGAGGTAAGAGAAAAGGCAAGGCAACCAGCTATCCCAAAGGCTAGAACCTCAGTGTTAGTCAATTAAATATCAATCACGAAATAATGGCACAAATACTGTCTCTTGATTTGTCGTTTCTTATGTTTAGATGGTATTTTATAAGTAGATAGGTTGTTAGCAATCAAAATACTCATACTTTTTCTTGGACATTCAGAGGGGTCCTCTTTTCCAAGTGTAGACCAAAGAAGAAAGCTACGATACTTCAGGTACCCATCAGCTTGTTAGAAAGAAATAATCACAATTGGTATAGTTGCTTTCTCTATTGGAAAGTTTATTTTTCCTGATCTATAGCATCTGTCGATTAGCTTGAGTAGTGCCTCTGTTCATTACTTGTCATGATGTTATTTGCCATATCAAGCAACAAGAGACATTTAACTCTCCCAACCCGATTTGACTAACATGGTTAGCCCTACTTTTTATTATTATTTATTGTATACATTTAAGGTATACAACATGATGTTTTAATGTATGTGTATATACATAGTGAAATGATTACTACAGTCAAAGAAATTAACATTCCGTCATCTCACATAGTTACCATTTTCTGTGTGTGTGATAAAAATACCTAAAATATATTATTTTATTGAATTTCCAGTATATAATCTAATATTGCATAGTATTATAATATTACTATATAACAGGCATATGCCCACTCTGGAACCTAGACATGCTTCCTAAAGATGCTTCAGGGAACACAACAATCCCTAATTCTAAAGCAATCTTTTCATTCTATGAAAACCAATTTTGCTGGCAAATCTTCCATTGACTTCCTTTATATTCAGAAAGTCATGCGTTAGGTTGACCTGCCTTCAATTTTGCAGAGGTATAATAACTGTATATGTTTGTGAAGTACATGTGATTTTTAATACATGCAATGTGTAATGATTGAATTAGGGTAATTAAAGTATCCATCACCTCAAACATCTATCAGTTCTTTGTGTTGGGCACATTTCAAATAGTCTATTTTGAAATATGCAATAAATTGTTAACTGTAGTCATCCGACTGTCTCTTCTCAAACACAAGAAGATATTCCTTCTATCTAACTATATTTCTGTACCCCTTAAGAAGCCTCTTTTCATTACTCCTCAATCCTGGGTTCTGTTAACTCATGATTCTACTCTCTACTTCCATGAAATCAATTCTTTTATTTCTTGCATATGAATAAGAACATGTGATATTTGTCTTTCTGTGCCTGGTTTATCTCACTTAACATAATGACCTCCAGCTCCATCCATGTCTCTGTAAATGACTGGATTTCATTCTTTTTTATAACATGGCTTCATTTTATATTCCATTTGCAATACTTATGAGATTTTTTCTTTAATGACTATCCCCATTTTCTTTTTTAAAATGCTGCTGTAAGTTATTTTCTCTTATATATTCCATTTGTGATTTCAACAGGGAACAGATTGGTGGATAATTAATACATTTTCCATCCTCATCTTACTGAGAGTCATCTTTAATTTTGAGACAACAAATACTTCTTCCTATTTTATTATTACAATTACTAGGTCATGATGTGATTCCTCAGAGTCAGCAATAAAGAAAACTAAGTAACACCTGAGATTACGGTGTCTGCTCTACCCAATATAATTTTTCCTTCATAACAATTTAGGGAGAAGTGTATTATATTTTAGAATAGTTAGAGAACAGCTGCTCAAAAAGAAGTCTGCCTGTCAAAGTTATATCCTGATGGTAAATTAGCCTGTTTCCTGACTGTTGTCTTCTGGTCCTGAAAAACTATAAAGACTATGCCAGCGACTTGTTTAGAAGGGAGCACACATGTGCATATTACAGACCATCATAATAATTAGTGGAGGACAAGGTAACACAGAGTGAATGCTCTATAAATATATCTAAAGACATTTATGGAATGGTGAGCAACAATATAAATTAGTAAAATATATTTATAATATAAATATTTCTAAATATATAAGGCACAACTTCAGCCATAGAATCATAGCACTGAAGTAGTGTGCCAAGGAGACATGCAAAAAAGAAAGCTAACTGACATTTTGATGTGTGTATGTGTATATACATGTAAATATACCATATATATATGTATATTTCAGAATTTTCAGGAAATATGTGGTTATTGGTACCGACACAGGTAGGTAGCCTGAGCTACCTACCCAATGTCTAATACTAGTGTTAAAGTTATAGAGTAATTATATATGTGTTTTGCATTTGTGTTTGTAATAAAATGTCTATAACGTGTTTTACCATAATTCAGAGCATATTTAAATTAATTAAGAGTACTAAATTGTGCTCAGAGTTCATCCAATATCAACAGAAGTTCTGCATTAGAGGCCTACAGGCTTTTACTTAGCTCCATGGCACATTGAGTGTGTGCGATTCCCTTAGAATGATTTTCCTTTAATGGAAATGAATATTAAATATATTGAAATAACCTATCTGCAAATACTCTTTCGCTGATTAAACTAAAATATTTCTTTAACATTTGACAAATCCATCAGCTTTCTTTTTTGTTGTTATATAAGTTCAATACCAAAATCTGTTTTAGAGTTAGTTATCCTAAATTTGATTTAATACACATCACGCATAAACTTTCATTGGTTGTTCATTTATGTGCTTATTACTTATTCTACCTGTTGTTCTCATTTTTACAAAGTAGTTCATCCCATTCAGGGATTTTCTGTTTTGTACTAAAGCTCTAAGTAGCAGCTGGTTAGGGAGAGTGTGGAGCAAAAACTTCTTCACCCCACATCCTCCCGGTTACCTGAGCAGTTTATTTTGGAGAACTTCTTCAATTCAAAAACCCTATGAAAATTGCGTGTTATTTTCATAATGTGTGCAAATAACTACTCTTCTACTTGGTGATTTTCATACACAAAAAATCCATTATGGATTTTGATGTATTAAATCCATTGTGAATTTTTATGTATAAAATTCACCAATTAGAAGAGTAGTTTTTGCACAGATTATGTGATTCCTAAGGAATGAAATACTGAAAATTATTAACCAAATTTGGGGACAAATTCAGAAGGGAAAAACATCAAAGGCAAAAAAAAAATCACAAGGGAAAAAATCTGATGCTTCATGGTCACGACTATCACAAGAGAAAAATAATACTTCAAGGTTTTGTATAAGAACCATTTTCCAAGGGAAAGAGCCTAAAGTACTTATTCCTAAAATTTGATCTCTTTTTTCTCCTGTACCTGGAATCATAGAACAGGAGACCTTGCCTGTATATTCTAAACTTCATTGCATACAAATTGTGTAACACATTTCATCATACTGACTTTTTCCTGTGTTAAATACCTGCCAAGATGCTTCTCACTTCAGGATATTTTCATTCAATTCGGAAACCATTTTCCTGGTCTTTCACATAGCTGGCTTCTCTCATGAGCCAAGATTCACAGTTAGGTCCACTTCCCAGAAAGGCCTTCCCCAAACACATTCTGTTAAATGTCTTAATCTACTCCATGACAGCTAGTATTCATTTTACTCTGAAAAATTATATTCATTTCTTTGCTTTTCTTTAGAGTTCATCTCCAATAGGATAGAGGCAGCATTTCTCTTATTCCTGATATTGGCAAATGCCTGCAGGACATGGTACTGAATGCATTTGTGTTGAAGGAATAGATGGATAAATGCAAAGGAGAAAAATGTCAAGACAAAATGTGAGGAAAGGGTAGGAGCTACAAATTTTGTCAGCAAAGTAAATTAATCCAATTTAGATCAACTTATTTTTATTCAAATATAATATGAATTCAGAATAGAACACACATTTCTCAGCTGCCCACAATTTTACATACTGAACACTTCTATATAACCAGCATACCGTTTAACAGGTAGAATATTATAGGCATCAAAAAGCTTCTATTCATGTTTGTTTTAGTCATTACACTCTCCCAAAGTTAACCACTAGTATTATTTAGCATATATTAGATTAGTTTTAAAATTTATAAAAGTAAAACCATATAGTTTGCATCTTTCGTCTCGGATCTTTTATTCCATATAATATTTTTGGTGATAGTGTTAGTCTGTTTCTCATTGCTATAAAGGAGTACCTGAGGCTGTCTGATTTATAAATGAAGCAGGTTTATTTGGCTCACAGTTTTACAGGCTGTACAAAAAGCATAATGCCAGTTTCTGGCCAGGACCTCAGGAAGTTTTCACTCATGGTGGAAGGCAAAGGGGGAGCAGGCACGCCACACGGTGAGACAGGTAGCAAGAGAGATGTCAAGCTTTCGTAGGTGACCAGCTCTCGTGTGGATAACATAAGAACTCACTCTCCCACCGGAGGCCACCAAGCCATTCATGAGAGATCCACCCCCATGACTGAAACCCCTCACTCTAGTCCCACTTCCAACATCGGGCGTCACATTTCAACACGCGTTTTGGAAGGACAAATAATCCAAACCGTGTTACTTGTCTTCCATATCGTTGTATAATGTAGCAGTAGTTTCATCGCTATTGGTGTCTGGCATCTCCTTGCAAGAATTTAATACACCTTATTATTCATTCTACTGTTGGAAAACATTTGAGAGTTTTTTCCACTTGATGTGGTTACTAGTGGGACAGCTATGAAAAATGTTGTGTATATATATTTTTGTACATGTGTATAAGCATTTCTCTTGAGTATAACTTTAGGAATATACTAACTTGTACATAATACATTCTTAAGTTCAATTCGTTAAGTACAAGTTTCCAAAACAGAGGTACTGGTTTATAGTCCAACAAGAGGATATAATGTTGCTGGTGTTTTGGCATCTCTGCCCCACTTAGTGCATTCAGGCTTTTTCTACTTTGTCTATTCTGATTAGGAAGTCGTCGTAGATTCAATCACAATTTTCTGACTCAGTAAAATTTAGCACCATATCATATGTGATATAGTTTGGAGAACTGTCCCCACTCAGATCCCCATGTTGAATTGTTATCCTTAATGCTGGAGGTGGGGCTTGGTGGGAGGTGTTTGGATCATGGAGGCAGATCCCTCATGGCTTGGTGCCATCTTTGCAATAGTGACGAGTTTTCCTGAGATTTGGTCATTTAAAAGTGTGTAGCACCAACAGGCATGGTGGTTCACGCCTGTAATCCCAGCACTTTGGGCGGCCGAGGTGGGCGGATCATGAGGTCAGGAGATAGATACCATCCTGGCCAACATGGTGAAACCCTGTCTGTACTAAAAATACAAAAATTAGCTGAGTGTGGCGGCGGGCGCCTGCTGTCCCAGCTACTTGGGAGGTTGAGGCAGGAGAATCGCTAGAACCTGGGAGGCAGAGGTTGCAGTGAGCTGAGATTGCACCACTGCACTCCAGCCTGGTGACAGAGCAAGACTCCATCTCTAAATAAATAAATAAATACAAACATAAATACATACATACATAAAATAAATAAATTGTATCGCACCTCCGCACCCCATTCCCTCTCTCTATTGCTCCTGCTTTCACCATGTAGTGTGCCTCCTCCTCCACCACCTTCCATGAGTAAAAGCTCCCTAAGTTCTCCCCAGAAGCAGATGCCAACATGATGCCTCCTGTACAGCCTGTGTAACTGTGAGTCAAATACACTTCATTTCTTATAATTTATAATTACCCCATCTCAGGTATTTCTTTATAGCAATCCCAGAATGGCCTAATACAAAATGTTTAATTGATAGGTTTATTGAATATTTCAAAATTCTTCTTTGAAAAGTGTCTATTCAAGAGTTTTCCACATTTTAAAAATAGGGTTGTCTATCCTTTTCTTATTGATCTGTAGGAGCTCTTTACACATTCTGGATAAAATTTTTCATCATATATAATTATTGCAAACATCTACTTACTGGTGTCTGTTGATGAATAGAGTCTTCTTATTTATTGGTTTCTTCATTTATATTCTTATTTATTTATGGATTTTAATGTGAACTACATGCAATAGCAAGTTGGGTGTAACATTTAGAGGATCCTGCTCTAGTTTGGCTAATGACATTTTGCTTAAGCAAATTTGATGAAATCAACTCTTCAAGGGCTAAAAAAAGTTATTTAACTATAAACATTTCTAGACCATGAGACGGAATAGAAAAATACAGTATTCAGAAGAGCTGACTGTCTGCAAATCCTTTATAATACCCTTCCTAAGAATAAGCATTAGGATTTCAAATCTTCTGAATAGTTTAACAATTGTGATTTTCCAATTGTGAACCCAAATATGACACTGAAATGCAATACAATATGAAGCTATCAAAGCCACATTTAATGTCTAGTTTTACCAACTGCATCAAAACACCTTATGGCTGCATATTACCGCTATTACTATCATTACTGCTACTGATATTACAGTCATTTCTGTATGGCCAGCTGCACTGTGCATACAAGCTGCTCAATGGATATACTTCATTTTTAAAGCAAAGTCTATGATCTAAATATCTGAATAAAGACAATGAATAAACAGAATGTAAATCCTCTATATCACTTTTAAACTCTAAGATAGTTTACTTGTATATGTTTATAGACCAGAGGATATTGTTTTCTCCAATGAAATTCTACATATGGTAGTAATTAATTTCAATGGAAAAATCTACTGGTAAATGGCCAAATCATTCTTAATGGAAAATAATGTCAATATTAAATTATTTATATGAAGACCTATGTGCCAGAAGAATTACTGACCCTTAAAAGTTCTTAGTTTAAAAGATAAATAGATTATTTCTGACTGAAGCAAGTTTCTAACAGGTGACTAGGAAGACAGGACACGGTTTCCTCATGAAATAAAGGCATTTACAAAGAGCGAGGCAAATCATCAGACCTCTATTAGTTTACTCTTTTATTAGCATTTTTTTAAGTTTGTAACACACTAGGAATTGTTCTGAGTTAGAGTGCAGTACAAAATGAAGTCTCAAAAATAGATGTGGATGTGAGACATGCAAAAGGAGAAAGTGCAATCAATTTGGGCACCAACAGTAATGTATGGGCAAATCCATAGTGGGTGAGTTTGTGATTGACTAGATAGTACCTTTGCTTATCAATCCTGTGTTTGAGAAAACAAAAATATTTCTAGCTTTTACTTGCAGAAGCAATTTTTTTTCAGGAAAAATACATAGCTAAGTAAGTTGGTTAAATTAAATTAGTTACTACTGACTTGTTTGGAAAGAGGCAAACACTGAAACTTCCATAAACAATTATTTGTTAATTTTAGAATTACAGTGTTTAGATGAAAAGTGTTGTTGAATGTTAAATGAGTACAATTAGAGCATTTTTCAGAAATGTCAAAGTTCTGAGAATATTTAAAACAAATTTAATTATGAGTTGAGATGGACATACCTAACATAAGGCACACATTACTAGTATCCTTTAATAAGCCAAATAAATACTAATATTAAAGTCATTTTGGAAAATAACACAGATTGATTGTGAAAGCTGATTTACAAGAATTGTAAGAATCCTGAAATATCAATATCAATTGCAGATTCAAAGCACATTAGCAGGGAGGAGGAAACAACCCGGCTTGTCTCTCTGAAGGGCCTCAACCCTCTCACGTACACCTGCCCAATTTTCCCTTTCTCCTGAAATAAGGTAGCTTCTAGTTTTGAAGTAAGAAAACAAAAATATGCACAGAGCTTTGTTCTTAAAAGAGGCAATTTGGGTTGGGATCTTGCTACAGTTTGACTGTGTCACCAAAAGTTTATGTGTTTAAAACTTAATCCCCAATGCAACAGTTCTGAGAAGTGAGATGTTGTAAAGGTGATGAAAATTCTGTTCTTATGAATGGATTGCTGCCACTGTCTCGGAAGTGGGTTCCTGATAAAAGAATGAGTTTGGCCATCTTCCCTTATTTCTCTGTCTCTTATGCTCTTCTGCTTTTCTGTATTACATCATGGGATGACACAGCATAAAAGTACTTACCAGAGGTGGTCCATCAATCTTGGACTTCCCAGCCTCTAGAACCATGATCCAAATAAATTTCTGTTCTTGATAAATTTGCCAGTCTCAGGTATTCTCCTACAGCAGCACAAAATGAACTAAGACAGTTCTTCCTACTTTTATATTCCAATATGCATGCAGAGAGAAAAATATCTGCATAGCTCTCTTTCATACTCCAACCAGATATGCTCTGTTAAACCATGACTTACAAGTATACTTACCCATTTAGACAGACTGAATATGTCCTGCTAAATATATTTGTGTCAAGATAAAAACTCTCTAGTATCACACACTTCACAAATATTATTAGTACTTACAAATAGGTCCATCTTTTGAGGTTGTCATTGCCTACAGAGTCCCCTAGGAAGATGCATGCTACTTTATCTCTCCTAAGTTATAAAAGAAGATGGTCAAAACTTTAGTCGGCATGTTGGGGAAAAAAATCTTACTTCATTATGAAGTAATTGCAAATTACAACAATAGTTTTCTAATACCAACTATTAATTCAATCATTTTTGTTTTGTTTTTTATTAGGACCCCATTTCCAGATATCAGTAGAATGGTGGAAAACTATTTTACAATTTAGATAAGAATTCTTTAAAATTCTCCTAAGATTTAACCTGGTGATTTTACTCCAAGAATGTTATCAGAGAGAATTATTGGTAAATTTGTGACTAATGACAAAATAGTCCAACATGATCTTAACATTCATGTGTCAAAAATTAAAGAATGGCTAAGTATATGGTGCTTATGTCTAAAAATGAATTTTTCTACCATTCGAAACATTTTGGAGACTTACTGACCCAAGGGTTTGCTCCTGGCATAACTTGTAGGAAGACCCATAAAAAGTCTTATAGCTTTAAGTCAGTGGTTCATCTAACCTGAAAGCTATCTAATTAAATATAGAAACATCAAAATATACTAAAATATCTTAAATTATGTATTCAATAGAAATAATGTGTCAAACAATTGTAGAATCGTAATATAAAATTCCTAATTCCATACATGATAATAGTATACAGTTATTATAGTTGTGTTACAAAAAATTACAGTGATATTAGAAATTGCTTATAATAAGGTTAACATTTTAAACATATACAAAAGTACACATAAGATAATTAAGTAAAAAACATTTAAGATAAAATTAAATGACATCTTTATAAAAATTGTATATTAGAGAAAATGGATGATTTTCTAGATAAATGTAAATTACCAAATGTCATCTTTTTATAATAACAGTAATATCATCATAATTATTATTACATTGTAGAAGATATCCCAACCTTTCTGTACAGCATCTTAGTTAATCTACATAATAGGTTTGTTATTGTAAAATAAGATTACATTAGTGTCAAGGGACCCTTTATCACCACCTTTGGAAAGTGAAAGAAATGAAATCATACATTGCCTATGTGTTTCTTATTGTTAAAATAAAATACAGCTTCTTTTACAGAAGTTCATAAAAGAGTGACAGTAATACATATGCTAAATGGTTATGTAAATTCTACTGTTAAAATAAATCGGCTTCCAACCAATTTCAATAAGCTTGTAAATTATTTTAGGTAGGAGTTTCCTTTCTTTGTGTATCAAGTTTATAAAAATTACTTAATCAGCATAAGGAAAGATCAATGTGTATCCTTAGAAAAGTTTTATTTTGTTTTGTTTGTTTCACAAACAGGCAATTTGTAAAATATGAATCCAGAAATAAACATAGATTTAATGTATAAAATGTAGTAAAAATATATTTAAAATATCAACTTTCCATCAAATCTTATATATTGACCTTTAAATACAAGAAATGAGTAAAGATGTCTATCTATTTGATGAGTGATGTATAATATCACTATATTTTCGACAAATCACTATGTACATTCAAACAAGAACATAAATGTTCTTTTACATGTGTCAGCTCTTAAAATCTTTTTGTGTATAAGGCTTGAAAAATACGATCATAATAAACAAGACAAAAAGTTTCAATCAGGCAGGAGAAAGAAAAAAGGGTATTCAATTAGGAAAAGAGGAAGTCAAATGGTCCCTGTTTGCAGATGACATGATTGCATATTTAGAAAACCCCATCGTCTCGGCCCAAAATCTCCTTAAGCTGATAAGCAACTTCAGCAAAGTCTCAGGATACAAAATCAATGTGCAAAAATCACAAGCATTTTTTTTTTTGAGACGGAGTCTCCCTCTGTCGCCCAGGCTGGAGTGCAGTGGCAGGATCTCAGCTCACTGTAAGCTCCACCTCCCGGGTTTACGCCATTCTCCTGCTTCAGCCTCCTGAGTAGCTGGGACCACAGGCGCCTGACACCTCACCCTGCTAGTTTTTGTTTTGGCATTTTTTAGTAGAGATGGGGTTTCACCGTATTAGCCAGGATGGTCTCAATCTCCTGACCTCGTGATCCGCCCGTCTCAGCCTCCCAAAGTGCTGGGATTACAGGCTTGAGCCACCACGCCCAGCCAAAAATCACAAGCATTCTTAAACACTAATAACAGACAGACAGAAAGCCAAATAATGAGCAAACTCCCATTCACAATTGCTTCAAATAGAATAAAATACCTAGGAATCCAATTTACAAGGGATGTGAGGGACCTCTTCAAGGAAAACTACAAACCACTGCTCAATGAAATAAAAGAGGACACAAACAAATGGAAGAACATTCCATGCTCGTGGATAGGAATAATCAATATCATGAAAATGGCCATATTGCCCAAGGTAATTTATATTCAATGACATCCCCATCAAGCTACCAATGACTTTCTTCACAGAATTGGAAAAAACTACTTTAAAGTTCACATGGAGCCAAAAAAGAGCCCGCATTACCAAGACAATCCTAAGCCAAAAGAACAAAGCTGGGGACATCACGCTACCTGACTTCAAACTATACTACAAGGCTACAGTAACCAAAACAGCATGGTACTGGTACCAAAACAGAGATATAGACCAAGGGAACAGAACGGAGCCCTCAGAAATAATGCCACACATCTACAACCATCTGATCTTTGACAGACCTGACAAAAACAAGAAATGGGGAAAGGATTCCCTATTTAATAAATGGTGCTGGGAAAACTGGCTAGCCATACGTAGAAAGCTGAAACTGGATCCCTTCCTTACACTTTATATGAAAATTAATTCAAGATGGATTAGAGACTTAAATGTTAGAAAAACCAGAAAAAAATCCTAGAGGAAAACCTAGGCAATACCATTCAGGACATAGGCATGGGCAAGGACTTCATATCTAAAACACCAAAAACAACGGCAACAAAAGCCAAAATTGACAAATGGGATCTAATTAAACTAAAGAGCTTCTGCACAGCAAAAGAAACTACCATTGGAGTGAACAGGCAACCTACAGAATGGGAGAAAATTTTTGCAATCTACTCATCTGACAAAGGGCTAATATCCAGAACCTACAAAGAACTCAAACAAATTTACAAGAAAAAACAAACAATCCCATCAAAAAGTGGGCGAATGATATGAAGAGACATTTCTCAAAAGAAGATATTTATGCAGCCAGCCAAAAGACACATGAAAAAACGCTCATCATCACTCGCCATCAGAGAAATGCAAATCAAAACTACAACGAGATACCATCTCACACCAGTTAGAATGGCGATCATTAAAAAGTCAGGAAACAACAGGTGCTGGAGAGGATGTAGAGAAATAGGAACACTTTTACACTGTTGGTGGGAGTGTAAACTAGTTCAACCATTGTGGAAGACAGTGTGGCGATTCCTCAAGGATCTAGAACTAGATATATCATTTGACCCAGCCATCCCATTCTACCTTTGGGTAGAATCCATACCCAAAGGATTCTAAATCATGCTGCTGTAAAGACACATGCACACGTATGTTTATTGCAGCACTATTCACAATAGCAAAGACTTGGAGCCAACCCACATGTCCATCAATGACAGACTGGATTAAGAAAATATGGCACATGTACACCATGGAATACTATGCAGCCATAAAAAAGGATGAGTTCATGTCCTTTGTAGGGACATGGATGCAACTGGAAACCATCATTCTCAGCAAACTATCACAAGAACAGAAAACTAAGCACTGCATGTCCTCACTCATGGGTGGGAATTGAACAATAAGAGCACTTGGACACAGGAAGGGGAACACCACACACCGGGGCCTTTCATGGGGTCGGGGTTGTGGGGAGGGATAGCATTAGGAGATATACCTAATGTAAATGACGAGTTAATGGGTGCAGCACACCAACACAGCATATGTATACGTATGTAAGAGACCTGCACATTGTGCACATGTACCCTAGAACTTAAAGTGTATTAATAAAAAAAGATAAGACAACAAAAACAATAACAAAAAAGACCAAAAGTTTCATAACAATATTCAAAACACCCAGATTTTAATCTGAAATCACTCATCACCAAGAACCAGTTTTCTCAAACTGAATGAGAAAAGACAGTAAGTGGATGCCCACAATAAGATAATAAAGACATTAGAAGTATTTGGCTAAGACTTGATAGCAGACATCACAAATATGCTTCAACAACGAATCACACATTTGAAATAAATGAAAACTTAATTATATTACATAAATAAGTATTCTGGAAAAAGTAAAACATGAAGAAGGATAAAAATCAAATTTTGAGGACTGAATAATATGACAAATGCTAATAATAAAAAAAAGTTAGTGGAAAGTCTCAATAGCATGAAATACTGAACATAAAAAATAATAAGTGACCTTGGAGATAGAACTACAGATTGTCCCTGATTTACAATGATTTGACTTACAAATTTTTTTTACTTTACCATGGCATGAAAGTGATACACATTCATTACACCCCTTGACTTACAATGAGGTTACAATAAATCTACTATAGATTGAAAGCATTATGTTAAGTTATGTTATTTTCAACTTATAATGGGTTTATCAGAATGTAACTCCATCATAAGTCAAGGAACATTTGTGTAGAAATTATCCCACCTGAATAGTAGAAAAAAAACATGCTAGATAAAAATGATAGAAACTCAGAGATATGTGAGACTGTAACAAAATAATAAGTATTTGTGTAAATGAAGTGCTTTAAGAATAGAAAGAAAAAACAAAGGATGGATATGAATAAAGATTTTTTAAAATGACTGAAAAATTTCCAAATTTTACAAAAGATATAAAACAACACATTCAACAAATTCAGATTGACACCTGTGATGGTTAATATTGTGTCTCAACTTGATTAATTGAAAGTTGCAAAGTATTGTTCCTGGGTGTGTCTGTAAGGGTGTTGCCAAAGGAGGTTAACATTCCAGTCAGTGGAGTGGGAGAGGCTGACTCACCCTCAGGGTGGGTCAGCACTATCTAATCAACTACCAGCATGACCTGAATAAAGCATGCAGAAAAAAGTGAAATAAAACTTGCTGAGTCTTCCAGCCTTCATCTTTCTCCCATGATGGATCCTCCTGCCCTCGAAAATCAGACTCCAAGTTATTCAACTTTTGAACTCTTGGAGGTACACTAGTGATTTGCCAGGGGTTCTTGGGCCTTCGGCCACAGACTGAAACCTGCACTGTCAGCTTCCCTACTTTTGAGATTTGGGGACTTGGGCTGGCTTCCTTGCTCCTCAGCTTGAAGATGGCCTATCATGGAACTTCACCCTGTGGTCATGTGAGTCAATTCTAATAAACTCCCCTTCATATATACATCTATCCTATTAGTTCTATCCCTTTAGAGAACCCTGACTAATATAACACCTCAGAATTTCAAAATTCAAGGAAGGGAATACACTCCAAAAAGGATAGTTTCAAAACAATCTGTGCCAAGACACACCATAGTCAAACCTTTGAAATCTAAAGACAACAGAAAAAATCTTGGCACATCAGTGTGATGTGAATGATGATGACCTTCAAAGATGTCCACATTCTAATCCTTAGAACCTGTGAATATCTTACCTTATATGATAAAAGGTACTTTGCAGATGTAATTACATTAACAATATTGACTGGGGAATTTCATACTGGATTATCTGGCTGTATCCAGTATAATCATAAATATCTACACGTGAGAGAGGCAGGAAAGTCAGAATCATGAATGGAAGTATAATGATGAAAGCAGATGTGGGAGCAATACCAATTCTGGAAAGGGCTCAAGTGCCAAGGAACATGGGCAGTTTCTGGGAATCTGGAAAGGTCAAGTACACAGATTTTCCCCAATAGATCCTTCAGAAGAAACACAGATTTTGTAAACTACTTTGGCTTTTTCTCCTCCAATATTGTGAAATACACATTTGTGTTGTTCTTTGCCATTGAATTTGTGGTAATGTTTTATAGCAGCAATTGAAAACTAATGTAAGGGGAGGAAGGAAGAATACTGTAATACAGGTAAAGGCAAGAGATTGTCATTCTCTTCTTGATCTTTTTAAAGTATGTTTGACTATGGAAACCCAAATTATAGCCCTGTGTTATACAAAATAATACACATAGTAATATTCTAGATAAACAAAAATAAATGCTAAAAATATTTTAAGAAACCCACAGGAAGGCCAAAAAAAAAAAAAAAAAAAACCCTAAATACACTCAAGAAAATACAGAAGCATAAAACCAAACAAAAAGAAAAAACTGCAGATTGATGTCTTAAAATATCAGTGAATATATTAAATATAAATGATCTAGACATACAAATTAAAAGACAGAAATGGGCAGAGTAGACTACATAAAAATGATCACTGTGTGTCTTGTTTATAAGCCATTCATTTTAAACAAATCAATACTTTATAAAAAAAAGAGAGAGAGAGAAATGCCCAAATGCATATTGTTTCACTGAATAATTCTACAAAGATTTTTTTTAAAAAAAACAATTCTACACAATTTATTACATAAAGCAAAAACACTTCTGATCCATTTATGAGTTTAGTGTTATCCTGATATTAAAACCAGGCAATGACAGCACAAAAAGAAAACTATAGATCAATACTCCACATGAAAATAGATACACATATCTTCAACAAAATAGGATCAGAAAAAAATTCAGAAATATATTAGAAATTGTACACCATGACCAAGGGGGATTCATTTCTATGGGAGCAAAGCTATGTCGATAATTTTTAAAAGATAATTTAATTCATTATATTAACAGAGTTACAAAGAAATATTACACAATCATAGCACTAAGTGTAGAAAAAGTAATTGACAATATTAACATCGTTCATGAAAAAACTTCTAGAAAAATAGAAATAAAGAAGGCCTTTTTCAAATTGATAAAAAATATATACAAAAATATCCTCCAGGTAGCTTTATATTCAGTGGGGAAAGACTTAATGGGAGAAACACTGAATGCATTTTCCCTGAGATTGAAAACAAAACAATGGGGTCATCTCTCAATATTCTCAATCAATTCAATTCTAGAAGCTCTAAAGACTTCAATATGGAAAATAAATAAGTAAATAAGTAAATAAATAAATAAATAAATAAATAAATAAATAAAAAATAAATGGCATACATACTGCAATTGAAGATATAAAAATGTCCCTATTTGCCGATGACGTAATTGTCTCCACGGAAACTCTCAACTAATATACAGAAACCTCCTAGACCAAATTACGTCATCAAGGACACAAGATACAAGCAGGATACAAAATAAACATCCCAAAATAATTTGTTTTTCTATATGCCAACAATAATCACATAGACACTAAAATTAAAAACTTTATACCATCTTCAGTTGTTCACACACACGAAGAAATGTTTTGTTGTAAATGAAATATCTGGAAGACTTGTATATTAAAAGATGCTCAATGGTTATCAAAAGATCAAAGAAGATTTAAGTAAAGACAGAGATATACTATGTTCATGAATTGGAAGACACAGCACATCAAAGATGTTAATTCTCCATAATTATATACAGGTATAACCTAATTCATGTCAGAACGTCATTAATATTTTTATAGATATAATGAACTTTATTCTAAAATTTGTATAGAAAAAGCAAAAGACCAGAAGAATTAAAATAATATTGAAAATTATGAACATAATAAGAGGACTCGGTATATCCATATTTAGACTCACTATTTACCTACAGTAATCAAGTTTGTGTGATATTGATGGCAGGATCAATACACAGATCAAAAAAAGAGAATAGAGAACTCAGAAATAGACCCATACAAATATGCCCAATTGCGTTTTGACAAAAGTGCAAAAGCAAATCATAGAGGAAATATGACTTTTGCAACAAATGTTCTAACATTCGTTATAGCAATTGGACATGTCTCAAACTTTATAAAAAGATTAACTCCAAATGGATTACAGACAGAGTGGGGGAAATAGAGATGTTGGTCAAAAGATATGTTTCAGTTATGTGGTGTGAAAACTTTATAGAGATCTAATATACAGAATAGTGACTATAGTTATCAATACTGTGTTGACTATTTGAACTGTGCTAAGAGAGTAGGTCTTAAGTGTTCTCACCACACACACCTGCTAAAAGGTTACTATGTGAGGTGATGAATATGTTAGTTTTCTGTAGTAACCATTACTCAATGTACATCACACTGTACGCCTTAAATTTATACTTTTATTTTAAAAATGATTACAGACAAATGTAAAATGTCAAAAAGTTTTATAAGAAAGATATTTGAGGTCTAGAGCTGTGTAAAGAATTCTTTTGCTGTGCAGAAGCTCACGTCCTGCACATGTACCCCTGAACTTAAAATAAAAGTTGGAGGAAAAAAAAAAGAATTCTTACAAAAGACACAAAAATCAAAGAAAACTTTGATAAGTCAAACTTTATTAAGAACATTGAAATATACTTTCACTGTAGTTAACTTTATTAAGAACATTGAAATATACTTTCACTGTGAATGACTCTTTGAAGAAGGATAAAGGACAAGCTGCAGGCTGGAAAAAAAAACCAATTTCAAATTACGTAGCTATCAAAAGACTCTTATCTAGATTTTACAGAGAAGTCTCAAAAGGCAACAGGAGGAAAATGAGAAATCAAATGAAAAAATGGGCAAAGGATATAAAGAATCATTTTAATAAAGAAGGTGTATGGATAGCAAATAAGCACTTGAAAAGATATTCCTTATCATTAGCCACCAAGGGAAGGCAAATTAAAACCACAATGAACTATTACTACAGACGTATCAGAAATGCAAAATTTGGAAACAAAATCAAACCAAACCAAAAAATGTGGCAACACCACACGCTGATGAACGCGCAGAGAAGTGCAATCACTCACACATTGATGAATGAAATGCAAAATGGGTCAGCCACCCTGAAAAACAATTTGGCAATTTCTCAAAAATCTGAACATATCACTACCATATGAACCACAATTGGTTTACCATTTGCCAACAATAATTGACATTTATCCAAGGGAAATGAAAACATATATTCACACAAAACTTTCTCATAAATGATTATAGCAGCTTTATCTGGAAACAACTCAGATGTTTTTCAATGGATAAATAGAAAAAAAAAAAAAAAAAACACCAAAACCCCACAAAACCATGGTATATCAATATCATAGAATATCTCTCAACAAGGGAGAAAAAGCCACTCTTCATAAATGTAAGAATCTTGATGAATTTTCGGAGAAGTATAGTAATAAAAGCCAAACACCAAACCTAAAAGATTATATATTTTATGATACAATTTATATATAATTATCAAAATGAAACTACAGAAATAAAGAACAGACTAGTAGTTGCTAGGAGTTAAAGAGGGGGTGAAAGTGGAAGGCAAGTGTTTGTAGATATAAAAGAGTAACATAAAGGATGCTGTAGTGGTGGAAATGTTCTGTATCTTGTCTGTATTTATGTCAAAATCCAGATCAAAATATAGTTCTACAGTTTTACAAGATGCAATCATTAGAGTAGATCTAATAAAAGATACATAGTACATCTGTATTATTTTTTACAACAGCATGGACATCAATAATTTTCTTAAAATAGAAAAATAAATTAAAAAATTAAACTCTTGTGTGCTTCTAAATTTGGTATTTACAACTGTATTTCTCTAGTATTTACAACTCTATTTCTAAACCAGAAGTATGTAGAGCTATTTTTAAATTTTCATGTTTGACATATATTTATACTATACCATATGAGGATTTAGCTTTATTAAAATGTATTTATAGTCATACACATAAACACATAAACTCACTGTCTTTATCAGTATTCTCAGCTTAAAGTTCACAACAACTAATGGTTAATCATTATTCACTCATTTCAATTATTTAATACAAAAATATTTGTATGATCAAGCCATGTTATAATTATTATTCCTCTGTAATCAAAATATTTCCTTTTCCCTGATCTTAATTATTTTGAACATTTAGTTCTGTCATTAATTGAGAATGTTTGGCTACATAAGACATAAATAATTCGTGGAAAATCTAGCATGCATGTTTTGGGGGCAAAACAACTGTAATAGAAGGAAATATTAACAGAATGGTGATGTAGGACCTAGAGATGGTAGGAAGTAAGTGGAAAGCAGGGAGATTGTGGCCTGAGATACGAATGCATCAGGAAATGATCACAGAGAGACTGGTCATCTGCCTCTTGCCAAACATTTCATGTATAATGTTGAAAGTGCATATTAACAAAAGCTCTCATTGAAGTGAAGCTAATCAGAAGAAAGCCTTCTCATTGCCAATATTAGGCTGAAACTCATCTCTCTCTCTTTTTTCTTTTTCTTTTCTTTTTTTCTTTCTTTCTTTCTTTTTCTTTTTCTTTTCTTTTTTTTTTTTTTTTTTTTGATGGAGTTTCGCTGTATCGCCCAGGCTGGAGTGCAATGGCCGGATCTCTGACCACTGCAACTTCCGCCTCCCCGGTTCAAGCGATTCTCCTGCCTCAGCCTCCTGAGTAGCTGGGACTACAGGCTCCCACCACCACGCCCGGCTAACTTTTGTATTTTTGGTAGAGACGGGGTTTCGCCATGTTGGCCAGGCTGGTCTCAAACTCCTGAACTCAGGTGATCCGCCCACCTCAGCCTCCCAAAGTGCTAGGATTACAGGCGCGAGCCACTGCGCCCGACCTGAAATTCATATTTGTAAATCACTTTGTTAATATTGGAAACTAAGGAGATTGCAATACAGACACATACCTCTTCTGAACTGACATTCGTGGTAATACACGCAGCATTTATCTTGGTAGTTACTCTTGTTATTTAGTGGGAGGTAAGGCTTTATCCTAGACAGCCTTTTAAGTTAGAAATGATGAATTATATCAATAAATTATATTGCAAGAAAATCAACAGGACCAGATGGCAGTCATTCAAACATTCTGCAGGATCTTTAAAATTAATTCACTGAAGCTAAAGATAAAAATATGTACAATCCATCATTGACAACGACTATCCTGCCTAAAGACTGGACATCAGCCAATCTTCAATGACTATGCTGCCACTAAAGTAACTAACATAGGAAGCATACATAAAAAGATTTGAAAAAGATTCTATGTTTTCATATAATAAAGTAAGCTTACATCCATTTTTTGAAAATCGACTTAGGAAATATACTTTGTCTATATTTTCTATAACATCATATATTAGTTTTTCTATGTAGAAAAATATATCATGTGAGTTGCAGTATGATAAAATTAGGCTTCATGTAAATGCAAAATTATTTGACCAACCTAATTATCCAAGATAGTAGAGAATTGGTATGTTAAAAGATCGACTTAAACTTGATATAGTTTAGATACCATCTCAAAGAACAAGCTGTATTAGCTTAACAGGTATGGGATTTTTTAGGATTTCTAACTATACTGTGACATTACTGAGGGTAAAGCGCTTTTCTAGAGATTGCTTGTCAGCAAACCTGTTCTTTTGTGAAAGCATTGGTCCTGGAGCATAATTTAAAGACATAGTAATATTGGATATTATCTGACTGTTTTTTAGAAACAAAAGGTATAGAGAGAATCTATATACTTCTCCAAGTAGTATCAATGGTTTTCACAAATATGAGAATTGTTTTGCACTTGAAAAAATCCTATTTGCCATACAACAAATAATCATAGAAATCATAGTCTCTCATGTCCACAGATCATGCTCATAATCAAAGGAAAGGAGTTACACAGGAGTAAGTCACTGGGGATCACTCTGCAAACCACAAAATTTACTTTGTTTCTAATATGCATTTGCTCTTTGAAAAGTATAGTAAATTTATGCTGTTGCAAAGTGAAAACAAAACCTTCTGGATCCCACTCTCCAATGTTAAGCTCTAATAAAAACAGTTAAAACTGTCAAACAAAGAAATACCATAAAGGTAGGAGAAAGTAAAATTATTCTTTACATTATAATGTCAACTAACATGTGGAAGAAATAATAGTTAAACTCACTGTAATAAAAAATGATTTTGATATGTATCAATGGATGTTCACAGATTAGGTGAATGTTTGTTGGAAACAGGATCAAAATTGCTCCCCGTAAATGACTTACTAAATTCTAAGGGAAGGAAGGAATCTGTGTATGGAAAAATCTGATGGTCACTTCCGCAGCAAGGTTACCAGCATCAATGATGGTGTGCACTGAGGCCAGGTGTTCTTTGATGTATCATTTTACACTGAAAAGGATACAGCTTGAAATATATTATATTCCTGCCAAAAATTCATCACCTGGATCTAGTTAGGATAAAATATGCAAGTAAACACAACTCGTGGGACCTTCTATAAAACTCTTGGTCTTTACACTTCAGAAATATCAATGGGAAAGGCTGAAAAACAGTTCCAGAATGAAGTATGCTAAAGGAACATTAACATTAAAGGCAAAATACATTTTTGTGTTGGAATTGGAGTTGAATAAAAATTGCTATGAAGGAGGTTTTAAAGGAAATTAATAAAAGTTAAGCATGAATTTGATGAGAATTAGAAGTATTGCATCCATGTAAATTATGTGAATTTGATAATTGCCTTGTAGTTTCATAAGAGAATGTTCTCCTAGTTCCTAGGATATTCATACTAAAGTATTTAAGTGTGAAGGATCAGGTTATCCAGCACTTAATTTTTGATGTTTCAACATAAATATTAATAATCCTAACAATATGTATATATTTATTGATAAGTAGGAATAAGTAAGGAAATGTTAGAAATCTATAAATCTAAGCAAAGTTTAATCCATTTTTATTGTACTATTGTTGTAGTTTTTATTTAGGTATGATAATTTTCAAAATAGAAATCAAATAATAAAAGTCTGTCTAAATGATTTAAAATATTCCCAAAACAAAACTGGTTCCTTTCCAGTTGAAATAAGAGCTATTTTAACCTCTTCTGGAAAATATTAATTGAAAAAATAGGGAGAAACTTACACTGAGAAACCTAGAAAAATGTATGTTGACATATAAGGGAACAAAATTAGAGAAAAAGAAAAAAAATACAAGCAAAGGAAGGTAAGTGCAATTGGAGTACACACTATAGTTATGTTATTTTTGTTTAAAAACAAGTTTGTCTCTTTGTACTATTAATCTCATATCAATACACCAGATTTTATAAGCAGAGCAGTGACTGTATTTCAATGGAAATCACATATACGACAGTTTTATATGCACTTTGGACAAACTCTGCCCCAAAGATAAAATATAGCATCTGTTTCACTATGCATTGAGGAAATGCAGAACAAATTTAAAAATGAGGCAAAGTATTATATTCTGCCAATCTATTTAATTACCACTTCTTTTGGTCTTTATTTTTTAAAGTTAAAAATAAGCTGTTCACATGTGGGCATGGAGACACAAGAAAAATAGACCTTATGTCGACATACGTATGCTTAGTCACATTTTGGAGCATGCGCATTGTTGCTACAGAAGTAAATTGCAACATTATTGGTAAAAGTCAGTTAAAAACATTCAATTTAAAATAAATGCCAAACTCTGGGATCCCTTCCCAAAATTTTTAATATTTATTTTTATTGTTAGTAAAAATTCACTAAAACACTAAAAAGAGTATTAATAATAGAAATATTCTAATATCTCAGATATATTTATACTAATGATATTACTAATGAGATTACATTTGCTATAAAGTCATGATATGCTACAACAAATAGAGCAAAAATCCCTCCCTCATAGTAAGTAGAAAAGCCTATTGTTCTTGTCCAGATCAGCACCCTGTTTCAGGTATGCAAGTCTGTTGCTTAAAAAACTGAAGAGACGATGTCCAGGGATTATTTACCCAGTGACGGTGTTGGTGTTTCAGAGTCAAACTTTGATTCTATGCAGTAACTTTTACTCTTTGGCTATTCTTTTGCATATAGCAGGATATCTATCATCCCCTTCCTCCCTTCCCTCTTTTTCTTTCTTACTTCCTTTCCTCCTTTCCTTCTTCTCCCCTCCGTCATACTTGACCGTATCCCTTTGGCCACAGTGAGTTGTCAGTTAAACTAACACTAGATGACACAGAATGACCTTTCTTTGATGTCTGGTTGATTTCTGGCTTTTGGCTGAGATACTCTTTTCATACAACTTTTCATGTGACTTCACCAGCAGCCTACCTCAGGGTATAAATGTTCCGATAGGGCAAGAGCAGAAGCTACATGTCCTCTTGAAGTCAAGCCTTAGAACTTACAATTTGTCATTTCTGCCTTATTCTGTATCTCAAAGCAAGTAACATGGCCATCCCAGATTTAAATGATGGCAAAAAAGACTTGATGGGAGAGACTACAAAATATTTTCTGCCATTTGTAATCTGGTATAATGCCTCTTCTAGAGTGGATGCTATCTGGCGAGCATGGAGACTTTCACCCATCATATTCCTTTCCACTAATGCATTCAAATGCTTCTTTCTTATGCTTCTTTGTTTCTAATTGTCTATTTGCTCCTTCCAGGACTCTGATAATAAATAGATAATTACTTTTAAAAAGCTAAGCCACTCAGTATGGCCTAAAATTCTGGGAATATTCCTACCTCAGGCCACTTCTCCTTCCTCACAAACTTGATGGCCAGAAATACTGGTCAAAGTCATGTATAATAGGAGTATTTTGGGGCCACCTAGATTGGGGTAGTGTATCCATTGTGGTTGCACACCACCATATCAAGTTGATGTCTCCATAGAATAGAACTGTAATTATTCCCTCTGACATCAGCTGCCCTTAAGGATTCTCTCACAAGGCTACAGAATGAGATAAATAAACTGTGCCTCAGAGGGCATCTATGTAATAAATGAATACTCCAGATTTGCTCAGACTTGAAGCCAAAGCCACTACTATTTCATCGTGCTATGCAGTACTATGGTTCCCACTCAACTTTAGGACTTGCTGGGCTGAAAATTTCCAGTTTATGATGAGCAACACCAGTTGTAGAGTATTTTAATAGCCTTTGTTTATGTACTCTGTCTCTACTATGGCAAGCATGCCTGGAGCTGCTTTTTACATCATGGAGAACTTTTTACATCATGTAGATTCTATATACCCCTACTTAATAGAGAGCAGTGGTTCATGATGGAGCTTTGGTTCATCTGATATTAACAAGATGGTCCTGTAGCCAACATCCCTAGGAAAACCTCTTTATGCTTTTGACCCTTCTATCAATGCTCTTATGAAACAATTCTGATATTTCCACTACATTTAAGTGTGAAGTATAGATATTGCATACATAATATTTATTATATGTGTACACATATATGTATTTATATATACATACACATACAGAGAGAAAGGGAGAAAAAGAGGGTGAAGGAGAGAAGAAAGGAAAGAGAAAGAATGAGAAGTAGGGAGAAAGACACAAACTTTAAGGAGCCATCTTAGAAGTGTTTTAGGACTATCTCCAGGTGTCCTGTTCAGACTTTATATCCTACGTTATCTGAGTTATAGGAGCATGCTCCCACATCAATACTTTTATATTATTTTACTTTAGGAATATGTTCTAGAAGAGTTTCGTTCTTTATTATCAAGATCCACTTTTCCTATTTTCTCTGATTCCTGGTCCACATTTGCCAAGCCCTGAAGTTATTTTGGTGGGGCAGGAACACTCTTTCTCCAATTGGTTCAGCTGGTTCATCCTTCCATAATTAATTATGGAGGTGAAATTGAAACAGATTTTGATGATATAGAGTATCATCTTGTGAGACAGACGCTTCATCTGAAAGCTTCATGTGATTTTCAGTCTGCCATTCCAAAACGGAGAAGACAGAGTTATTTCTTCTAGCCCAGATGTGGACAGTTGGAAAATGCTCATGAGTTATGAGAATGTTAAGAGTGGTAAGACCAAGGGAAATTTGGCAATTGGGGGACCTAAAGTGCATCCACCCAAACACCAGCATACCAGCTCCCGGGGTTTCCTCGCTTCCCTCTCAGGGACCCCATTCTAGCATAAAACATAACCTCGTGATTCACATTTAACCTGTTTTCTATGACTCGTACTCACAAAATCAGTGGCTGGAATTCTTATCAGTGCAGTTTTGTTCCTGGATCTAGGAGATGAGCGCCTTTGTCATAGTGGTGTTCTAGCTTTCACACAAGGCCATGAGTTTGTGGTTACCTAACATAAGCCTATTATTTCCCTTCTTTCACAGTATTTGTGGTCCTTAGCAACAATCGAAAAGTCTGCAATACTTAAAATTACTTTTTTGCATCTCAAGCACTATGGATACTACATAGGACTGTAAATGCTTTCAGCTGTATGCTGTACATTTCAGTTCCCTATATGTAATAGTCTTCGGAATTATAATGCTATATATGGCATGTCAAGGAGTGTCACCACCCTATTTAAAAGCAGCAATGCGTCCCTGATTCCATCTGGCCAGCATGATAGTAAATGTCACAATTCCATTCTGAAGATCTGCTTCCCAGGACAATACCAGTTGTCTTAGTTGAGATTCCCCTAAAGATACTCACAAACAAAGTTTTTATTACGAGTAGCTTTTTAAAAAGGTAATCCCAAGAATCACTGGTACAGAATAGGGAATAGTAAGGGAGAAACCAGCGGCCACACAGTAGACTGTACATTGTCAATAAATTATGAGTACTTGGAGCTTAATCCCACCAAAGCATTCTGAAAGCCAGTGTAAAAGCACCTGCCTAAGAATAAGCCTACTGGAGGCTTTACTCATTAAGAGTTTTCACTCATTGTTTGAGGGCTACTGGAGAAAAGTCTGGGAATAATAGTCATTAGTTCCTCACCATTTCAGTCTGGTATGGACTGAACTGTGTCTCTCTAAATTCATATGTTGAAACCTTAATCTCTCACGTGACTATCTGGAGGAGGAGTTTTTCAGAAATAATTAAAGTTAAATAAGATTATAAAGGTGGAGCCCTATTGCAATAGTATTATTGGTCTTATAAAAAATAGGAAGAGAGAAAGAGCTTGTTCTTTCTCTCCACCATGTGAGGACATAGCAAGAAGGTGGCTGTCTGCAAGCCAGGAAGAGAGCCCTCACCAGAAATCAAGTCCTGTTTGAACTTTGCAATCTCTAGCAGTATGAGAAAATAATTCATAATTGAGTCACCTAGTCTATGAGATTCGGCTGACTAAGACACAGGTATACTATGCATGAAGGGCCAAAACACATTTTTGACAGAGAAAGTGCTCAGGCAAAGTATGCAGAGGTCGACTGTTGGAAATTGGACAAGGGTGACGAGAATGTTAAGGGCAAGTGTGACAAAGACTAGGGGATATGAGTGTGCTGCTGACAGCCTCTGTTACAACTATCATAGGAAAATTGTATACATTTGTGGATGTTTTACTTCAAGCATCTTATACCTGTAAGAATGGAGTTTACTCAAAGAATTGATGTTTTATGGGGATAGGTGCTCACTGTCCACCACAAAATTTCAACAAGTATAGAGAGGTCTTGTTAGTCTTAGCATTAGCTGAACCTTTTGCATAATATGACAAATGGTTTGATAATGTTAACAATTTAGATACTAAAATAATTAGTACTGAACCTATTTAAATATACAGAAAGATAATAAGGATAGATTGTTTTAATGATCCAATCATTGTTTAAAATTGCAAAATCAATTAGAATTTTTTATTTGACAACATATTCTGTTTTCCTATTGAGTTGTGTGATTTATAATAATATAAACTATTGATTATACATTTTAGTCATTCTAAGTAATTAAGACCTAGGAATTGTAATAGGAATCTAATTCATTTTTTTCTTATTTAAATTCAGAGCCCACTTTATTATAACAAACCTATGCTGATAAACTGGTACACTCATGCTATAAATTATACTACATTATGGAGTCTGCAAAACACACTTCCATGGACCTATACCTCTTGCCAAGTATTGTCTATACTTTATACCAATTATTTTCTGATATTTAGAACTAAAGACCTAATTTGATTCAGTTTCCATTTCTAAAATAAATGTTTTATACCTGGACATGTGAAATTTCAACAACACCTACCCACTATTCACTGGTCCTTCTTTTATGGATGATTACCCCACTCATGACTATTGCCTACAATCTTTATTTCAAAAAGGCTTGAAAATAGTGACATTCAAATTATATTATTCCTTATTCACTTATTAAATAAAATTATTTGCTTTTTAGATTTAATAATCTGATTTATTTGCGATATACTGTGAGAAATTGATATAGTTCTTTTTCCTAAATGACTAGCAAGTTATCTCAAATATTCCTTAGTGTAAAACCTAGTTTTTCTTCATTTTTTTGAGTTAATGTCTTTGTATAGTCTAAAGTTTGAAATGTAGCAGTGTTCACTTACGGAGTTTCTATTCTGTTCCATTGCTCTGCTTTCTTGTAGGCCAATACGGCAGTCTTAAATGTAGAGACTTCATAATACTGTTCCATACATGGTGGATTTGCACACTCACAATTGCTCTTACATTTTAGGAAATTTGTTACTCTTCTTGACTGTTTGCGATTCCAACTATAATTAATAATCGGCTTGTTTCAGAACAAAACTTGATGATATTTTTAGTGGTAATACATTATATTTATAGATTAACTTTTGGGTAACCGATAACTTCATGATATTTTCTTTCTGTGCAAGGATATGATAGGTCTTCAAGTATATAATAGTGTGCCTTGATAAATTTTTTATGGTTTTCTAGATTAGGAATATTTCTCATTAAGTTTATAACTAAGATTTTGTCTGCTCATTTTTTAAGTTAATGGATTTTGTTTTTGAGCAGATTTAATTTTACAGAAAAATTGACTAGGAAATATTGATACTTCCCATATGTGTTATCATGACCTTCAGTGTCTCCTATTTTGTCTTACATTAGTCTGGTATATTATAAAAAATGAATTTATATTGATATGTCGTTGTTAAATTTATAGTTTACATTAGAGTTCACTCTTTGTGTCATACATAATATAAGTTTTGACAAATAAATAATGATATTTGCCCACCATTACAGAATCCTCAGAATAGTTTCATTGTTCTGAATATTCCCTGTGCTTTATCTACGCATCCCTTTCTCCTGCCAAAATTCTGGAAACCACTGTTTGCTTTACTCTCCATGATGTTTCCTTTTCCAGAATGTCACATAGTTGGAATCACATAATAAGTAGTCTTTTCAGACTGGTTTCTTGCACTTAGAAACATGCATTTAAGGTTCCTCCATGTCTTTTCATGGCTTGACAGATCATTTCTTTTTATCATGAAATAATATTTCACTTTCTGTACATACCACCATCTGTTTATTCATTCACTTATTGAAGGACATATTATTTGCTTCTAAGTTTTGGTAATTGTGAATAAAGCTGCCAAGGAGCACCATTTGTTGTCATATGGAAAGAAAATGTTTAGTTTTGTAAAAGCCTATCAAGCGCCTTCCAAAATGGCTGTGCCATTTTGCATTCCTCCCATCATTCCTTGTTGCTGTCTGTGCATACTTGCTACTTTTGGTGCTGTCAGTGCTTTAGATTTTAGCCTATCTGATAGGTGTGTAGTAGTAGTTGATTTTATTTCTAATTTTTTTGCATATGTCTTGTTTCCATTAAAACTAATAGCCACTTCTTACTTTGTCTATATATGTTTTATTGGTTGTGTGTTAATTTTACCTGAAGTGTTTATCTAACATCACTTTCATTATTTTCGTAGAATTTTTTCATGGTCAGGATGTATAGTTATGCTCTCTAACTAGATTATTTTACCTCTCTTTTTGAATTTATTTTGCCTCTGGTTGTTTTCTCTTGTCTAGTCAATTTGTACTGACGAGTATAGTCATCATAATGCTAAATAAGCAGAGGACCCAGAAGGCATCATTAGTCATTATTTTTATGATAAGTACAAAGTGTATAGTTGTATATACACATAGACTACATATTTTAATGTATTTTTTAAATTGTTGTTTCTTATTTGTCTTGTCCTTGATTGAAGCATTTATGCATGCATACATATATGCTTCATAATAAGGAAGTAGCTCCCCATTCTTGTCTGAATAAGTAAAAGATATGTATTTAGATTATTCAAAGGCAAGATAAAAAAGAAAATTCCAAATTAGTTTCATCTAGGAAAATAAAATATTTATCCCCAAATCTGCAATCAAAATTAGTGACAAATAATATTTTAAAAAATCAATCATGTAAATATATTACTGGAGTATTAGGGAAAATAATTACAAGACAACATTTAAACATAATGTGTTATAATCACTTGAGTTTTAATGCAGGAATTCAAGAGATTTTAGGAAATTATAGTTCAATTCTTAATAGTATAGGAGCTGAGGAGAAAAAACTAAATTCATCATTTACGAGATACAAAACAGTATTTGAATTTAATTTATACTTCTGAAATCACTTAATTTCGCTTATATCTGGTCCTTCTACTTTGTTTTGATTTGCTGGGGTTTTTTTGACACTGCTATTTACAGTTATATAATATTATGTTAATATAGGTGTCTCATACCACAATATTCCTCTGATTTTGCTGAATTCCTTAGATTGTAGTTTATTAGCTTTGCATTATCATTACACTTTTAAAAATTATAATTTACCTATTTTTGTCTTTGAACCAAAGGTTATTTAATATAGCATCTTTATTGGTGCTTATATATTTTAAATGTTTGCAGTAAGTAGCATTTTGATTTTGTTATTAATTTCTCCTACTATTTTTATCCACAAAATTTATTGATATTATTCATTTACATTTCTTCTGTTGTTCTTTTCAGTCAAGCTGTTAGAAAACTTTTGTGAATCTTCCAAGTATATTCCAAATATAGTCGTTATTTTTGTAATACACACAAATTTTCATCTGAAAGTATATTGTTTTAAGCAACAAATCAAGTTTTAGTACAAGTGCACCTTTCCTTCCCCTGCAAAGAAAAACAAAAAGAAAAGAATCTACTCTAGAAAAAGAACAAAGAGAAACTCATATAAAATACTAAGTAATCAAAGCGCACATATAAAAAGTCTTTCATTTTTGAATTTGTCTTTATTTCTCCTTGAATCTCTTGCTGTTTCATCTTTATATCAATTGTTGCTATGTAGTGTGGATTGTAGCCATTTGCATTATAAAGTATCCAGTTTTATCTCTTCATTCTTTTGATCAGGTTTCTACCTTTACATATAAAGGCATAACTCAGAGATACTGGGGGTTTCATGGTAGACCACTGCAATAAAGAAAATTTCAAAATAAAGTGAATCACATCACCTTTTAAATTTTGTAGTGTATACAAAGTTATATTGAAGCCACATTGTAATCTATTAAGTATGCAATTGCATTATGTATCAAATTATTCACATACCTTAATTAAAAATACTTTATTGCCAAAAACGCTAATGATCACCTGCGGGTTTTGTCTCAATATTGATGGCTACTAACTGATCAGTCTGGTGGTTGTTGCAGATTGGGATGGCTGTGAAATCAGGAATGATTTTTCTGTAGCATGCAATGCTGTTTGACAGCATTTTAACCACAGTAGAACTTCTTTCAAAATTTGAGTCTATCACCTCAAATCCTGGTGGCTACTTTACAGATAAGTTTGTGGAATATTCAAAATCCTTTATTCACCTTTCAACAACATTCACAGAATCTTCCCCAGGGCTGGATTTCATCTCAAGAAATCATTTTCTTTTCTCCGTAAGAAACATAAGAAACAACTCTTCATCCATTCAAGTTTTATCATCATGTTGTACCAATTCAGTCACATCTTTAGATTTCATGTTTAATTCTAGTTATCTTTCATATGGCTATTCTGGCACATCTGTGGTTGCTTCCTCCAATGAATTCTTGAACCCCTCAAAGTCATTCATTAGGGTTGGAATCAACTCCTTGTCCCAGATCCATCAGAAGCATCACTATTTATGTCAGCTATAGCTTTGCAAAATGTATTTCTTAAATAATAAGACTTGAACGTTGAAATAACTTCTTCATCCATTGACTGCAGAATGGATGTTGCATTAGTAGGCATGAAAGCAACATTAACCTCCTTGTACATCTCCATAAGAGCTCTTGGGCGACTAGGTACACTGTCAATAAGGAGTAAGGAATTTTTTTTGAAAGGAATTTTTTTTTTCTTTTTGCCTGAGAGGTAGGTCTCTGTAGGGGGTTTAAAATACTCAGTAAACCATGTTGTAAAGAGATGTGCTGTCATCCAGGATTTTATTTTTTTCCATTTATATAGCATATCAGAGTAGAATTAGCATCAATGTTTTCCCTAGGATTTTTAAAGTGGTCAGTGAGTATTGGTTTCAACATAAAGTCATAGCTACGTTAGTTCCTATCAAAAGAATCAGTCTGTCCTTTGAAGCTTTTAAGACAAGCATTGACTTCTCTCTAGCTATGAAAGTCCTAGATGGCATCTCCTTCTGATACAAGGCAGTTTTGTCTACATTAAAAAATGTCCTTTTAGTGTGGCCACTTGCATCAGTGATGTTAACTAGATCTTTTGGATAACTTGCTGTAGCTTCTCCAGCAACACTTGCTGCTTCATGTTGCACGTTTATGTTATGGAGATGTAGCCCCGCTCCTTATGCCTCATGAACGAACCTCTGCTACCTTCCAGCTTTTTTTCTACAGCTTCCTCACCTCTCTTAGCCTTCGTTAAATTGAAGAGAGTTAGCGTCTTGCTTGGAATGAGGTTTTGGCTAAACAGAGTGTTGTGTCCGGTTTGATCTTCCATTGAGACCACTCAAACTTTCTCTACATCAGCATAAGGCTGTTTCAGTTTCTTATCATTCATGCATTCACTGGTGTCGCACTTTTAATTTCCTTCAAGAACTTTTCTTTTGCTTTCTCTATTTGGCTAACTGTTAGGAATAAGAGACCTAGTTTTCAGTCTCTCTGCTTCTGTCCTACCTTGGCTTTCAACATGCCTTCCTCAATAAGTTTACTCATTTCTATCTTTTGATTTAAAGTGAGGGCCATGTGACTCTTCATACTAGTTGAATAGCTACAGGCCATTATAGGACTATTAATTGTCCTAATTTCAATATTCTTCTATTTCAGGAACTAGGGAGGCATGAGCAGAAATAGAGAGATGAGGGAGAGAGCTGTTGGTGGGGGAGCAGAAAATAGATATGTATTGATTGATTTCACTGTCTTATATAGGTACAATTTATGGTGCCTCCAAACCATTACAATAGTAACATCCTAACAAGAATACAGCAAAAAAACTAACCTAACTCTCACTCTAGCTTTGTTTAAGAGGTCTTTACCCATTCCTGCATGTAGACTAGGATAATTTTAGAGCACTGAGCTAATACGCAAAAACAGCAATCATGTAGGTTTTAAAACTAACTCTGGGATTAAAGAGAAAGTATGAAAACAACTAACTATGTTTTATTGAAGATATATATGAGCATTGTGATCTGACCCAGTTTAAAGACATTCCCAGTCTACTCAAACCCTCACTGGTGCCCACATGTCTGTGGTTGTTAGTCACCTCTTAACCTCTTTCTCTTTGCCCAGCCTTACCATAAAAAGGCCCTGAAATATGCTCTTACTTAAGACAGTACTTTAGGACAATAGTCCACCATCTTCTCAGATTACTGGCTCTCCAGATAAACCTGCTTTCCTCCCACCATTGCCCCTCTCCTGTGTTTGGCTTTTGACAGGTGAGCAGTTGAACTTGGGTTTGATTACAATATCCAGGGTCACTGATCACAGATCACCATAACAAATATAATAATAATAAAAACTTTGAAATACTGCAAGGATTATAAAAATGTGACACCAAAACAGAAAGTGAGCACATATGTTGGAAAATATTTGAAGAACATCTAAGTATATTAATAGAACAAAAAATCTATAATCCAAAAAAGCATAATTAGAAAATAATCAACATTTTAATAAAGATTGAGAAAAAAGATGTGAAGAAAATATCATACAGGCCCAACTGCAATTTGAAATTATAGAAAATATTTCATCAATGCAGACTAAATTAAAACACAAGAGCTAAAAACCAACATAAGCCATAAAAACATAAAAGAGAAGGAAAATGTAAAGAAATGAATAGAAAGCATAAAACTATTTCAAAAATCATAAATAATTAGTTTGTAAAGGTTGAAAATAAATTATAGATTAAGACTTACTAGAAAAACACATATCAGAGAATGATGGATGAGTAACAGAGGGAAACATGGTTTCTTTAGTAAACACTTCTTGTTTAAGCTACATTCCTTCTTGCTGGTCTTCAAATATTTTTGTGTGTCCTTTTTCCCACACAAAGAACAAACTTAATCTATGCTGGGAAAAATAGTCCAAAAGTTTCATCCTGTCAGTTCATCTAGCTTATCCAGGATATGATTCTTACACAGCATACTCTGTTAATTGTGCTTTGGTGATACTGCTCTTTCTATAAAATGAAGGTTTGTGCTACCCTGTGTCCAACAAGTCTATTTTTTCAATGCAGGTTAAAAATGTTAGAGCAAGTTACACCATCAGGTGTAATATTGAAGTCAAATGTTTTCTAATTCCATGTTTAAATCCATCACTACCATTAATCACAAAACCTTACCTTTGCCACAAGACAAGTTGCAATTAGTACAATTCCTGGAATTAATCAGCTTCAGTAATGGTCTAGAAAATCACCTTTTAAAAAATGTCTACAATGACTGCCAATGTTTTTCATCTGGTTTCTTATAGTGCCCAGTAGTTAAACCATAGTCTTTAGGAAGACTATTAAAAGTGACATTCTCCAACTCCAATCATCTAAAAGAAGGTGCTCCTTTTCCTTGTTTCATTAATTATTTGGAAATAATTACAAAACTAAAATCTTTCTGTCTGGAAATTTCTCAATGGTTGGGTGTCTCCCAACTATATCATGACTTTATCTGTCTGATCCTCACCTTCATGACTAAGATAACCTTGTTTCTGCCCGACGGAGGATGGATAGAATATATCCACGCCACACTATTAGAAGAAATGACCTTTACACTCTTAAGCAATGAGAATATCATAACATGGATAATAACATATTAGCAATGTGACTCATACCAAACATTCAAATTTTAGTTCTTCTAATGCTGTAAGTGTGGATGGTATGGGTGTATGTACGTGTGTGTGTGAAATCCTGTGAATCAGACACGTATTGAGCTAAAATCAATTTAGTGAATACCAGTTCACTAAAAACCAATTGAATAAAATTTTGATTCACCAGAATTTTGTGTATGTTACATGCTTATAAAGTTTACAAATTATAACTTCAACAGGTTTCAAATTGTTTTGAACATCCTTTTGAGGTTTCAATTTCCCAATAACTCTTTCATCTTAGCAACTGTGTTATATTTGTTCAGGAGTCAAAATTGTCCCTGTTTTATTGACTAAAATGATAATATAAAACTATGCTGATTTCTGCTTCCAAATACTGAGCATATTTCAGATGCTTAAATGACATACTAAGTAGTGTTTCTATCCGGTAGGCTAAGAAGATGATAAATAAGGAAAAACAGAAAAACATTAAACATTGTGAAAATCTATTGGAAAAAGAAACTTGCTTCATGTATTATCCTTGAATTTCAAAAAATATCTATATAACTCTCATTTCATAATGTCATATTTCCCAAAGTACTGAAAATTATACTCTGGAATTAACTAAATTTTGTTCTGCAGTGGCAAAATTATTTCAGCTATACTAATATTAGTTATATTAAGCTATGTGATGATTTTAAAGAATATCACGGGTAGTAAAATGTCCCATGCCACAGTGAAAATAAAAGTAGTTGAGACAGTAATTTTGTGAATAAATTTTTGGTAATGACCATTTTGTTAGTTAAAAATAACTAGGCTTTAATCGTCAAATATAATCCTATGTGAAGGTCCTATTTTACCACCCATAGAGATAAGTAAAGTAAGGCAGAAAGAGTTTAAGTAATTTGCCCAAATGCATTCTTCAAATAATGTGGAAGATTAGAAGCATGCCTTTACAACTTGTACTGTATTGGTACCTGATTTGTGCTGAATTGACTTTCTGTGACTTTTTCTTTCCCTAATTGGTCAGTTCACTAAATGATTTTTTGCAAATTGATTTATCTAAACAATTAGTACATAGTTAAGATTTTTGAACCTATAAGGAAAATAATATCCTATCACATGTTCAGTAAAAGTTTATAGTAGCATATCGTTTTCAATTTTTGAAGCATTTTGTCTACTATATACCATCCATCTATCACCAATCTATTATCATTTATCTACTGTATCTAGAATGGTCCAAAGTGAAATAAAGCTTAGGTAGCAATTTCCAGTATCAGTATAGGATTGATGGCTCTCCAGATACATCCAGTGAGGTAGGTAGTGGAATTGGAGTCACTGAAGTTCACTTGAGGTTGATTAAGCTCCTTTTTATAATTGTAGATCATATGACTATATAAGCAAACATACCAACGCTTTTTCCATATGCCAAATATTAATTCATTATATTTCAATAAAATGCATATATTTTTAAACAAAACCAACACTTTTATTTTACTAATTAAAGTATTTCACTATAGAGAGGCAACTTGGAAAACAGAAATCTCAGCTCAAGGGCAAAGGCAAACTCTCTTGAGAAAGAAGGTGGCCCAGAATCAAAGGCCAACAGCAGGTAAATGCTAAGTGATGGAGTTATGGGGAGGGGAGGCTTCAAAACCACTCAGGGTTTTGGTTAATGGCTGGAACTTTGGGAGACCTCACAGGTAACCACAGGGCGGGCAGGCCATTCACAAAGTGGGTAGATGTTGATTCCTTCTGAGAATCTTAGATGATGCTCACAGAGCGTCACAGCTCAGGCAGTGAAGTGGGGTGTGCTGTGCTTTCTTTCCGCCTGCTCTCCTGGAGGGGCAGGGCTCGGAACATAAAGCTCTGGCATCAAGGCACGCCTAAGGCTATCAGGGCTAAGAGTGGAGATGGATCTCAGGCCCAAAAACCTGGGGGAAGAGGAAGAGGAACTGTGCCCAGAAAACTTAGTTGGGAGGAGGAGTTGGAAGCACCAGAGGAGGAGGAGCTCTCATTGCTGAGGGATGGGAAGGAAGACCCTCCCAGGGGGTGAGGGTGAGGAGGCACGCATACGGACTGCATGCCAACCAGGCGGGGAAGTACGTCTTGGGACCTCAGGATCAGAAGAGCCCGAGCTGCTCTGAAAGACCAGCTGTCGTAAGCCAGCGCCATGGGAAAGAGTATTCTCATCAGCTGAACCAGGCGGAGAGCCGCGGCTGAGAAGGGCTGATCTTCGCTGGGTGGAACGACTCCGGAGGACAGTGCCTGGCGTCATGCTGGTGCTGTGACGAGCAGGGCTTGACCTTGTTGTGCGGCCGCGAAGGGCAGGGCATGGGGGGTTGCCGCGGCGTTGGAGGGCAGGGCTTGGCCCGGATGCACCTCTGCGGAAAGCAGGGACTGGCGGGGTGGCTCGGCTGCGGAGATCATAGCCCGGCGCGGGTGCACGGCCAAGGCGAGCTGGGCCTGGCTGAGTGGCGCGGCGGGGAAGAGCAGGACCTGGCTGGGTGGTGCAGCGTCGGATGGAAGGGCCTGAACCAGATGCACGTCTGCGGAGAGCAGGACCTGGCGGGGCGATGCGGCTTCGGCAAGCAGGGCTTGGCCCAGATGCATGGCTGAGGAGTGCAGGGCCTGGCTGCGTTGCCTGACTCGACACAGTAGCCCCGGAACGGCAATGGCTGCTGGGCTGGGACCCTGGAGAAGATGGCTGCAAAGGCCCAGGAAACAGACGCCGCCCTGGAGGCCTCTGAGCAGGGACAGTCTGGTCGCGGTCAGGTTGCTTCCTATGACGGTTGTTTCCGGGTCTCTTGCTCTGGGCCGGGTGCTCGTCGGCGTGGCCAGTGGCCTTTGGGGGTGGCCCCACAGCGGCCTGGCTGTCCCCGTGGGGCATCACACATCCAAGGACTTGGTGAGGCCTGCGGCAGCCCTGGAGGTCAGAATGCCTCTTCCCCGGCACGGCAGCCATGGAGGGCAGCCGCGGGCCCTCATCCGCCACGAAAATGGCGGCGGCGGTGGCAGCTGCGGTGTTGGAAACCGCAGTGTCGCTCCTCAGGGCGGCGCTGCCCCAGGGAGACGCGTCGCCGGAGACGGTGGGACAGAGGCGGCCAGAGGTCCCACAGCCATCGCCAGAGGCAGGGGCAGCCTCGTTGTTCTGCCCTCCCGCCACCGCGTCCTCCTGCTGCATCTGCTCCTTCTCCATGCCTGACTGGGTGGCCATAACGTCAGGTTTTCCCTCAGAGAGCAGGAATGCAGCTGCTAGTCAAAATAACATGTATTTTTTAAAGACCTACAAATGTGTCTACAATTCAGGGCACCTCGGTTCTGCAACTGCAAGGAACTGAATTCTGCCAACAGTTGCATAGTTTTAGAAGAGAACACTGTGCTCTAGAAAGAAGTGATGCCCAATAGAGACATGTATTGCAGCCCTGCAACTCTCTGAGCAGAGGGCCCAGCTAAGGCGCACCAGGACTCTCTGAGCCACACAAGTAGAAGATAATCAATAGATGTTATGAAACAACAGACATTTATTTCTCACAGTTCTGGAAACCACAAGTCAGAGATCAAGAGACTAGCATATTTGGAGTCTGGTGAAGGTCTACTTCCTGGTTCAGAGATGGTGCCTCCTGTCATCATATGGTGTAAGGGAAGAGCTGGTTTCCTGGGGTTCCTTTTATAAGTGCACTAATCCCATTTATGAGCATAGGCCCTCATGACCTAAGCACCTGCCAAAGGCCCCACCTCTTAATCCCTTACCTCCTAATACCTAATACTCCTACTACCCAATCATCTTGAGGATTACAATTTCAATATGTAGATATTAGGGGACATAAACAATTAGAACATAATACGATTATTTTTCATAAACTATATTTTTCTTTACTCTTAATGCTCCACCTGTTTAAAGATTTTGTCAGTTGGCCGGGCGTGGTGGCTCAAGCCTGTAATCCCAGCACTTTGGGAGGCCGAGACGGGCGGATCACAAGGTCAGGAGATCGAGACCATCCTGGCTAACACAGTGAAACCCCGTCTCTACTAAAAATACAAAAAATTAGCCGGGCGAGGTGGCGGGCGCCTGTAGTCCCAGCTACTCGGGAGGCTGAGGCAGGAGAATGGCGTGAACCCGGGAGGCGGAGCTTGCAGTGAGCTGAGATCCGGCCACTGCACTTCAGCCTGGGCGACAAAGCGAGACTCCGTCTCAGAAAAAAAAAAAAAAAAAAGATTTTGTCAGTTTCCTCTGGTAGTACTGTGTCACTAGGTCTGAATTTTGCCTACTCTGCCTGAAATCTCTCTTTGTTATTCTTTCCTGTAGATAAATTTTCGGTTTCTTGTTCAGCTTATTTTTTACTAAACTCAGGTTTTAGGAGAGTGCTAAAGAACACATTGCCATAGAACAGGAAAGACGTCTAGTCTTTATTTATATGGCCATGTGATATAAAGTGTGGCAGGCACCTCTGCTTCCTTCTCTCTGGTCTGCTGCTTCTCTTTCAGATCCTAAGGTTCAGCCTGACCCTGAGGTTATCACACTCCTAGCCATTCTTGAGTCAGAAATTCCCAGTACGCACAAGAATAAAAAACCTCTATGGAAACGAGGCTATTATGTATACAATTTTGAGCGTCAAGCTCTTCCCAGGATCCCATCTTTCTGATTCTGTTCTCCGTGATTTTCTGTAGCCAAGAAGGTAGAAATTATGCACAAATCCCCCTTGCTGAGATGCAGAGCAAGGCCGTGGTTTCACTTACATAGAGTTGCCACATCTCAGGAGCCCTTTGTCCCAAAGAAATCCGACATCATGGAGCCGGCAGGAGAGCGGAAGGGAAGCCAAAAGCTGTGTTTCCTGCACCTAGAATTCCCCCGTTTCCCTTGTCCCTTCCATTCCATCTCCTTCTCTTAAGATCCTTCTGTACCTTCCTACATTAGCTTGGGGTATGCCCCTTGGGTATTTCCAAAAGACATGCTTTAAGAGTGAACTTTAATAGTTTAATGCTAAAAATAAAAATAGAGACATGATAAAAAATAAGACAAAGTAAGAAACAGGCCCTGTAAACATGGATAGTACTTTTAAAAAATCTAATTAGCATTTTCTTTTTAAATACCAATATTACAAATGTTATAATTTTAGATACAGAACTTCTAGATAGAACAAAAATATCACATGAAAAATCATCAGTATTTTACTATCTGGAGAGCCAGTTATTATCTTTACATGAACTGAGAAGGGAAAATTCAATTAAACCTTTTGTTTTGTTTTTTGTTTTGTTTTGTTTTGTTGTTGAAACGAGTCTTGCTCTGTCACCCAGACTGGAGTGCAGTGGTGCGACCTGAGCTCATTGTAACCTCTGCCTCCCAAGTTCAAGTGATTGTCCCCTCTCATCCTCCTGAGTAGCTAGGATTATAGGTGTGCACTACCACACCCAGGTAATTTTTGTATTTAGTAGAGACAGGGTTTCACCACACTGGTCTTGAACTCCTGGTCTCAAGTGATCCACCCACCTCAGCCTCCCAAAGTGCTGGGATTACAGGCATGAGCCACCGCACCTGACCTATTAAACCATTTTTTAAGTTCATTTATTATCATTCGCCTTTATCCTTTAAAAGACAAGGATTAATTACCCTCTTACGGAATGACAGTAAAATCTAACATCTTCTTTGTTTTCCCCTTAATATAGAATATCTTAATGCATCAACCTCTATTCAAGTAGATTCAGGAGACATGCAGTCTTTAAAACTGTGGTTCTCTTCTCACATGAAATTAGCATACACAGACACACACATGCACAGAGTGGGAAGAATATTTCAGAAAGCATACTTTTAATCATTTCATATTGGATTTATCTTTTTAACATATTTACTAATATTTGAAAGATAACTTTAGATCTTAAACCAATTTATGTTTTCATCACACTTATGCAATGAAAATACATGTAAATCATTTATAATTTATACAATTTGTAATAGAAGTCATAATTAAAATGCTGTTAGAATTTATTTATAAATTATTGATTTTAATCATCAATTTAAACCCTCTCCTCCTTCAGCACCTAGTTTTACCACCTACATACATGCTCATTCCAGCTATTCTAAAAATGTTTAAGAAGAATTAAAAGAAAATACTTTCATTTGTACACCTGAATCTCCATTGTTATATAACATAAATAAAAATCATTATAGTAATTAGTAAAATATTTTAGTGATAAAGATAAGTAGTGATCTGAACTTGATTATTTGGAAAAGATAAGCACAAATTCATCAGGCTTATGACATTTAATAATGTTTTGTTCCTGTTCTTTTAACAGTTTGAAAAATATATTTTTTATCTGTCTAAAAAATATAAGCTAACATTAAATCCACTATTAATTTAAATTTAAACTAATATCTCCTGATCTTGAAGAGTTAAGCAAATATGTAAACTGATCATTTTTTCTTTTGAAAGGATCCATCAATCACCACAGCATACTTACTCTTTAACATAATGAATTAGAAATCAGACCGAGCATCTTATCTTTAGTGTTCCTCTGTGTAAATAATTTTAAAAAGCTATTAAAATGTGGGAGAATAAAGAGGATTCACTTTATTCATTTCAGACTGAAACATATAAACTAAATTTTGAAATAGCTAATTTTGGATTTATATTTGTAGAAGACAGAGCAAATGACAGATCAAACAGTGATGCACCTAATCTGTGTTTCTGCCAGTATGACCTTAAGAGAGACATGGCTTGCAAGCATAGGAGAATCTGATGGGTGCTTTCCTGAGATGATTATGGAAATGTTATGTATAAATAAATAATCAGTACATACATTTATAAAGACTTCTAATCAGGGACTAAAGCATGTGTGATTGCAACCATATTCTATTTATTAAGACTTGTTAATGACAATGAAACATGTTTTATAGCTAAGAGTTTTTATTCCAAAGAAGGTTTTTCACATTATTTTATTTTTTTCTTAATTCATTTAATAGTATTGTTCAAACTGATTGCTTTATTAGATTTGCAGACTGGGGACTTTATTCTTTTTCTAAGTGCTAATACTGCTTACTTGTTCAAAAGAAAAATGTTAAATGCAACACAACACAATTTAGGACATGAATTTTAAAAAAATGCAATCAAAAGGCAGAAAGTGATATTCCCTTGAAAGGCCCCAGTGGTAACATAACAGCTGAAACTAGCAACAATTGTGGTTCTAGTTAAGCTCATCTCATATGCAAAATTACTTTGTGAACATCTATACTCGAACATAAACCTGAATAAAAATAGTTTTTAATATACAGCTGTTACTTACAATAAGATAACTTTTCTAAAAATGAGTTTATAATGCTCTATTTCTTTATGATGTTCAAAAATCTTCAGTTATCCTATTCAAAAACTTGTAATGGAAAATGCCATAGTGTATCAAAGAAATATTAATTTCTCAAGTTATCTGAGACTATCTACTGGGTAACTCTTCATAAAATTGTGAAGTTTCATCTTAAAATATAATCTACTTTTAACATCTGTAGAATAACATGCCACTTTGAGTGATGGTTGCTAGACTCAGTAAATATTAAAACAGTATTGGGAAATGTTACCTAATAAGATAGTGTTCTATAAGCAGAATTTTGAGTGTGCAGCATGGAATGTCTGTTTAAAAGTCCATATATTAAGTTAATGATGCTACAGCTTTTGGCCCATTTATGGAGCCTTTATCAGGAGTTGAAACATAGAGCCTGGTGGCCTCTAACAGACTGGTCCACTTACAACTTAAAGTGAACTGATAAAGGATAGACAACAAGAGGAAACTTTGAGTGTATTATGTATTTTGCAGAATCACCTATTTCCTTCTTTTTGTTTACTTTTATCATCTGTAAATGAGAATAAATCCCTATTAAAAAGAATGTGAGAAGATAGAAGGTAATTGCTATGGTTTGAATGTATCCCCCTGCAAAAGCATGTGCCAGAAACCTGATCCCCAATGGAACCATGTTGGGAGGTCGGCCCTAATGAGAGGTACTTAGGCCATGAGAGAGGAATGAATGGACTGATGCTATTATCTTTGGAGTGGATTCATTATAAAAGAGGAAATTTGCCCCCCCCCCCACCTTTACATATACCCATTATCTCCCTCTCTTTCTCTCTCTCTCTCTCTCTCTCTCTGTCTTCCTTTCTTGACCTCCCACCACCCACCATGGGATGAAACAGCAAGAAGGCCCTCACCAGATGCTGGGCCCTAGGGCCCTGTTTCTTGGGCTTCCCAGCCTCCAGAATTGCAAGTAATAAATTGTTGTTGTTTATAAATTACTCAATCTTATTTCTATTCCTTACAAATTACTCAGTCTAGCACAAGGTGGACTAAGGCAATAATTCTATATACTCACAAAGGTTATTTGTAAGGAAGCAAATATGTTCTTAAGACAGAAACTTCAGTAAAATTAAAATGTTATAGGGTATGATGCTAGTTTATCTTCTTATATTTATACAATGAGAATAAGTTATTACATGCTGCAAAATATATCTGGAAAGCAATATATGTGTTGTTATATGACACACTCTTACTCTGGGCCAAGAAAATTTACCCACCCCATTGGTTTGACCACATGGCTTCCTTTGAACAGTGGAATGCTATTGTGAAAAATATTAACTGAGGCTTTTAATAAATTCAGCCAGTTTAACATACTACTTGCCCTCTCGTGAATCTACTTGAGAAGAGAATATCCAAGTGGCCTGGAGCCCGGGCTTCTGCAATGGGAATAATAATGGTCCCCCAAAGTCATCTATGCCCTAGTCTTAAGAATATGTGAATATGTTATCTTTCATGACAAAAACAATTGCAGATGTGATTAAGAATCTTGAAATGATATAATCTTTGATTATGTGGATGGATTCAATGTAATCACAATGTTTATAAGAAGAAAGAAATATACTCAGACAAAGGAGAGAAAAGAGACACTAAGAAAGGGCTACTAACCAAGGAAGATGGGTAGACTTTAGAGACTAGAAAAGATAGGAAAGTACATTCTCCCTTAGAGGCTCTAGAAATAACACAGCCCTATCAACACTTAGTTTTTAAACCTCTTACTGCCATAACTATCAGATAACAAATTTGCATTCTTTTAAGTCAATAAGTCTGTTGTAATTGGATTTGTTTGTTTGTTTGTTTGTTTGTTTTTGAGACTGAGTCTCCACTCTGTCACCCAGGCTGGAGTGCAGTCACACAGTCTTGGCTTACTGCAACCTCCGCCTCCTGGGTTCAAGCGATTCTCCTGCCTCAGCCTCCTGAGTAGCTAGGATTACAGGCACGTGCCACCACACCCAGCTAATTTTTTTTTTTTTTGTATTATTAGTAGATACAGGGTTTCACCATGTTGGTCAGGCTGGTCTCAAATTCCTGACCTTGTGATCTGCCCGCCTCAGTCTCCCAAAGTGCTGGGATTACAGATGTGATCCACCATGCCCGGCTGTGTGTGGTAATTTGTTAGAGTAACAATAGGAAACTAACAAAGCATCCACAAACACATAAGACAGAGATCTGAACCCAAGAGTCTGGGCCCAGGTCCACCAGATTTTGGTCTAAAAGAGATTCTAGATGAGCCGAAAAGTTTACTTGTGAAGTTGAAATTCTCTCTTTCTCTCTTTGTCTTTCTTTCTATTAAAAAGAAAAATAAATAAACAACCCTCTCTCTCTCTTTCTCTTTGTCTCTGTCTCTTTCTCTCTCTCTCTCTCTACATATATATATGTATATATATATGTATATATTTTTCCTGTTTTAACAAAAACATAGGATTATAGACAGGTACATGACACATAGATTCTATTATAAACTTGCTGGCAGCATTACTTAATACCGCATTTTGTACCTCATTACATCATTTCATATCTGCTTATATAGATATATTTGTTCTCTTTAAGTCTACACATTATTAAACACCAAATTACATAGCCAGTAGCCAGATGAGGAATTAAATTTAGCCTAACTGTCCTTACCATATAATGAGAGAAAATAGCATGTTGGTATAACTTAAACATGTTATAATTGAGGGAAGTTTGGATTAAAAACTAATTGTTCAGAATTTGTTAATTACAAATACACATAAATGTCAATTAATGACTAATTATCAACACTACATCTGGCCTTAGTGGTGATGATTAAAATTTAGATGATAATTCACACTTAACTGAGAATTATATAAATTTTTTATTAATTAGGCTGAGCTTTTTTTCTGTACTTATAGAAACAGAGAAGTAGAATTTATATGTCGGGAAAAAAGGATTATTTTTGTACTATTGGTTATGTCATATGTTAAAAAGATGAGTAATTTTTAAACTTTGAATTGTGTTTATTTTGAAAATCAATATAGACTATAAAGCATATATATTTAGCTAATTCAAGAGAATGTAGGTAATTTTATTTAAAAGATAATTAAATAGGTACTTATCATTTAAGATTGCAAATTAATCTTTTAAGTCATCTGAGTTGTTAACTTTATTTTTGCCCAAATCATAGAAAACGTTGATAAGCAAGCATTTAAAATGCAGAGCTATACTCAATATTTGTTAGTAATCTAATATTCTGATTTGGGATGAATAGAAAAATACTTAGGGAAACAGATTAATATAGTAAAAATGTGTGAAACAGGGCCTCAATTTAACAGTTTAGCGACACTGTAACTATATTGAAGCTGTACGTTTCCCGAGGAAAAAGGATATGTATGAGCCTATCTCTTTGCATCTGTCTATCTACTTATCTGTTTATCTATCTACAAGATTATTGTTAGAGAAACTAAATGCTAAAATCAATTTATAGGAAATAAGAATGGAAGAAAACATGAAGAGTTATTGTGTGGGGAGGTGGCCCCTACATGGAAATGTTTCTCCACTGAATGTTCCTGTTGTACTGATGAACAAAGAAGTTCATCACAGGCCAGAAACTAAAATAAATAAATAAATAAATAAACAACCTCTAGTGCTTTTTTGTATAATGGTGATGTAACTTTCTCCCTCCACAACACAAGGATATCAAGGTTGTTCTGTCTATAGCTCTCCCACAATCACATCACCAGATGTCCAGAGGTAACGACTTTGGTTCAGGGAATGCCCTGGGGATGGCATTCAACCAGGATAGTGTGTAAACACCAAGTGATATTTTGACATGCCAACATTTCTTGAGTTACTGCAAAATATGAGTAAAGTCCTATCACATGTTAATGGACTGTGAGGACTAACTGGCTTGGATCTGGGTTGTTTGCTCACATGCCCCCTCCTGCGAGGAGTTGAGAGTGGCAGGCTGAGTAAACGGGGCAATCCTGTCGCGAGTCCCACAAAGGGGTAGGGGAAATATCGTGCTTCACCATGACTAGGTCCACTCATCCTGTCTTAGTCCTTTGAGTCCTTTGAGATTATCAGGTAAGTAATAATTATGTCATGAGTGGCCGAGGACTCCATGCGACTATAATGAAGATCAGTATTCTTGCCATGGCCCATTGATAGGGACTGGAGCAGAGAAATTCTAAGCAGACAGGGGCAAAGCCCCACCTTCAAGCTGAAGCCTGAGATCGCAGCCCAAAGCGAGAACTTATATCTTTATTTCCTGCTCAAATGCTGCCTTTGCCTAAATCACCCATGACCCTACCCCCATCCATTCTCTGCCTGTAAAGATCCCAGACAATCTGCAGAGAGCAGCAGCTGGACTTTGAGACGACTATGGCTGGAGGTCGGAAGACAAGCAGCTTGGCTTTAGAGGGACAGCTTGATGGTGTAACTTCAGAGAAGTTAGAGATGAGTGGACTCCGGGGAAAGATTACCTACCCTTCCCCCATCCCACCCACTTCTCAGCTCCCTTCCCACTGAGAGCCACTTTCACCGGCAATAAAGTCCCCCACATGCACCATCCTTCAATTCAGTTGTGCAACCTCATTTTTCCTGGATATCGGGAAAGAACTCGGGAGCCACCAGTGCAGATACAAAAGGGCCCACTGAGCTGTTAACACTTAAGCTGTATGCAGACGGAAGGGCTAAAAGATCACTGTGACATGGCCACTGGGGCTTCCGAAGACACAGGCAACTCCTGGCCGCCAACTACCAGACGCTGCCACTGGGCCGCGTGGAGTCTGCTCCTGCTGACCCAGAAGTGCTCACCCCGGTTCCTGCACCCATTCGTCTGTGTGCTACCTCCTGTGCGGGGTGAAGTACAGCAGGTCTGAGTGAGTGGAGTCCACTCCTGCTGGCGCCCAAGCAGCCGGCTCCTTTCAGTGCTTGTGTACTCCAGTTCCTGTCTTGTTTGCTCACATGCCCCCTCCTGCGAGGAGTAGAGAGTGGCAGGCTGAGTAAACGGGGCAATCCTGTCGCGAGTCCCACAAAGGGGTAGGGGAAATATCGTGCTTCACCATGAACTAGGTCCACTCATCCTGTCTTAGGCAAAACACCTCTTCCATTTTGGCAAATTCTCTAAAATGAGCTCCTGTGTTTGAGGATCACCATCTGTTAAGTTTCTGTCCTCCTCCCTACTCCCACAATCCACTCGAGTTCTGTCCCACATCAACTTCATCCCTCTCTCTCTATACTTTGTGTGCAAAAATGATTTTCTTCCTATTCTTTTTGGATACAACTTGATAGGTTATTATACCCAATGCTTTAATTATTAGCAGTTTTTAAAAATTGACTTTTTTCTTTTCCCCTGGAGTGGAGGAAGGGCTTAAACCCCAGACATCTCAAAATATGTGGGGACAATATGGGCTTATTATTCTTCTAATGAAGTACAGAACAATTATACAAAGAAAAAAGAAAAGTCCATTGATCATCAATTTTGTTACATTTAGTTTTAAGTGTGAATGACATAGAGGAATATTTTCTAACAAATTTCAGAGTTGCTATTGTTAGATATGCATAAAACCAAATTTGGGTATTAGAGATTAGCAGTCCAATTAACCAGTTTGCTGTTGACTAGAAAGTCTATCCACCAAGCTAAAACTCCTAAGTCCCATAGCAAATGGGCATGGTCAGAAAGTTGGAGCTTCCCTAGTTTGAAAGATGAATATTTGATATTTTTTTGTCTTGATTGTGCGTATTAATCACTTTACTTTTGTTTGTTTGTTTTTTGAGACGGAGTCTTGCTCTGGCGCCAGGCTGGAATGCAGTGGCATGATGTTGGCTCAATGCAACCTCCGCCTCTTGGGTTCAAGAGATTTCTGCCTCAGCCTCCCAAGTTGCTAGGACTACAGGCATGCACCACCAGGCCCAGCTATTTTTTTTGTATTTTTAGTAGAGATGGGGTTTCACTATGTTGGCCAGGATGGTCTCAATCTCCTGACCTCGTGATCCACCTGCCTCGGCCTCCCAAAGTGCTGGGATTACAGGTGTGAGCCACAGTGCCCGACCCACTTTTGTGTTTAAATGATAAATTATTTTTACCTTTATTAATACAGAGATGTGTACATAATTCTCAAAGTATTATCCTATATTAGTTACACTTGAAGACATAGTCTCTTGTAAGTAGATGCAACTAAAATACAGTTACTTACAACTTGGAATCAATATAGCTATAGTAAAATATTTTTGTAATATTTAGTAAAATTCAATATTGCTTTAAATATGTCAATTCTGTGTTATTTAATATTTTAAATCATTTAATTTAAATTATTACATTTTCATTCATTGGTGAAATTATTACCTAAGAATTTGATATAATTTCTTAGCAGCACATTCGCTGAAGCTACTTTATGTTTGCTTCTCTCTAATTCATTGCTATCATTTATTTCTTTTGCTCTGTAAAGTAAAAATTGTGCCCCATGGAATTTCTGTTATTGTATTTTTTTGCTCTCCAAAACTCTCAAAAAATAGTTTGAAGACGAATGTAAAATAACATAATGGGATTAGAGTAACAGAATCCAAAAAGGAAAGCCCAGCCACCTAAACGTATGATTGTCCATTGAAGGAAAGCCCAGCCACCTAAACGTATGATTGTCCATTGGAACCTAGAGATGTGAGAGATGCCGTGTCTTCCTAGGCCATGACCTCACTGCCTGGTATGCGTTTATGTATTGCTGTTCAGGCACCATCAAAAGGCAAACAGTTCTCTGCAGTCTCCAGAGACCTCCATAAAATGCATAATGTCGATGAAGAAACTCATCCGACTGATACGCAGTGTTTGTGAGTTACGGAAAATAGTTCGAAATAGCTAAAATGGGCTACTTAAGACCGGAAATCCAGCAGAGATCTTTATGAACTTGATAATTTTTTTTTTTTGATTGTGGGTTTTAACCTATTAAGTTCGTTGCTGCTAATGGAATTTCTCAAACGTTCCCAACAACAAACTCAGTCAATGAAAATAGTTCATCTGGTGGATATGCAAAGTATTTTTGATTATTTATAATAGTAATCATAATTGCAATAATTATTAATAAGGTACATTTAAAATTTCAGGCATTTTTATTTGTGTATTACTGGGTTTATATCTTCTCTGCATTTCAATTATCAGAATAAATATAAAAAATATTTCAGTTGTACACAGTTAAGTCAACCCATAAATCATTATTAGAGTGGCTTTCTACATTTTAATCAGTGCACTATCTCACATTTAATGAAAAAATATGTATAAATAGAAAAGAAGAAATTATGTGCATATACTTTCTTGGGTTCAGAACTTTCAGGCATTGGAAAGCATGCTGATAAAATATAGGTCATGTACACATAAATATTTTATTTCACAGTTGTTGATACATAGCATGAAATTAGTCAAATGATAATAAAACAATTAATGCTCCACTTTACAAATTAACAGTGATTTCTAATGGATTTTGCTATTCCAATATTCTAGTTTTTAGTGCTTTTCTTTAGCAGTTAGAAAGCAAATATGATTATAGGAAAGCCCAACTTATCAGCTCCCTTAGGAAACTAATTCCTGCTTTATAGAGAAAAGTACATTAACCCTCTAAGTTTCTTGGCAGTCAAAGAAATATTTTCATATGGGTATTATGAATAAAAAAATTGTATTCTATAATTCTTGAATTTTTTTCAAAAGAGTGACATGTTTTACAAAAGTAGAATAATATTTATATAATTTTATAATTTTCACTATGACACAATTGCTTTAAAAAACTAAACTTTATGACCTAGTTCTAGTTTATATTCTCATAATATATTGATTTTTAATGTTTTTCCTGTCAGGACACTTAACTCAGTGGTTTTGTACATCTCCAAAGACAATGACCTACTTTTGAATAAATAGTGGTCTTCTCAGATAAATTACAAGTATAAAAGCAGTTGATATTCAGTACATTTGCATAAAGTTTTATTTTGCACAAAACACTGTGAAATACATAAATCTGTATATCATTAAATGCTTTTAAGAATGTTTTTCTCAAACACCCTAAACTATCTCTGTCATAATTCTAGGTTTTCTTGCTAGTTTACAAACTCCATGAAAGCAGATGAATTTTCTGTTACCCTCAGAATTAGTGAAAGCATACTGAAGTCCACATTAAAATCCTTGATTTTAAACACTATTTCAGTACTTAACTGAACTATCTTAATTGGTTATCTGATGGGTAAGCTGAAATAGGATACAATGAGATAAACACAATGAACTTACTGAAATACATTTCCCAGACACAAGTGTTCTTAGTTTTATACTTGTATGATAGTATCAATATTTTTTCCTTAATCTTAATATATATAAACATATTAGATACATGTATGTGTGTGTGTGTGTGTGTGTGACTTAAATTTGAGGAAATAGTCATCTCAAGTAAATTTACAGTATAAAAGCAATTGATTTCAGTATATTTGAATAAAGTTCATATATATAAACTTGACATATATGAATAAAGTATAAATATATACAATAAAGTTGACTTCACTGTGAAACCATATGAATATATGCATATATGAAAAATTTGATAACCGTATGAATAAAGTGAGTAAAATTATATAGATAGATAATTGATATAGACTGAATGTTTGTGTGCCTTGGAAATTCGCATGTAGAATAGTAATCTACAATTTGATGTTATTTGGAGGTGGGTTCCTTGGGAGCTGATTAGGTTATGGAGGTGGAACCTTCATGAATGGGGTTAGTGTCCTTACAAGAGAGACCTTAGAACTTACTCTGTCTGCCCCAGGAGGATGTAATGAGAATATGGCTGTCTGTAAACCAGGAAGAGGTTTACCTGACCATGTTGGCATCCTGATCTCAGACTTCCATCCTACAGAACTGTTAGAAACAAATGCTTGTTGTTTAAGCTACCCATTCTATGGTATTTTGTTACAGCAGCCCAAACTAAGACAATAATGTTTTATGTAGGAAACAATATATAACTCAGTATACATTATATATTATATATTATACATATTTCACGTATATATTTCAGATACATTTAATTTCAAAATTTTGAGTTGACATCTAATTGTTCATATGAGGCTCAGTTGTTGATATTAGCTGCTGCTGTCATTTATTAAGTGGATGCCAGGGAAGAGGCTAAACATCCTAAAATGCCCAGGATAGTTTCCACTACAAAGAGTTATCTGTTCCCAAATTTCAACAATGCTGAGGTTGAAAGTCCCTGATGTAAATAGTAAAGGGATGGTAAATACCAATTCTTTTAAAATATAAGAAAATAAGGACTTACTATATAAATTTAATTGAACCAAGGTCTACAAAATACACAGGTAAAGTCACCATTATAACCCATGTAGTCCTGGAGTCCAAATTGTTGTATGTTACCAGTAGAGAAAACCTGGTATTATTTTTAGCAATGTTAAGTGTAAAGGTCTTGGAGTTTGAACCAAATTTTTAGGTTTATATCAGTTACTAATCATCACACGCCTTAGTTTACTCATCTATCAAACAGTCACAATTGAACCTACATTTAAAAAAAAAATATTTGTTTACTTTTTGAGATGGAGTCTTACTCTGTCACTCAGACTGGAGTAAGGTAGTGCAATCTCGGCTCACGGCAACCTCCGCCTCCCAGGTTCAAGCAATTCTCCTGCCTCAGCCTCCCGAGTAGCTGGGATTACAGGCTCCACCACTACGCTTGGCTAATTTTTATATTTTTAGTAGAGATGGAGTTTCACCATATTGGCTAGGCTGGTCTTGAACTCCTTACATCAGGTGATCCACCCACCTCAGTCTCCTGAAGTGCTGGGATTACAGGTGTGAACCATCGAGCTCAGCCAGCACTACATTTTAGGGTTAATGTGGTATTAAATTATCTAAAACATAAATTATTTGTATCAATGGCTGTCATGCATTAAATGCTATATAAATAGTATTATATAACTTGAATACTGAGTATTATAAAGAAGCATATTCTAATAACATCATTAGAGATTTACATGGCTATTGTTTTCAGGATATAAAAGCATCTTATTAATTCCAAAAAAAAAAAAAGCATTTCTTCTCTTAATTTGAGAGCATTTTGCATTAATAACGTTTTGATTTAGAAGTTGCTGTCATGTTCCTTAAGTCTAACATTTTAAAGATCCTTATAAAGTGAAAATAATTTAATTAATTATCTCTTAAGCAAGCAAAGCTACCAAAACATTGTATGCAAATGAGTAAGTTGCAGTCTGTCAAAGAAGGGACAATGTTTTCATAGTGCTTATTTCAATAATTAATTACATTCTACAGAATAGTGCTAGTGTTTGGCTATAATTTTAACTTTTTTTGAGTTAAATGATGATAAAAATGACTACAGTGTCCTACAAAAAAACGTTTAAAAAATTTATCTACTGAATATATTAATATTTAAAATATAATGGAGAGAATTATTCCAATATAATTTTTAATTTTATTAGTCATTTGGCACATAGTGTTAATAATATATACTTTCTCTTCATATAGAATTTACTTATTGAATTTGAATATTATATAACAGCTTAGAAATATCTCTAATAAAGCTTATAGTAGAATTTCTCAGGCTCCTTCTGCATGCATTGTGCCATATATATGTTGATAAGTCCCCAAATGTTATATCTACTCCAGAACTGTATTCAGTTTATACTTTAGCCAACAGACAGCTTTTATAAATAATATTATATTAGTGTACGTCAGCATCATCCTGAAACCTACTCCTTGAAAGTTAAAATATAAAAATAAAATAAAATAATTATTTTGTATAAATATCTGCACTCCTTGTTCTACATAGTACCATGCTAACTGCAATCTGTGCATACTGAGCACTAAATTTGCAAATTTCTGTGCATTAAAGTGGGACTGTAGTCACTGTGAAGCCACACAAAGTGAAAACTGCCTGTAAATTAAAATGAATTGTCAAGAATAACATTTCCCCATTTACCACCCCACCCCCACAAGAGAGGCATATGATGCTCATTTTCCATGTGAAGAAATTTTGACTGAACTTGATAGAGGCTTTCTCATCAACCTTCCAAATTACGATTTAAATACACTCATACATAAAGTTTTCCTAGAATAATGTATAAATTCAAGTTTAATAACATCTAAATTATCTTCTAATTTTGTAGGGATTTTTTCAGATCTTTAGTGCTTACATTTAAAAGGTTTTTAAATCCTGGATAAAACTGTTTTGTCATTTTTTTATTAACAGTAGTTTTCACTTAAAAAACTACATGGTATTTTTTTAAATTGTATTAAATTTTACTCTCCAAATAATTTATATTTGTATTTGTGCTAAATTAAAAATAAGAGCTATAGATCAAAATCTTACTTATATAAGCCCCTATCCAATTAAAAATAGAATTCATGAGATGAAAAGGAACATTACTTCTATGGTCTTCCTCCAGTAAAGCATTAACCCTAGTCTAATCATGAAACAAACATCAGACAAATCCAAATTGAGAAAGATTCAAAGAAATGCCAGATCAGTATTCCTCAAATCTCTCAAGATTACCAGGAAGAAGGAAAGTCTGAGAAAAGGCAAATAGACCACACAGGAATAGACCAGAGGAGGCTAAGGGGACGTAATAGCTAAATGTCAAGTGCTATCCTGGTTAGGATGGTAAAACAGAAAAAGGACATTAGCGAAGATGAAATGAAATCCAAATAATTGGCATCTAGCCTATAAAAATCTATCAATGTGGAAAATGTAATATTTATTTCCTTAATTCCGACAAATGTCCCCACGCAATATAAGATATTAATAATAGAGGCAACTGAGTGTAATATACATGGGGACGCTCTGTATTCTGCAATTTTCTGTAAATCTAAAATTATTTTAAAATAAGCATTTGCATAAAATATCATTCAGAAAAAGGTGAATAGATGATACAAATGAAATTATAAAGGACAGCGATTTCAAATAATTGATTTTTAAAATATCTTTCATCATTTGGTAGGATGGAAATTTAGGGCATGGTCACATATGACAAGACAAGAAGGAAAAATAACAACTTTTTCCAGGTACAATTAAGAAAGGGCCGGGCCTGGCCGGGCGCGGTGGCTCACGCCTGTAATCCCAGCACTTTGGAAGGCCGAGGCGGTCGGATGACGAGGTCAAGAGATAGAGACCATCCTGACTAACCCGTTTCTACTGAAAACACAAAAAATTAGCCGGGCGTGGTGGCGGGCGCCTGTAGTTCCAGCTAGACCGAGCCTGAGGCCGGAGAATGGCGTGAACCCGGGAGGCGGAGCTTGCAGTGAGCCAAGATGGCGCCACTGCACTCCAGCCTGGGCGACAAAGAATGAAAGGGCCACAGAGAAATACACAATTCACAATTAAAATTCAGAACTTAGAAAAGTGCAGCTGTATCTGTCTTAATAAAACAGCCTTCTGTCTCTCCATTTGGAGATAACTGCAAATTAAATAAAATTAATGAGCAGAAGACAATATGAATACCTATTCTAAATTTCATTTTCAAATAATTTGCCTTTGTCTAAATTCCTAGAAAAATTTAGATTACTCCAATTGTATTTTAATTAGCTGCTCTGAAAGCAAGTCAGTACAACTGAAGTATATAAAAGGTAAAATCCACTTAACTGTTTTCTCAGTCCCAACAGTATTCTGACCCCATTCTTGGTGAGGAATCAATCAGGTAGCATCATGAGATCAATCGGACTGTCACAATTTGGAGAAACAAACAATATCACGTACAACTAAAGCAAATTAGTTCATTTCTTGAAAGGATAATGTATTTCTGTTGCCCATGTAAATTCATACTGCACCTAGAAAATAAGAAGTTTACTTCCAGCACTCATAAAATAGTATAGCTGCATTTGCAGTAGAAGAAAATCTATTTCTTCCCAAGGAAAAATCACAACATAACCTTTAAAAGGATGGCGAATAGTGGCAACTGTTTGGACGAACCGAGGCAAGATGGTGTACTTCCGGGTTCTTCATCCCCCCCTCCCAACTTTTCCCGCCCGGAGGCAAGATGGTGCACATCCGGGTTCTTCACCTCCCCCTCCCAACTTTTCCCGCGCGTGCGAAAATGCAGCCGGCCCCCAGGGAGGGGTGCAGACCAACTGGGCATGCGCCAGGTGACGTCAATCTGAAGAGACCAAGATTTACCTGGTCGCACCTGTGGAACGCCCCTGACACGCCCATGCCCCACCTATTGCCCTCCCACTCCTAGAAAAGCCGCTCTCCTCCATTAAGCCACGCGGACTTCCTCAGTTTCTTGTTGCTGTCGGAACTGTCGGAACTCCGTCCGAGAGCGTGGGGGAGGGGAACTCTGCCGGCCTTCTTTGCCGGAGGCCGACAGACTTCTTCTCCACACCTTGGGTTACTAAAATAAACTTGCAGTTTTGCGCCTGACCTTTGCCTACTTGCTGGTTCTTTTGCTCGCTCTGGTGGTCTTAGAAAAACAAGACAGCAACTTTCTCACACTAGGAAAGAAGCAACCAATGCATGCTGATAACAGGGCTTGCACTCAATTTCTTATAACAGGATAGCCATGGCAACCAGTCCCGATGATAAAATTCAGAGAGGAGGGAGAGGAAGATAAAGGTCCTTGGCTTGTAGACCAAATTTATTTTTATCCAACCATTAGTTCTAGAAAAGGTAAAAATACTCTGACATTTCTTTCCTCCCATCAATTTGTTAAAAGCCAACTTCAATTTTACATAGATTGTTCATTCAGTCCCATGCAGGGATCATTCAGGTCTCACAGGAAAGAATTTTGGCGTCAATGGACACTATTTCAAAATGACTTTACCTCTGTGTACCAGGAAGACATTAGAGCAAGTAAACCATTTCTCACTTGGTAGGAAGTCCCTTGTAAAAGGTTATGGATTAAACCTTATGGGAAAGAGAAAATACCACTGTGATCAATGGTACTCCCCGGAGGGCTCCATTAACCCAGACACAGTCAGCGGAAGCCCAGAGGCTAACCTCCCTTCACCCAGGCAATGGGTTACCTAGTGGTGCTTCTATAATCCTTAAAGTAGGAGAATATCCCAGAGTTGATGGATTCGGGAATGTCATCTGAATTACAGAAATGACTCCTGATACAGCATCACACAGGAATTGAGATACAGCACGTGGCTGCGACATTTCAAAAGCAATGAATGGTGCACTACAATTTAAATGCTTCACTCATCTCAAATTTCCTGAGTAGTCAACCCAGGGAGGTAATGATTATCTTTCGGATGTGCCTTTTCGTCTTGAAATGTGCTTAATTCAGTGATCTTCCCCTTTGGAAAACACTGGGATTACCACCCTGCCACACAAAGACTTCCAAGTCCAAGTGCTCTGATAAGGGAAATGGGAATTAAAACCTCTTCTCTAGCCTGTATGCGGTCAGTGTATGTGTGACACAGTTGGCAAATCCCCCTGCTTAATATTGACTGGGTGAAGTTTCTGTGGCAAGGTTTTTACTCCATGCTTGTATTTAAGTTCTAAGGAACACTCTGAAACATATGGCTGTCAAAAGCCTAAAAATAAAATGAAATAAGGTCACTTGAAAACTTAGATTTGGTAAAATAGAAAACATATGCTGACAAGACAGTAATCCCAATAGCAGTAAAACATCCAAAATTATACAGTTTAAAAAAAAGAGAGGTTTTGGGTTGGGCGCGGTGGCTGTAATCCCAGCACTTTGGGCAGATCACAAGGTCAGGAGTTCGAGACCAGCCTGGCCAATATGGTGAATATCCCCATCTCTACCAAAAATACAAAAAAAAAAAAAAAAAAAATCAGCCAAGCTTGGTGGCAGGCTCCTGTAGACCCAGCTCTTCTAGAGGCTGAGGCAGGAGAATCATTTGAACCCAGGGAGGCGGAGGTTGCATTGAGCAGAGATCGTGCCACTGCACTCCACCGTGGGCAACAGAGCAAGGCTCTGTCTCAAAAAAAAAAGAGGTTTTTGAATGTGGAAATTATTTGATTTAGCAGATAAATGTAACTTTGGAAACCATCATTCTCAGTAAAAGCAAAAAGAGAAAAAGAATAAAGAAAAAAAAATAAATGCCCATGACATTTCTGGCATTTCATTTTTTGCAAACCACATTTTAACAATCTCAAACCTTGTCATTATGAATTATCAATTTAATAAAATTAGGAACTAACATTGAGCCAATCCAATTATTTACTTTGTTAAAAATGAAAACATTTTATTACTACATATGATGATGTCTGTTTTTCAAATTTAACCAGCAATTTTGTTTCATATTTAGGTGCCACTGATGATTTAATACTGATATCTTTAATATCCTGGATTAGGGGATCTTTAAAACACTGAGAATTGTGTCTGGAATTACATGTGTCTTTATGCTGAAGAACAAAAATCAACAAACCTGCTATGTATTTAATATTTTATGCTTAATTAAAAGTTTTCTCTGGAAAGATTTTCTCGGAATAAGAGGCATAGTACAATTCACTTGTGCCCACATTCTATGTGTAAAACAGCCGCTTACAGTCCCATTTAGCACAACACGTTGTAGACTATAATTCACATGAAATATTCAAAAATTACACTATTGTCAGAAAGAAAATGAGAGAATGAACTTTCAACAATTTACAGAATGAATTTACAGTAGCTGATTTTCTTGACAGCAGAAAAGTTGTTTTATATTACAAATAAATAGAGTGTAGTATGAAACAATAGAAAAGTATGTTATTCTTTCTGATTTTAGGTGATACTTTATTGGATCACTGCATATTATTATTGTTCTTAATCCTCTTGATGCCATTTTTCTTCCTGCAATCTATGTTCCACTCTTTTTTTAATTGACAAAAATTTTTTTAACATATTTATCATGCATATCATGAAGTTTTAACGTGTATACATTGTGGAATGGCTAAATCAATGAATGAATGTATGCATTGTCTCACATACTCATCATTTTCTTGTGGTAAGAAATTGATACATACTCTCAACAATTTTCAAGTACACAATATGTCGTTATTAACTACAGTCATTATGACATACAATAGATCTCTCCAACTTATTCCAACACTCTTAATATATTTACTTTGGAGAACTTATGCCACTCCCAGGCATTTCCTAGGCAACATTCTTCAGATTAAGTGGAGGTGAGGCAGAACTTTTCTATAATTTTCCAGCTCACTAAACTTTTTAGGTTATTTTTATTTTTATTCAGTAAATTGGATACTTTTCCTAAAGTTTATTTCTGGATAAACATAACAACCACTGTAAAAATGTTTATTGTGTCTTGTTATCCAGAAGAAAAAATGTACATTAAATAAAATGCTACATGTTAGAGGGTTATTACAAGGTAAAAACTGGTGGAACCGGTAACTATTTACAAACTAAAAAACTCTCAGAACTTTTCCTGTGACTTACCACATTAAATGATCTTCTTTTCCCTGAATTTTATTAAAATCACTTACTGTATATTTATCATTTGTTTTTATTGCATCTTAACATTTACAAGCACATTTCTTAACATCCCTAAACACTTATACTTTGTTTTTGCCTGTTTCACCAGTCGATAATAAGTGGAAACATGTGTAATGTATATTTTTGTGTCTGGCTTCTTTTTCTAAATTTCCTGTTTGTGAGGCTGTGTTTTTTTCTTTTCATTGCTGTGTGCATTACACTGTAGAAATATGTAACAATATATACATTCTACAGAGCTAGACCACTGGATGATTCCAATTTTTGACCATTGGAAAAAAATGCACTATTAGCAATCCTAAGCATGTCTTCTGTTGCTTAGATGACAATAAATATAAAATATATTGAAATTTTGTCTGCCAAATTTTTGTCAAAAGGGGCTGTACCACTTCACATTTCCTAGCAAAATGGTCATTCATTACTACACTTGTAAACAATTAGTATTTTCATTTCACATGTGGTAATTATGATGGTATGTATTCTTTTTTCAATTCCCTACCTAAGGTCACATAGATTTCTGTAAGATTCCACATGTCTATTGGTTACTTAATATATTCTTCTTTTTAAACAGCATGTTGAATTAATGCACATGTTTGTTACTGGACTTTTTCTCTTTTGATTTGTAGAAGTATGTTATACATTCTCAATATGAGCTTTCTTTGCAATGATCAAAGATGTAATATTCATATATTTTCTTCCGGGATCATATTTTAATACTATCTGAATTTCTATTTTGATAAATAAACTGCCTAATTTCTCAAAGTCAAATATATAAAACCTTTCCTTTAAATGCCATATTTTAAGAATTTATACCTTCCCTTATATGTGCTTTAATATGGAATTACATCAAGTAATTTTCTAAACTGATTTATTCTTTATTAATTTACATACTTACATTTTAAATATATATTGACTGTGAATAATGACAGCTTTTTTTTTTTTTAAAGAATTCATTATACATGCTTTTTCTTGCCTAAGCACATTGCCAAGCACCTGCTCTACAAGGTATACTAGAAGTGGTAATAATATATATATTAATCCAATTTGTGTCTTAGAGGAAATACTTTACTATTTCATCACGAAAAATGATGTTTCCCATGTAGAGTTTTTAAACCCTATATCACATTATGTACAATCCAAATAATTTACGTGTGCTAAGAGGATTTATTAAATCACAATTAAATTGGTAACATATGACACTATTTTTCTGCACCTATCACGAATGAATTATTTTTCTTCCATTGGGTCTGTCAAAAGACCAAATTACAACAAATTTAAAGATCTCCATTGGCTTTATTAGTGATTCTGAAACCAAGCAACATTTTATTCCATAAAATAGAATAAGAGTTCCAATGACCTGACCAGAAGAGATTGGGCTTATACAGAGAGAAGAAAGGAGAAGCCAGAAACAAAAGGTAGATTGCTCCTTTAAAAGTTAACTTTCTTGTTAGTCTGGGACAGAGAAAAAAAACAATAGAGAAATAACTGATTGGTTAACATTAGGGCGTTTCAGGTCAAGGATTTAAAGCAGAGGGAACTTCTTTATCATGCCTATTGAAGATTTAAACTGGCCTGTTAGGGAAATTGGCCATCATCTCTCTTTCCTGATTTCTCCTAAGATCAAATAACAACTCAATTTAGGCTTGGTGATGTGGACCTTTAGCATAAGCAACTCCTGTTTGAATTTTAGTCTGGCCTGTTAGGCCTAGTGCAAGAGCTTAATCCAAAACAATGTCTTCCTACAGTTGTTATTTAATAGATTAATGTGAAAAATTGTGAAATATTGTAATGATTTATAAATTTCAATCAATATAAACTTATATTGGGCAAATGCACAGATATTTAATTTATGGTCCTTCAAGCTTTTGACAAATGCAAATGCTCTTAACTCACAAACTTTTAATATAGAACATACATAGAATTTTAATATAGAATGTAGTATAGAAGAGATAGAAAATTTTTCCACCAGTCCAGAATAATGACTCCTGCTGCTTTCCAATTAATTAGTTTGGTGAGTTCCAAAAATTCCTATATAATAGAAACTTTCAGTATATATCTGGCTTATTTCATGCAACATAATGTGTTTTAAGGTTCAACGATGTCCTGTGTCTATCAGCAGCTTTTTCTCTTTATTGCAGACTTGAATTACATTTATGGTTAAGCAGAATACTTTTCAACCAATCTTCAATTATTTTAGTCTGTTCTGGATGCTATAACAAAATAACATAAACTGGGTGGTCTGAACAACAGACATTTAATTCTCATAGATCTGGAGCCTGGGCAGCCCAAGATCAAGGTGCTGGTACACTCAGTTCCTGGTAAGGGCTGCTTCTTACTTTGCAGACAGTTGCCTTCTTGCTATGTCCTTACCACATGGCAGGTGATCTCTTTCTTCTTCTTCTTCTAAAGCACTAATCTCATCATGAGAGCCGCATCCTCATGACATTTTCTAGCCCAAATTACCTGTCAAGGGCTATATCTCCAAATATCATCACATTAGCAGATAGAGCTTTAACGTGGATTTTGAGTAGTCACAATTCAATTCATTGCCTTTCTCCTCTTTCCTCTCAAAATTCAGGTGCTTCTCACATGTAAAATACACTAATTTCATCCCAACAACCCCAAAGTCTTAACTCATCCCAGCATCATTTCTAAAGTTCAAAGTCTCATTTAAATATCATCAAAATTAGATATTGCTGAGACTCAATGTACAATTCCTCTGGAGGCAAAATTTCTCTCCAGTTGTAAGCCTATGAAATCAGACAAGTTAGGTGTTTCCAATATATAATGTTGAGACAGGCATAAAACAGACATTTCTATTCTCAAAGAAATACATAGGCAAAAGGAAGGAGTGATATGTCCCCAACTAGTCCCAAACTTGGCAAGGCAAATTCCACTAGATTCTAAGTCTTGGGAATAATCCTTTGGTTGAATTGTCTGCCTTGTGGGCCGGGGGTCCCTCTGCTTTCTGGGGCTCTGCAGAAAAGGAGTTACAACCCCAAGTTTCCAGACAGCCATGCTCCAAGGTTCTGCAGGGTTTTCCCTGCCCCACTGCTCTGGTTGGAAGTTGCTGGTCTTTGAAACCAAGGCAGTGGCCCTGATGATATCTGAATCACCTTCAGGGTTCATCCTTTTTTTTTTTTTTTTGAAACGGAGTCTCCCTCTGTCTCCAGGCTGGAGGGCAGTGGCGCAATCTCTGCAACCTTGGCCTCCAGGGTTGAAGCAATTCTCCTGCCTCAGCCTCCCGAGTAGCTGGGATTACAGGCACGCGCCACCACACCCAGCTAATTTTTGTATTTTTAGTAGAGACAGGGTTTCACCATGCTGGCCCAAAGGGTCTCGATCTCTTGACCTCGTGATCCGCCTGTCCCGGTTTCCCAAAGTGCTGGGATTACAAGCGTGAGCTACCACGCCCGGCCTGCGTCCTTTCTTTTTCCTGAAGAATACTGCCCACTCTCCACTGAATAGCTCCCATAGTCCCATCTTATAGAATCTGACAATCTTCCTTCATTTCCTCTCCGTTTTCTCTATCCCCTTCAGTTCACATTGGCACTGCCTCTGCTATAATCCCATTTCTATTTCTAGTTTAAATGGAAGTGGTTGGTCAAGTCAATGAGTTATACTCATGATCTTTTTATCAAACGAATGTTCAGACACATCCTTAGTGTGTCAGAACAAGCCATCTCATTTTTAACATTTACTGTAATTTCTTTTTTTTGTTTTAAACATTTCTTCTTCAGTTTGAACAAATTCTTTTTTACTCCTAATTTGGTTAGAATTTTTATTTCCTGTATCATGAGTGTATATTGATATTTACCAATTATTTCTTAAATTTATTGACATAATCTTTGTGCAACAAATTATATTGACTATTGTTCTAATGTTAAACCAGTTCTCTCTTTGAAGGATCAGTCATATTAGACCATAATGCATTATGTTTTTTATACTGTACTGTATTCCATTTGGTAGGATGTCATTGGGGAAAATAGCTCTATGTTCATGAGGTCAATGAATTAGTAATTGTCTTTAAAATAATATAACTTCTAATTTTTTTAAATCAAAGTTAATTCATGAAGCTATCTTAATGTGGATTTTTGAAATTGTGTTTTTTTATTTTCTGTAATAAAGAATTTTAATAACTGTTGATTTTAATAGATATATTAATATTCAAAAATTTTTAGTCTTGTTTCATATACAAATTTACATGCAGTTGTAAGAGATCCTGTGTATCATTTACCTAATTACTCCAGCAGCAACATTTTGAAAATCTATAGTATTATAAAAATGTGCTGACAATGATAGGAGCCACTTTCTTTGATCTTATTCAGATTGCTTTTACTCGTGTGTGTGTTTGTGTGTGTGTGTGTATTTCTGTACAGTGTTATCACATGTGGAGGTTTGTACATCATTAACACAAAGTGCTAAAAATCCTCCCTCTTGCATTTTGATAGCCACACCTATCTCCCACCTGCTGTCATTCAAATTGACACTATCCTGTAGACAATGTGTCATTTCTCTCTGGCTGCTTTGATAATTTTTTTTTTTTTTTTTTTGTCTCTAGTTTTCAGGAGTTGGATTATGATGGATATTATATGGGTTTATGAAGTTTATGTTGAGATCCTTACAGAAGTTTGTGTTAGATTCCGTAAGTATGCACATTAATGGTTTTTGTCAATTTTGAAAGCTTCCAGCCATGTTTCTTTAAACACTCTTTCAAACCCACACTTTTTCTCTGCTCTGCAATTCTTATACTAATGGAACTTGATCTTGTCTTACAGTGCTACAAATTGTTGGACTTCTTTCATTTATTTTTAGTCCGCTTTCTCCCTTGTTTAGTTAGTATTAACTAGTTGATCTATCCTTAAGCTCACTGTTTCTATCCTCTGTCATCTCTACTCAATATTAAGCTTGTCCAGCAAATTTTTAAAAATTATTTATTTATGAATCAAAGTCCTGTAATTTGCATTTGATCCTCTTATATAATTCACATTTCTTTGCTCAGATTTTCTACTTTTTTGTATTTTGTTTTATGATAATGTGTGAA